>NC_139684.1:48060624-48443124 GCF_964106915.1 Podarcis gaigeae
TCAGCCCTGAGTGCTCACTGGAAGGACAGATCGTGAAGCTGAGACTCCAATACTTTGGCCACCTCATGAGAAGAGAAGACTCCCTGGAAAAGACCCTGATGTTGGGAAAGATGGAGGGCACAAGGAGAAGGGGATGACAGAGGACGAGATGGTTGGGCAGTGTTCTGAAAGCTACAAACATGAGTTTGACCAAGCTGTGGGAGGCAGTGGAAGACAGGAGTGCCTGGCATGCTCTGGTTCATGGGGTCACAAAGAGTCGGACACGACTAAACGACTAAACAACAACAACAGTTCTGCTAAAGCAGGGTTCCCAATCACAGGAGAGCTTTTAAGCATGTTCAGTCCCCTTAAGACCTTCATGCTGAATGTCAGAGCTGCTCTTGCACACAGGTCCTGCTTGTAGGCTTCCCATAAGGCTTCTTCTTATGAGTCAGAGCACACAATGATGTTGGGACTAGGGCTTGTTCTCCTTCCCAGTTGAAGCCCTCATGTGTTTATTCAGATTCCTGAACAGGGCTAACATAAACACTACCTATGAATCATATGCCGCAACAGTGACAGCCTCTACTCTGCACTCATTTCAAATCTTCAAATTTGCAATTTAAAGAAGTTATGTTTCCTGTGCTTTAAAATGTGTTATTGCAGCATTCCCTAAAACAATATACATGGGGATTTACCATTTGTCCAGAGCCTACATATTTACAAATCATTTTCTCTTCCCCACCCACACCATCACTCATTCTGTTTCTTTCTTTTTGCTCAAACTTGCTGATAGGGTTTTAGTGGGTTTAAGGGAAAATATGACCCTTAATGCAGATGTACACACAAGTGATAGCATTTGAGACAAGAGACTTTATTGTTCTAAAGGAAGCCATGTTAATTGAATAAAAGGATTTGGATTATATTTCGTTCCTCACCAATGAGAAGATAATGGAAACCTTGCAATCTCCAAATACACATCTCAGAAAGAAAGAAAGAAAGAAAGAAAGAAAGAAAGAAAGAGGAGGAAGGGTTTAAGAAGCAATATTATCTAGGGGCCTTGGGGTTTTGGTGTACCACAAGCTTAACATGAGTCAACAGTGTGATGCATCAGCAAAAAAAGCTGACGCTATTCTAGGCTGCAACAACAGAAGTATCAAGGGAAGTAACAGTACCACTCTATTCTATCTTGGTCAGACCACACCTGAAATATTGTGCCCAATTCTGGGCACCGTCATTTAAGAAGAATGTTGGCAAGCTGTAACGTGTGCAACCAAGGAGGGCAACCAAGATGATCAAGGGCCGGTAAACAAAGCCTTACGCGAGGAGCGCTTGAAGGAGCTGTATACCTGAAGGAGCGTCTCCATCCCCATTGTTCAGCCCAGACACTGAGGTCCAGCGCCGAGAGTCTTCTGGCAGTTCCCTCATTGCAAGAAGTGAGGTTACAGGGAACCAGACAAAGGGCCTTCTTGGTAGTGGCGCCCTCCCTGTGGAACACCCTCCCATCAGATGTCAAGGAAATAAGCAGTTATCTTGTCTTTAAAAGACATCTGAAGGCAGCCCTGTTTAGGGAAGTTTTTTAATATTTAATGCTGTATTGTTTTTAACACTCGATTGGAAGCTGCCCAGAGTGGCTGGGGAAACTCAGCCAGATGGGCAGGATATAAATAAAATAATAATAATAATAATAATAATAATAATAATAATAATAATAATAATAATAATGTTTAGCCTAGAAAAGAGGAGACTGAGAGGAGATATGACAGCCATCTTCAAATATCTTAAGGCATGTCACGTGGAAGAGGAAGCATGCTTGTTTTCTCCTGCTCTGGAGGTTAGGACTCGAACCAATGGCTTCAAGTTACAAGAAATGAGATTCTGATTAAACATTTGGAAAAACATTCTGACAGTAAGAACTGTTCAGCCGTGGAACTGAGTGCCACAAGAGGTGGTGGACTCTCCTTCCTTGGAGGTTTTTATGGATGTTTGGATGGCCATCTGTCATGGATGTTTTAGCTGAGATTTAAACCGCACCCTATGGGATCTGTGCATATAGTATGGACATTGCAAGGCGGAAGCATTTGTGATGCCGAAAAATATCTGCACAGGACTCCGCTGAACTCCAGTTAACATTATTGTCGCTCAGTGTTGGAAACATCCTGAATAAACTGACAGCATCAGCAATATGGGCCACTCATTCCTCACTCCCAATAACTTATGAATGTTTATGACGGTTTTTGTTATACAGTGGAAATCATTGACTTATCTGGCATAGTTTGTAATCATGCCATATTAATTTAACCAGCATTTATTCTGAAATCCTAAATTACACCAAAGACGTGACAATAAATTAACTTTAGTGCTTATGTGCTGTTAATGCTTTTCCATATGTTACCCCAATATACCATCCAGTGAACAGCATAAATAGTTTTGGTTTGTGTGATTGAATTCCTATTTCCGCCTCAGTCTGTGGTGGAAAGTCTGTTTAATTGTTTAAGTGGAATGGAGAGAAGCCTTTGCTAGACTGCTCAGGCACATTATTTTCAAAGATAATATCAGTGGCTGGCATTTAGACAAGCTTTGGGGTTGGATTGATATGCCTGCTGATTAACTGAGAGACACCAAAGTGACTCAGCAAGAGAATGCTTGCCTAGCCCTTTACACAAGACCAGACATGAAGCATCTTTTTTGCAGTATCACAATTCCTGCCACCCCATCACTGATGGGGAGGGGCAGTTCACACTTTCTGAAACAATATGAAAATCAAAGCACAGCCATCCTTTGAAATTCACACTTCTCCAAATTTTGCAATGCAGTTCTGCAGCCAAGTAATTTGTACAAAAATGGATATGCAAAGTGTGCATAAAATGCATATTTCAGTGAAACTGACAAATGAAATTGCATTACACTAGAGAAAATTGGTTGCAAAAAATGTGTACATCTGTCAAACCTGCCTACAAAAAATGTGTTTATTAGGAGAAATTCACATGTGGAGAACTGAATCTGAAATTGGAAAGATGACAAACTGAGAGAAGTGAAACTGTTCGATCTGCCCATCCGTACTTGCAGAACCATTATTACAACTCCTTTGTTCTTAGTGGCCATTTTCAAGATCATCTTCTTTAAAATCTGAGTGATGAAATACATCTCACATGCTGAGTGCACATAGTACCCTCCCACATTCTACAAATGAAAATAGGGGCATTCTTGTTGCAACCTTGTTTTTATAACTAGGATCCCTGCCTGTCTCTTTCTCACCCTGCCACATACTGTTATTATACATTGCTGAAGGCTTTTTTCCGCCTCCTGACTGCTGTATTCATTTACTCAGCAATCGCCAGCTCTCAGGTAGCTAGAGAATAGAGAATATTGTTAGAGAATAGAATAGAATGCATTTAATGATTTGGCAGACCATATCAAAAGAGGACAAAATAAAACACCAAAAGAAAATATCTGTCTTTACTATATTGAAAAAAACAGAGAGCTTTGCCCTCTTGTGCTTTGTGCTTTACATAGAAGCCTTGCACCTAAGGATGGAGGAGAATCAGTTAGCATCTAAAGGCAAACTTACCTAAACGAAAAATGAAGCGCAGCCATACTTACAAATTCATACTTCTCAAAATTTTTCAATGCAATTTTTCAGTCAAGTAATGGGTATAAAAATGTTTACACTAGGGTAAGGTGTGCATAACAGTGATGTAGTATATCATGGAAATTTTCCTGCAAAGTTATGTATGTTTGTCAAAACTGCATAGAAAACTTCATTTCTTAGGAGAAATTCACACTAAAATGCTGGTGAATTTTCATGAGGATTATTTTAACTAAAATTTGCAAATTAGTGCAACAAAGTAGAGAACTGAATTTAACTTGGGCAGAAATGCGAAACTGAGAGAACTGAAACTGACAAATTCATGCATCCCTAGCTATCACTACTTCATGCTGTCTGCAAAAGGCTCCCCACCCCTGCAAAAATGCTAATAGCATTTACTGAGTGTGGGCATTTGTTTATGGCCCCATCCATTAACAAAGTGTCAGCAGGATTGAGGAAACATTCTTTAGAAATAATTCTTTAGAAATAAAATTCCCAAGGCAGGGGAAAACTAAAAGCAGCCCAATAAGGGCTGAGTTACAACGAAATGAAGGGCATAAATCTGAGGGGAAAGAAATGGAATGGAACATCCTAGAAAAAAAACAGTCTGGAAACTTGAAGAATGGGACTCTACCATGCAACATTTTGTGGCCAGTTCTGAACATCTGAAACTAATATCAAATTTAATGTAGCTCAGAATGCTAGTGCAACTCAGAGTAGACCCACTGAAATTCATGGACTTGACTAACTTAGGTTACTAGCATTGGATGCAATCTGTATTTTATAGCAACAGCGTGGCCAGCCAGTTTTTGTCAAAATGGCTACCCATCTGGAGGCTGAAAATGGATGCTCATTTGCAAGATCTACATCCACTTTGTGCTGGTCTCCCTTGCTGTATTGAGGCAATGCATTTTAAAGGCCTATCTGTTGTCTCCAATTAAGGCTTTCCCATGTGACTTTCTTTTTTCTGCTGTCAAAAAACCCATCTGTTCCAAAGCCCATTTTAAGTGGATTGTCTCAGCCCGTTCAGACTCATCCTTTCTCCTCCTTTGTAATTCAGTGTGCCATGTGACAGATCAACATACAGGATAACTTAAGTCAGAAATCATTTCTCCACATTTCAGCTCAACAAAACTCATTGGGTTAGAAGATATAAACATTACTGTTGTCGAGAAGGTTCACTTAGAAAGTTCAGCTCCTACCCTAGACGTCTACCTTACAGTTGTTGAAAATAATCAGAGAAGACAGACAGTGTTAATCACTTACTGATGCTTGTTCTCTTCTGTGGTTTTGGCAAGTGCAAAAAGACAAATTCCCATGGTTTAAGAAAGAAGAACATATATTTTAGAAGATAAAAAGCATTTTACTAACAGCTCCAATCCTTTATGTCCTCTCTTGACACAAATCCTATTTGCTGGGTACAGAGTGTAGCTCAATGGTAGAGCACATGCAATGAATGCAAGATCACAGGGTATCGGCATCTCAAGACAGGAGAGGGGAAATTCTCTGTCTGAAACCCTGTAGAGCTGCTGTTGATCATGTGGACCAGGGATGGGAAAATTGTAGCCTTCCTGGACCCCAAATCCCATCAAACCAAGGAAGATAGGAACTGAAGTCCAGTAGCATCTTAAGAACCTCAGGCTGCCCACCCTTGATGTAGATAATACCATTTAGGTGGACCAAGGCTCTGATTTAATGTAAGGCAATTTTCTGCTTTTGAACTTTGAAGCATTTTTAATTGCTCACAACACTTTGGGTGATATAAAATGTCTGTCATACTTAGAGTAAATGGATGACGGTAACCTACACATTAAATTCAATGAGTCTACTTTGAGCTTCCCTTGGTTGGATATCACTCTTTGTGTTTAGTTGGAAAATACATTGATGGCAGTTGCAGGAGTTGTGTATTTTCAGATAAATACCCAAAATGTTGTTGCTCTGAAGCAAAATTGACCACTTTTCACTTTGCTTTTTATGCCCACATTCAACTATAGATCTGAGAAATGACATTATGGAGAATGAAGGATCTCCCCAACTGTTGGAATTTAAGCAATTGCTCTTAGTAGCTTTAAGCAAAATAGATTTTGAATTGACACTTTTAAAAAAGTTAGACTCTGCAGTCAGAACATTGCCATCTTACCATTGGTTTCTGGACTGAGAATTTGAATAATAGTTTTAAAAGAAAACCCTGCTCATTAACGGGCCAGGAAGTTCAAAAGAATAAATCCAACAATGGAAATACTTCACGCTTTGTAGCGCTTTTCAGCCCAAGCTCAGAAAACCATTTTGCAGATCATTATCTGTGTTTTGCAAAATCCGGAAACAGAGATATACTGAGGTCAAGTTACTTGCCCAAGGTCACCCAGTAGGTGGCTATGGGTTGTCTCCATAGTCATCATAATGTGTGCTGACATTTCCTATATATATAGTGGAGATTTGCAATAGGTTGCCAAAGGACTATCCAGTGACTGAGATATAGTTCAGGATGGAGGTGCCTCTTGGTTTAATTCCATAGACTCCGTGTCATTTCTCCCATATGACTCAGAGATACAGCCGGGGACACTCCCCACCCCCGAAGCATTTCTTTTGCTGGGGTTGCCCAGAGGCACTTAATCTTTGCATCTGGTTCAGTTTGTGAGTGGTATTTGTTCTCTTGCAAGCTCACGGAATTGTTCTGAGACAATAGCAAAGGATAAATGAGAACTTATGTGAAGAACAATTAACTTTAGCGTCCCAGACAGCTTCCTGTGGGAGATTAATTGACAAACTTCAAGATCAATTGGCTCGATTACTTCTGCTGGAATGGCATATGAATTTATGTTATTAATTGTGAGGTTCTCATAACAAGCTAACATTGTGCTTGTGTGTGCCATGATACTCAAAACAGTTTGATATTGTTGATGTTGTTGTTTTAAAAATATGCTTTACTTCAATACTTTAAGAAGAAATCTTGTTCTAAATGATTTGGGGTGTTATAAACATGTAAAGCTTGAAATGGTTTCCATTTAAATTAATGTTTAGCAAACTCAGTTAAGTCAATTGATTTTCAGGGCAAGCTATTTTAAATCCAGAATTAAAGAGGAAGGTGATTTTGGCACAGGTCAGAGGATCAGGGAAATCTCAGAGAAAGTCATACCATTGGTCCACGTAGCTCAGTATTGTCCACAGGAGAGGAGGCCAGGCCTGGGGAGAGGTTGGCAGATATTCATCACTCCTGGTCTACACTAAACGACAGCCATTCCCCAGGGTTATCAGGCAGAAGCATTTCCCAGCCTCATCGAGAGACTGAACCTGGGACCTTCAGCTCGCAAAGTATGTGGCTTACTATAGAGCTTTCCAGTCACTCCTGAGTCCTGACTCTGGATGGTGGTGAAACCATCAAATCTGTTTCTTCTGAAGCAAGATTAGAACTAAAACACAGCCATCCTTTAAAATTAAGACTTACCCAGCTTTTGTGATGCAGCTCTCCAACCAATGTTTACAAAAACACATATATTAGGGGAAAGCATACATAAGATTGAATATATTGGTGGAAATAACATGTGGCGCTGGTCCTTGGCAGATTGGACTTGAAGTGGCAGGCTTCACTCTGGTCCACCCCTTGGGTATTTAATCCTGGGGCCTGGTCCACCTCCTCGTCCAGGTTTGGGCAGGAAATGTTCATACATGTATCATCTGTTGTATAGTGATGCTTACTGGTGTAACATAAAGGTCAAAACAAAGAAGGTAGGTTTCCAGGGGGCGCTGAGTTTTTGTTTTTTTCTGAAAAGGGGTGGGAACCTCTGATATACAGCATACCTTCTGTTCCTTCATATAATGTCCATTGCATCATACATCAGCATGCAGTTTCCATGCAGGCTTCTTAAGATTAAAGTATCCCCAATGATGCGTACATTTTGGTAGAATTGGAACTCCCAGAAAGCACACAGGAAGCTGTGTTGTATACCAAGTGAAGCCATTGATCTATCTGGCTCAGCATTCTCTACACTGACCAGCAAAAGCTCTCCAGCATTTCAGGCAGGGTTCACTCCCAGCCCTACCTGGAGATGCCAGAGATTAAACCTGGGACCTTCTGCTTGAAAAGCAGGTGCAGTACTCTAGCACTGAGTCGTTGCAGCAGCATTTGCCTCTGGCAGAGTTGGCCTCTAGAGCAGAAGCAGCATACTGTTTAGCTGTTTGGATATAACAGATGCAAACAGAAAACTACAAAATCGAACTTGTTATAGTGAAATAACTGCTTATTTTGGCACGTTCTACCCAGATTGTCAGCCAAATTAAGACATGTTTTCAGCAGCTCGTGACTTTTGAGTCTGTTGCCCTGATTCAAAGGCATTCAGTAGCCAAGTCTTTTCTGTAATCTATGGCCTTTATAGATATCTTCTAACTTGATAAGATCTATTGCAATTCTTGAAGGAATGCTCATACAGGAGAACTTAAAGAATCTGTTTCTTTAAAACACCCCATGGATGGGTATCGAGACCTGTGCTTTTTAACTTGTTCATAAATGTTCTAAAGTGGGGAGTGAGGTCACCAAGTTTGCTGATGACACTAAATTGTTGGCCATGAAAACTAGAAGATATTGTGAAGAGTTCCAAAAGGACCTCTCCAAACTCCAGTAAAATGGCAAATGCAATTCTATGTAAACAAGTGTTAAGTGATGCATGTTGGAGAAAAAAATATTAATTTCACATGCACGCTCATGGGGTCTGAACTGGAGGTGATGTGCAAGGAGCAAGACCTTGATGTCATAGTAGCTTGGTGAAGCTAATTCAGTGTGCAGAGTTATGGTTGACTCACCTCAAAAAGGATATTGTAGAGTTGGAGAAGGTTCAGAAAAGGGCAACCAAAATGATCAAGCAGATGGAGTGGTGTGTGTGTGTGTGTGTGTGTGTGTGTGTGTGTTGCAGCATTTGGGACTTTTTCCAGTTTAGAGAAAAGGAGTGTAAGAGGCAACATGATAAATATGTATAAAATTAAATGGATAAAGAAAAGCTCCCCCCCCCCCTCAGAATACACTAGAACTTGTGGACATCCAATGAAGCTGAATGTCGGAAGACTTGGACAGATAAAAAGAAATTACTTCTTCATACAGCACATAGTTAAACTATGGAACTTGCTGTCCCAGGAAGCAGTGACTGCCACCAACTTGGATGATTTTAAAAGAGGGGCAGACACATTCATGGAGGAGAGGGCGATCAATTGCTGGGAACCACAGGAGGGGAAAGTGCACTTGTGTTCATGTTCTGCTGCTGTGTTTCCCACAGGCATCTGGTTGGCCACTGTGAGAACAGGATGCTGGGCCATTGGCCTGACCCAGCAGGCTATTTTTATGTTCTTATTCAGCACATACCTTCCAAAGAGTTTTCTTAGTGAAACATAGTCACACACACTACATATGGAGGTTTCTAATTTAGAGTATAAAAATGTGACTATGATAAGATCTTCTTATTAAGGAATGGTAAAAACATCAAGTGAAAAAACCAATATGGCTGTCGACACTCTTATTTAAAAATATACAGTGCAAACCACATATCAGGAAACCTCATTTTCTTAAGATGGTTTTCAATAAATGCCAAGTTGAAATTGGCATGTGCTCATTCCCATGATAAAAATATTACACTTGAGAGCAAGTAACCCTAATACTAAACAGTATGCTGTTAACTAAATAAGATTTGTTCTATGAATGTGAATATGTTACTTATTAAGTTTAAGGAAAATCTCATTTCTAACAGGGCTGAGCCAAACGACTCACCATCTTTCATAAATATTCATTGCAGTGCTTAAAAACAATCTCCACTTTCTACACATTTTTCCTGCATGCCTTGTGAAAATATTGACTTAGGTCACCTATTAAGCATTATTTTGCCAATAGCCATGGAGAATCCTAGAAACTGTAGTTTAAGTGTGCAAGGAACTGTACTTTTGTGAGGTTGTCACCTTAACAAACTACAGTTTCCAAGATTCTTTGGGAAAAGCCATGACTATTATTGTATATGAGTGTTTCAAAGTATGGTGTGAATGTAACCTTATTTTCCTAAATTTCGCAGGCATAAGTTGCCTGGCAACCACTTGAAAGCTCTGCATTTGATCGTGTACCATAACAAACAGCAGTTAGTTATATGAAATTGTTCCATTGGAGCTTAAGATCAATGCACATGATTTAATAATTTTCTCCATAGTTTTATATGGCGCATTCACAGATGCAAATTACCATTTGAAGTGGAAGGCATCAACCGAGGAACACAACCATGTGAACTAGGCAACATTTATCAGGGAGCAAGGCAAACCTGGTTTTGACACTGTCATCCTATTCAGGCTCCCCCCCCCCCAAAAAAAATGATTCCCATTATGTGAACAGTGTCCTGCTCTCTCTGTCACTTGCAAGTTGCTGAAACCACAAGTGTTTGGCACTGAGGGCTGAAACTCTGCAATAGGGAGCTTTTTCTAGTCATGTAACCTCCCTACATGATTTAGAATACTGGAAGATAATGGTTGTAAGATCAGGCTTGTAATTCACAGGGGGAACTTATACAAGTAAAGTAATTCACCCCCCAAATCATGGAGGGTAATGAAGCCAGCAATAGTGAAACATCAGAGGAGTTGAGACCAGGGAATCACATGGGGGGGGGCTTACCTGAATGTGTAAAGTTTGTACATTTCAAGGTGAATCTACCAACAGTAATCCAGGCTTCCTTAAACAATACATGAAACAAACCACAGTACTCTTTTGAAATTCACACTTCTCTGAATTTTGCACTGCAATCCTCCAGCCAGGTAATGTGTACAAAAATGCATGTATTGGGTAAAGGCTGCATACAAATGCAAATATTGGTGAAAACAACATACAAAATGCATTATATTAGGGGAAACCACTTTCAAAGACATGTATATTAGAGAGAAGTGCATACTGGGAGAAATTTGTACTAAAATCTTGAAGAAATTTCATATGAACTTCTAAAAATAACCTTAATACTTCCTGATCTGATGCTGAAATTGTTAAGTAAAGTCAAAAAGGGTTAATTCCACATGAGTCAGCAGAAATCCCACACACACACACACAACACATACACACAGTGTACCTGCAGGTCTTTTGTGACTGTCTTATCTTGCTGGGCAAATTAGCACATAGAAATGGGAGTGTAAAGGGCTCAGGTTACAGCATTCATTGTTGGGAAGTTTTGGAGACTTGTTAAGACCGCTGGAGAAACCGCTGGAACTGTGGAAACATGGAAGACTTTGAGAAGAGCCCATCTGAGAGAAGTTGGACAAAACTTTTGAACTCAGAGAAATCTGACAGTTGCAGGACTTTGCAAGCAACTGGACTTAATACCTTGCCTTGTGGACTTTGTAAGCAAAGAACTCTCTCTGGGTTCAGAGAGAGAAGACTTATTGTGGCAACTGTTAACAGAGTGTGTATATAGTGTGTGTTTGTGTTTGCCAAGTAAAAGTTGTCTCTGCTACACAGTTGTTTGCTGTGGTGAGTTTAACCACTTCACTGAACTTCCTTGGCACATACACAACATACATAAGTTGGGTTGGATGGGCCTTCAGGCTGATCCAGCAGGGTTCTTCTTATGCACTTATCAGCAAGGGAATGACTGCTAAAAAAGTATGGGGCACATACACAACATACACAAGAAATATGGAGAACTGAATTTATGAGGAGAAAAATGAGAAACTGAGAGAAACTGATATTGACAGAGTCACCCATACCTAATCAGGACATCAATACGGGCCTTTGGAGGGGCCTAGAGGCTTAACTTGTTATCCAGTGCATCTACACAGGATTTTGTGTCGAATTTATAAAATGGTTTTAGTTACAATTATTCATTGTACCTTAGTGCTTTTACTGGTTTGGATACATTTTCTTACTTAAAGGGGGGGGGGGAACACCCTTACTTTTTGTGTTATGGTTGTACTGTTTCTGAAGCTTATAGTTTTATGGTGAATGCTGATTGTTGCAAACCACAATGCAAGGGCTTTCAACCTAAATGCCAGATTATTTAAAATAATAATGATGCTTTTCCAAGAGGCAACCATTATTTCTTGAATTTTGTGGTATGCCTCTGAATACCAGTTGCTGGGAATTGCAAGTAGGGACTATGCAATTGCAGATGGGTCCATCATGCAGGCTTCCCATAGGCATCTGGTTGGCCATGGTAAGAAGAGGATACTCAAATAGGTGGATATTTGACCTGATCCACCAGGGATCTTCTTACATTCGTACTCCCCCACCCCATGCTTTTTTAGCAGTCATTCCCTTGCTGATAAGTGCATAAGAAGAACCCTGCTGGATCAGCCCGAAGGCCCATCCAACCCAAAACTCTGTTCTCACAGTGGCCAACCAAATGCCCATGGGAATGCACCTTGGGAAGCAGGCAATCAGGGGGCATGTAGTCAGAAAGTGTTCTGGAAGCTGCCCCATTCAGATTTTTTTAAAGATAATAATATTTTTTTGCATCCTTTTTGGAAAGATAAATTAAAGAAAGCATATTGACAGGGGGAAATCCCAAACCACAAGCATTTTACTGCATTAGTATGCCATATTTCAAAAAGAAAAATTCCTGACACCCAAAAAATTGTTGTGCTTTGTTGGGGAAGCCTCCCCCCAAAATAGAGAATTTTAAACCTTTGGAGCTGTTTCCGCTGCTTTTTCCATCATGTTGCTATATATCCAGGTTTTCCCTGACATTTTGCCATTTCAGCAAAATTCCCCCAAAACCATTTTTACACCCCAAAACCAGGATATGTCGGGAATTTTTATGACGTATGGCAAGCCTCTTACTGCAGATTTCTAATAAATCTCAGAAAGCAAATACTGTAAATGGAGCCATCTCCTCACCCAAGTATCAGCAATCAGATGCTATTTCATTTTTTTCCCCCTTTGCAGTTTTTGGCATACTCTGTATTTATGTCTCTTTACTAGCTATATTACACTCTAAAAAAGTTTAGCTGGGATTTGTTTTAGAAAGGTGTTTTAAATTAGTACAGTGTGAGCTGTAAAATATCTGAACCCAAATTAAGCTAACAAGCTCCCAGGGAAAGAAAGGGGGGAGAAATCCCCACATTTACTTCAAGTTAAATATTTTCCAGTTGTTTCTTTTCTTTCTTTCTTGTGTTAGATACAGTGCTTGGAAGAAAAGTACATTTTCTGTACATTGAGACATCCTAAATGGTTTGGCAAAAAATGTACGGAAGCTGATGTGCAGATTTCTAAAGCGAGGGATCTCCAGGGCCATGTGTACTAGCAATGGGAAAAGGAGAGTCTAGCCTTGGATTGAAGCTCTGGTAGTATTCAAGGCAAAATGTTATATCATAGAATACTGTCTGAGGAAAGGATGCTAACATCTGTGCCATCTCAAGTCTCTTCCGTATGGTATTCATACAGAGATGGGTGAGCTGATCCTGTTGGCACAGGCTGTTAGTTCACTAGCAAGTTTCTTTTCTTTTGTTAATTGATACTTTCATTTGAAAAATAAATAAAAACAAAACTCAGGTGAAAGAATACCAGCTGACGTTGCCAAAATTCATACCTCTTTGGCTTGGAGATACAGCCTTGGCAACTGGTACCAGTTGCCTACAATGTGAGGTGAACATTATCACACACACGCGCGCGCACACACACAGTCACAAAGTCATGACTCTACATAGTTGACTGGCTCAGACTGCAATCTGAGTCAGAGAAAATTATCGCAGTCTGAGCCAGAGAAAAGCTCCTCCCTCACCTCCTACCTACCCACTTAACATTTCTCTCTACCTGAATATTGTACTATGGGTAGCTGCAAACCAGCCTCTCTGTATCCTTGTATGACAGCAAAACACACATCAAGGGGAAATGGTGACGCCTACTTATCACCTCCCCCCACCGCACAGCCCCTGGACCCAGGTAAGAGGATGGAAGATGCTAACACTGTACTGGTAAGCAATTTGGGGCTCATAGGGGGCTGGGGATGTATTCAGACCCCATTATACTTCCAAAGGTATTACTGGATGCTCAACTGAGTCCCAAAACTTTTCCTAGGTTACTAAGTTATTTCTGGTTTTTAAATAAATAATTAGCTAAGCCCAATTT
Source organism: Podarcis gaigeae (assembly GCF_964106915.1). Taxonomy (NCBI): domain Eukaryota; kingdom Metazoa; phylum Chordata; class Lepidosauria; order Squamata; family Lacertidae; genus Podarcis; species Podarcis gaigeae. Next base: position 48,074,265 of record NC_139684.1, read on the forward strand.
CTATTCAAGCCTGAGGACTGGGGTTCAGTTACATTTGGGAATGTGCCACTTCAGCTCTTTTCACACACCAATTTTGGAACATAGTCCATTGGTCCACTGACCTCAGTATTGTCTAAACTGACTGACAGCAGCTCTTCAAGGTTTCAGACAGAAGTATTTACCAGCAATATCTGGAGATGCCAGAGATTGAATCTGGGATAGTTTGCACACAAAGCATGCCAACTGAATTATTCTTAGCCCTTCTGCAGCCCTTACTTGGGTAACTCAGGGGCAATGAGTGGCTACTATAGAATGGACCATTTCAGTGGTGGCCCCCTAGTTGTGAAATGCCCTCCCTGAAGAGGTTAACCTGGTATCAACTCTGTCATCATTCTAACACTGGGGAAGTCCCTTTTATTTTCTCTGACTGTCATTTTTTTTAAATAAAAACAGAAAACTTTTAGAGAATTGAAATACCACTTTTACTATTTTCTGAAATGTTAGGGGCTGCCTAAAATCCTTTATGCTCTTGGGAGTCTTGCTGAGAGCTCTACTGTATCAATTTTATTATTTCCTGCTGTTTTTATGCTGTCTTTTTAATGTTGGCTGTATGGCTATTGATTTTGTATCTGAATATTTTATGGTTACTCTAAGCTGCCCAGAGAGCTCTGCTTGGGTGGCACATGGATACTGTTCAGAGATAAATGCAGGGAACTATTAAGATTAGGAGAATATACAGATATCGGGGGGGGGGGATGATTGATTAACTCTGTAGGACAAGGGTGGGGAATCATGAGTGCTGCATTCTCTCAAGAGGAATCTTTCAGAGGCTGCATATTGGCATAGGTGGGGCCAGAATCAAAAGCAGGTGGGGCCAGACCTTTTGTCTCTCTCTGTCTGTCTCTCTCTGACATCTTTTCTTTCTTCTCCCTGCCCAGCAGGATGACAGGAAAGGAACAGATGACTCTTGCAAGAAGTCTGAAACGGGTAAGAAGACTTTTAGAGACCAAAGGCCACATTCCCATCAGGACAAGCTTCCAGGGGCCACATGCTGGTGGTGGATGAAGTCAGACACAAAAGTGGACAAGCCAATAAATATAAGTTTCACATTTGTGGAGTAGGCTAGTTTCAACCCACATTCACACTCTAACATCCATTCAAACAAGCAGGAAGCACTATCAGAGTTCAAGGACACATTCCACAAGGGTCGAAAAGAACTCATGGAGGATATGCTGGTGAGAGTTATGGCTTAGAGAGAGGGGTGTGTGGCCTGGGGAGAGTCCCAAGGGTTATACCCTTCAGAAGGGAGTTGCTGCCAGAGGAACAGCTGTGATGGGTGAGAAATTGTACTGCCCATCAGGCTCATCTTGGACTTCCTCTAGTGCAGCCTTTCTTAACCCTGAGTTATCAGGTGTTACTGGACTACAGCTCCCATCATTCCTAGCCAATATGACCAGTGCTCAGTGATGATGGAAGTTGTAGTTCAGGAACATCTGGAAACCCAAGGTTGCAAAAAACTGCTGTAGTGGGAATGGACCTCCTGATTATCGAGGGTGACATGGGTAAGCTCCTTGTCAATGGTGCCTTGGGTGGGCTACCCAGAGCCAGAATCCACTTTACCATAACTGATAGGGCCAAAGCCCCACCATCTCCAACTTGGCCCACTACCTGACGACCCCAGTTAGCTCAGCATTTGGCTGAGCTGGCTTAACAATGGGCATTATATGAATGTAATTTTTAATGACCTGAATAGACTGAAAGATTATGAGTCGTGGGGTATGAGTGTGTGTGTATGAACAGAGTTTAGTTGTTTTTCGGATGCTATTTTGTTAAGGTTGTTAATATTGCTTTATGGATTATAAATGCTGTCTTGATTTGTTAATTGTATAACATGAGTTTTGCTGTAGTTGTTGTATTTATCTTATGCCTAAATTGCTGCTTTGTCAAAAGTGTTTTATAGATTGTAATTATTTTATAGATGATCTGTAAATCATTCCATATGATTTATGCTCTATTTGTGATGTTCTGTCATGTTGTTGTTATTTATTGTTTGTAAGCTGCTTTGGGATTCATTTGAATGAAAAGCGGCATAAAAATGCAATAAATCAAATCAACAGAGAGAGACCAGGAGAGGCATATATGGCCCCTGGACCCAAGGTTCCACCCCTCTAGTCTGCACTGATAGCTTGCAGAAGGCTTCCCTTCCACCCTCCTTGCATTGTTCCATGTGTTTTGGCTCCCCCCCCCCCAATTACTTCTCTCCTGCCTTCCTTCTCTCCCTCTAGACCCACTGTTGCTGCAGAAAGTTGCACTGTAAGCTTTCGGAATGCAGTTCGAAAAATATTTCTTTTCTGGACTGAGTCATTAGAGGGAAACCATGACACTGACATGTAACAGGAGAAGCTGGCCATAGTTCTAAAAATGGCTACCTGTCTATTTAAATATTTCAATGCAATATACAGGGTGTATGTTAATGTTTATTAAGGTGTGCTCTACTGAATCCACTTTTTGTTCCCTTCACTGCATGCTTTCCTTACTTCCAAAGAAAATTTCCCCTAGCTAGATACTTAACAAATACTTTGGCTTGCTGACAAAGCCTGTGTGCTATTTATTAAACGTTAAGATCATCAAACTGGCTTTGATACTATTTTAATTGAACACAGCAACATGGAGCAGTGCATTAGATCTGCAGTGACTTGGTGTTGTCAGAGAGATGTAGGCTCATTTTGGAGAAAAAAGACTCACTTTTGAACAAATTTCAGGCTTCTTTTGTTTTAAAAAAATCATGGGAGTGTTTTTTATTATGTCCATTTGAAAGTAATTAGAAAGACTAAGCCAAGAGCAAAACAGTAGTTGATGGAAGTGGAAACAGACTGGAGATGCCCCTTGGCTGTTAATGTCTTGATGTGCCAATACCTTTGATTGCCAAAGTAATTGTTTTCCATGAATCTTAGTGTTAGCAAAGTCACTTAAACAACGCAGATGGAGTCCAGAGAGAGAAAGAATCCGGATAACTCTTTACTGAGAAAACCAAAGAAAAACAGAATATGATTTGAGGAGAAGGTCCTTTTGCATGCAGAAGGTACTATCTTCTGATGGGACTCCTAACACAGGGTTTTGGAGGTAAGCCTTTGTGTTCAAAAGAAGGCACACATTTAAAATGCCAATATGCACTTCTCCATCTGTTGCAACTGCTCCACTACTCAGTGCCACGTAAAAATAAAACATCACGGTGTTGGCTCTTAAATTGTGTTGACTTCATCCTGATTTGCGTCAACCTGTGCTATTTGTGCATAACATTTGGGGAGAAACAGCTCTTGCACAGATGTGCAAAAAGAGTGTGGTAAAAGAGAAAGCAAATTAGAAACATTGTTGGGACCTCATCATCATTGGATCCATCCCTGTTGCCAACATAGCTAACAGTACAGCTACATGCAATTCTCTCACAGAAATCTACAGACGTTTGGTAAAAAAATGTTGAAATGAAACATAACTGCAACCCCCCATTAATCTTTTTTTTTTGTATAGCTACAGGCATGTCTTGCTTCAGAGTTGCTTTGACTGATAGGTGAGACGATTCATAACTTTTCCATACCCGCAAAATGCTAACTTTGTTATCTGTTTCATACATCCCAAGTGGCCATTTCATTAATCTCCCATGGACACTCCCCACAAATCAAATGCATCTAGACAAGAGCTGTAAGTGCAAGCACAGGGTACCATGTATTGTGCTTGTGTCAAACCTCATCTAACCAACACAAATCTAATTTAAGGCTGCAATCCTATGTGCACTTACTTGGGGGATGATTTCTCATTTTCCCAGTCTTTAAAGTTCAGTTTGGCATATTTCCACATCAGTATTTTTTTAATGCTCCCAGCATTTTAATGTTCATTTCTCCTGATACATATGCAACTTTGTGTGCAGTTTTGCCAAATATATTTTTACAATGAATTTTCCCTATTAAAATGCACTTTTGTGTGTTGTTTTCTCTAATATATGATTTTTCAATTCTCACTTTCCCTTATTATACAGTTTTAGCTGTTGCTGGAGAACTGCATCACACCATTTGGAGAAGTGCAAATATCAGAGGATAGCTGCATTTCAGTCCAGATATTGTTTTGGGAAATGCAAATTAGGTAGGTTCACATTAAATCTCCTAACTTGCATATCACCTAGAGGAGGGACCAGAGCTCAGTAGAAGAGCACATCCTTTGCATGCTGAAAGCCCCAAGTTCAAGCCTAGCCTCTCCAGGTAATGGACAGGATCAGACAGCAAATGATGCAAAAGACATCTGTTAAAGACACTGGAGGGTTGCTGCCTGTTGAAATAGACCAGGGGTAGGAGACTAGTGGCCCTCTAACCATTGTTGGACTCCAACCCCCATCCACCCCAGCCAGCACTGCCAATGGTCCTGTACTCTGATAACATCTGGACAGCCACAGGTTCTCCACCCCTGGAGCAGACTGTACTGGTCTAATTCAGGGCTGGAGAGCCATATTCAGCCTGAGGACCACATTCCCTTCTGATCAACCTTGCAGGGGTGACATGCTAGTGGTGGGTGTGGCTAGAAGCAAAAGTGAGGAAAGCAACAGGCGTGGATTTTATCTTTGTATTGTAGGCTAGATTCTATCCTTTATCCAGGCAAAAAAGTTCCATTGTCAGAATTTAGGGACACCTTCCAACCAGACACAAACAATCAAAGACAATCAAAGCAGGATCAGCATGGGGTATGACCCCAAGAGAGTCTTGAGGACCAGACAGAGAGGCCTAGAGAACTGGATCTGACACACACACCACAACACAACACACACACACACCTGAATTTCCCCATCCCTTGGCTAGATGGACAAATAATCTGATCTGGTATAAAGGCAGCTTCTGAAGTACTGTCAAGAGTTTCCATTCACATCTTACCTCATACCGCTTTACTTTGAAATCTACACACCCAGCATTGCAGTGCTTCCCCAGGGCAGGGTGTGTAGCTGGGACAGAACGTCACAGGGGTGGAGAAGACCAAAGACGCAGAAAGAGGTCAAAGTTGGTGGAAATAATAAATGTAACCGCAAGCCCCAATTTTATTTGTCACGGTTTGCTTCCCTTCGAATCCATTCCAAGCAGGAGCCCAGTGGATCAGAGGTTGCAGCCCTGACCTCTTTACAAAGAGAACTCTTCACAAAGGCAAAAGCAGCTAATTTGAAATGAAACAGGATATGAACACATGAATTAAGTGGCTCGCTAGGGGAAATTACAGTTCATAGTGCTATATCATTTAAGTGATCGAAGCAGATACTACCTACTTTGTTTAGAACTATGAGATATATAATATCCTGTGGAACAATTTCCAGGCTACTTCATGCACTTCCCCTTTCCGAAAGTGCTATTGTCAAATTAACCAGATATACTTTTACATCCATTCGTTTTTATTAGATTACAGCTCATTTTGTCCCAGCCATATCAATACGTATCAAGTCGACCAACAAGCAGCCCCTATTGGTTGCCTCAAGCTCCTATAATTGGCCTTATCGCAGTTCTTGTGGCAGCTCAATCTGACAGCAAGTATGTTGGGCCAAATTGAATATGGAATGCAGCCTTATTTATGCCAGTGGCAACAGCTCCACTGATCTCCACCAGACCCAAATTTGTCTTCCTGCATTTTATCTGTCTGATCTGTATAACTGCAAACATCCTTGGCAGATTATACTTATCTAGATTTTCCTTCTATAAAAAAAGGAAGGCTCTAGGTTTGTCTGCATGCATACTTCTATGGCTTTCAGCATTCAAATGCCATAGATATTTCTCCAGCCAGGTGGTTTTAAAGCACACATAGGCTCAAAAGCAGCACCACATAAGCAGGGATTCAATCACTCCTTCTTGTTTTGGTATTCCAGCTTTAGGTGCTGTTAGCTATTTAGCCCAAATGGCCCCATCCTTCCATACCTGAGGAATATATTAGCAGGCTGGTGGGAATTCAAGGAACAAAAGTACAATGGGAGGAAAGCAGAAAGTGCCCAATGAGGACTGAACATACTCAGTGGCCAGTCAGTTGAATTAATATGCTAAGAACATTCAGTCATCACAAAGATAGTTACTGTAGGGTACATCTTATCATAAGTGGCTCCCAGCACACTAGACCACACACTGTAGAATTATTTTTTGTCTAATCCATTGGGCTGCTAAAGTAAACATGGAAACCTTGGGCTTGTCCATATTTCAGCACTGTTTACTTGTTAATACACTTCCCTCCCCCCCCCATTCAAATTAGACCAGGCTAGTTCACACCTGCATACAGTTGTGTTGGTCCTCTCCTTCTAATGTGTTGATTCTGTTATGCCAATTATGTACTTACAGAGCATGGAAGCATATAGCTTGTTTGTTAAAGTAACTGCCCGCCCAGAAAGTGCGCAAAAGCAAAAAGTAAAGCAACTGTAACTTTTAGCACACAATTTTAATGTGATTTGATTTGCAGTTTTCTGGTTTTGTGCAAATCTGATGGATCAAAAGAATGGGGGGGGCTACCCTTCTCCTTCAGGAGTGTTGGAAATGGGAACACAACCAGAAAAGAAATGAAAGCAAATGTAAATTCTCAGCACACACTTTTCAGATTACTTAGCTGTCCAGTACCTGCTAGCAAAAAAAAAAAAAATGTAGTTCTCTTGTGCCGATTTCTGGTTTTGTGCAAATCTGAGTGATTTTTTGGGGGGAAGGAGCACACCAGAAATAACATGGTCAGAAAAAAATGAAAGCACTGAGGAAGCAGTAGAAAGGACAGTAGCAGAAAGTGAGTTGATCCACCCACCCAGTAACACTGAAGCTAATAATCTGTAACCCTTAGTGCAGGAGTCAGCAATGTTTTGTTTTGGTTTTTTTGAGGCTGGGCCAGTCCACTCCCTGGCAGACCTCTCGGTGAATCACATGCCCCACAAGGCCTATGCAGCCTCAACTTAAGATGACTCCCCAGCCTGGCTTTGCACTGCAAAGTTTGCAGCAGCACGTGCAACAAAATGGCGCCCAGCATTCAAAACCCCCCTCAGCTTGCATTAACTAGCCACACACACACAGCCTCCCCCCCCCACGAGATCTCCTTTCCTTTCCCCCCACCATGTGCCCCCGCTCCAGACAGATCTTTTCACCGGCAAGGGTGAGTGGGCTTTCGATGACGTATGCATCCGGTTCCGATCCGTGCACTTAGCACAGGTATGTTCAACTTCTGAGCCCCTCTGAGCCAAGGGCAGAAAGCCCAGCCAGCAGCCAAACAAAGCTTCAAGGAAAACCACCGTCACCTCTCCGCTGGGAAGCGCTTAGGAAAGGCGAGTCCCCAGGGAACACAGCTGATTTGATCAGCACAAAGCATGCAAGCTCCACCCCCCAGGTCATTCTTAGACTTCTTATTGGGTGAGCAACACAGCCAAGCAACACAGTTGGAGCCTCCCTCCTCCCTGGCCGGCAGGAAGGGAGGGAGAGGAGCTGCTTCCTTTGAAATTTAAGGGACATCATTTAAGGGACATTTAAGGGGCATCAATAAGGGACAGCAGCGGGACATGGCGCTGGAATAAGGGACTGTCCCTTCAAATAAGGGACACTTGCCAGCTATGAACTTGGGGGGGGGGAGGAAACGCTGAAAGACGCCTTGGGAGAGTCCCAAGGACCAGACAGAGAGGGCCACATTTGGTCCCTGGGCTTGAAGTTCCCCACCCCTGCTACAGCTGATCAGATGCAATGGAGGAGAAGGCTATTATATCTTTCATAGTGATGCAGAACAGGGAATTTCACTAAGTCCAGCAGAAAAATGGAACAGAATTTTCCTTGCTAGTTGAGCTACTTTCAGGTTGGGCAAGAAAATAAAAGTACAAAGGAGGGTAGTAAATGCATGATTTGAATGCGGAAGGACACAGATTCAACTCTGACATCTCTGGTTATAAGGATCGGGTGGGGTGAAAGCTCTGTTTTTCCTTGTCCAGGAAAACTGGTCCTGTCTGCCTTTGAAGCATCAGTAAATCCTCCTAAAATGCTGAAGAGGAATTGTGGGCACTTGGCTGTATCTGGAACAAGGAGGACATCTGCTGGCCAGCTGAACATGCAACTGTTTTCTTTCAGTGTCAAAAGGTTATGTCAACACAGGTTTGCCCTGGAGCTGATTTCCAGGCCTCCATGATCAGCACATAGTAGATGTGAGGAACTCCCAACTTCATTGTACACGTTTCCTGCCATCATGTGTTTCATTTCCATTGAAATGAATGGGGTGGAATAAGGAAATGACAATGTAATCTATGTAATTAATTAATTAGAGTCACATTATTTTGCCACAACAGACAGTGAGACGAATAATGTTGTTTTTGGAAGAAGATGAACTGCAGTGGAATAGAAGCAGTGTTGCATGTGACAAAATGCAGGGCTCCAAGCCACTACCCCACCCCGCTGGCTTCTACTGCTAGTGCATCATGCCATTTTTGGTTCAAAGGCCCAAGGGGATCCCACAGGCAGTTCCACTTGCTTAGTTTTGACTATCCTGTAGATTATCCCTTGGTCATAGGCCCTGGAGAACCTCCAGGCAAATGGGTATTCGGTGCCTGAATAGTAGCCAGTAATCACTAGTTATGGCTAAGTGCACGTCCGGTAAGCCCTGCACAAGCTATATCACTTCTCGGATAAAGGACTTACCCTTTATTTGATCTTTCAAATGTAATCTTGAAGCCCTGAATTTCATTCTACTCCATTATGCAAGTTATCATCACTATTACAGATTCCTTTTTATTGAAAACATTCCTCTAATCCCCTTAGCTGTACGCACACCTGGGGCAGAGTTTATTGTAATTAGTGTCTTTCCAGTCATGCCTATGTGAATTGTTTACACTCTTTGCTCTTCAAGAATTTCTTGTTTGGCAAGTTCATGCAGAACCCCAGAAAAAAGGGCTCATTTGGAAGTTTCACTTCAAAGGGGGAAAGGCTGATAACAGATTAATGCTCCAGCAAAATCCACATATGGGGAGACGGTGAAACACAGCTTGGAGTGAACAGATGCAAGTACCTTTAAAAAGGTCTCTGGACCAGATTCAGCAATGGTGCAAGGTTTGAATTCTGCCATGTGCAAGTGGGGGTGGATCCCTGCATGTGTAAGCTCTTCACCACCAGTTGTGTAGACTGCAAAACAGGATGCTCCCTTTCACAAAACAGTATTCCCTTTCAGCAGGAATACTGCAAATGGAGAATAAACATGTTCATTGTAGCATGAATGCATCCGATGTCTTTGCAAGTGGCGAGGCTGCTCATCTATGATTTCACTTGCGCAGAATTTCATGTGCAATGTAGCTCCCAGAGAATATAATTAACCCCTCTCTCAAGTGTCTGATCCTCATGTATATCAAGTTGACATCATTGAACAAGGAGCTCTTCTAACTTGCCCTGCTCTGCTAGACAGCATGCAGCAGTTGCCTTGACTTGTACCCAGTGTGGGACCTTGTTAACTTCACAGGCAGAAGGAGTTTCTCTTCAAAACTGGGATCACCGGGCTCCAGTCCTGTTTGCTACAGCTGTTCCGCCACTTCCAATAATTTTCTTGTGCCAGAGATAATGAAAATGTGTCATTAATTGTTATATTGTACTTATTTTGATGAGTACCACTTGTATGTACTGTATGCCTTGCAATAGCAGGTACATTGTGATGAATACATTCATTGTACTTTGCTTGCCATATGTTATGTCTTTGTATGCTGGCCTGAACCCCTGTTTTTTTCTGTTTGTGTTTGCTTAAGTATTCAGCACAAAAGGGTATCAAAGATTTGGCTCTTTAATAACATGTATGAAAATGTTTGAGCTGCCTTATCGGTCAGCTTGCCTGCTATATTTCCAAGGCGCTGTGGTACGTTTTGCATGGTGTCTTTCACTTGCACCATCTGGTGGACCTGAGGCAGAATTACAAGAGAATTTCATTTACTGTCTTTTACTCAGGAGAGAGCCAACTAGCCATATGTGCAGTAGAAACCTGACTCCATGAAGGAGTCAACCATGAGGAAGCATGGTTCATGGCAGAACTACCTTGCTCATGAAAGCTACTCTTTCTACTTTTAAAATTTGGTAATTCTCTGCTCATGGCAATACACTGTTTGGGTAAGAAACTCAAGATCTTCACCCAGGAACTTATGGCTCCAAAGACTGACCAGGTCTAGAGAGCTATAGAGAACTTCATGTCCTCAAATCTCATGGTCCATTACAGATGGAGGTGTCCAACATCAGCCATTGTGATTGCCAATCTGTATGAAGCCTATGAATGTGTCATGCCCAGGTTCACAGTTTTGCTCTTAGTTTTCCATACACTTCATAAGGATTCATGGAACCACCCTTCAGGTGGATGTTTTGGGGTAGATATGTCAGAAATAGTGGCGAGTCTGGACATGGAACCTAGAGAAGGCTCAGTGATAAGTGATTACCGGTAGATACCTGGATGTTGTTGTTGTTGTTATAATTTATATACCTTTACCTATACCCAGAGGTCTCTGGGCGGTTCGCAGGGCAGTTGGAGATGGCAACATCTTAAGATTCTAAGCTTTGGAGATGGGGACACAGGGGCATGGGGTGCTGTTTTATACTGAGTCAGATTCATTGGGGCATCTAGCTCAGCACTGTCAGCTCTGACTGACAGCCCTCCAGGGTTTCAGGCAAGGGGCAGTCTCAGCCCTACCTAAAAATGCCAAGGATTTAACTTGGAACCTTCCACATGCAAAGTAAGGAGGGAATTAAAGACATTGCCAAAATCACATTAAGGTTGAGGTCAGAAAATAATTTATTTTGTTGGGCCCACTTTGCAGAACCAACAGAAGGTGGCAAACCAAATCACTCCTTCCCTAAAGTTGACTGACAGCAACAGCCACTATTTCCTCTATTGTTATGCAACACCTTTTTGCCCTGAATTGGCAACTGAAGCATAAGGGTAGATTTGGCCCTTGGACTGCCGGTTTCTGCCTCATTTCAGAGAGGAACCATATTTCAGAGTCAGAGCAAATGCTTTGCATGCAGAAAGTTCCAGGTTTGCTCTCTGGCATCCTCAGTTTAAAAAATTAGGTAGCAGGTAATGGGAAAGACCCTCATCTGCCTCAGATCCCAGAGAGCTGCAGGCAATCAGAAAATACAATACTGAGCTAGCTAGATAGATAAATAGTCTAACCCATCCTAGTGGAACTTCTTATGTTACGATGTTTCCCAAAGTGTCATATCTGTGAGGCTGTGTATACACATTATATTCTATATTTGATGTACAAAGACATCCTTTTCTACCTAGTGCACACACAACCTGGACCTGTTAAACATTTTATGTCCCTGGAAAGTACATTTTCACCTGCTTTTATTCCAAAAACAGAGGCTCAATGCAGTTTGAGTCCGCATTAGCCCTCCATGTGTCTATTTGAAAGCAGATGGAGGCAGCCTCAGCAAAATAGGTGGTGTTTTCTCATCTCCCCAGTGACATTGTGGGTAGGCATGTACTAATTTTGCAATTACCACCTCCATATTGTGTTAGAGGGTGTGGGAAAGGCTGGGAAAATGTAATCAAGAGGAAGGTTTTCAAACACAAATCAGGTAAGCTCACCCACCCTTGTGGACAGCAGGATCTAGACTACATCTAGATAAAAAGCAGCACACTGAAGAAAAAGATGAATGACTTTGCATTCAGATAAACTACTTTTTGTTAACTTTTGTCGAGGAATCCTCCATGGAGCAATAATGGGTTTTAATCTGCTTTTTTTCTTGATGGATCACTTGAAAGCCAACACATGCCTTAACATGTGTTGGGTTTCCTTAGTGCAGAAGATATGTGAAGATTGCCTACAGCTGTACTAACCACATAAAGAGATTCAACATTCACCCATAGCTGTATTTCACAGAGTATTCATTCAATGAACACTATACGCTAGACAACAGCATCCATTACAATGAAAAGCTTGACTATCTCTCCCACCCACTCCAAGATGTAATGAACTTTCATTCTTGTGAACAACATAATTCTTGTTACAAAACTCAAAGAAGGGAAAGCACAGTTTCTCTTCCCACGGGTACTATGCCACAATCATTTAGGGCTCATCCAGACTTCCTTTTGTGCAACATTTCTAGGCACACATCGGATCTTTAAAGCACTGTGTCCAAGTACTCTTTTTGCCTCAGCACTTTCCCTGAGAAAACCTGCTTTACTGCTGAATTGGAGCAAACAGAAAACCCAAATTTCCTTGGTTCTGAGTCAGTGGTAAAGAGCAGGTTTTCACAGGGAAAATGGCAGGGCAACAAAACCCAAGCGATTGGACACAGTGCTTTAAAGCACAGACTGGTGCCAAGAAAGTGTGAGGCAAAAGGAAAGTGTGGACGAAGAAGAAGAAGAGGAGGAGGAGGAGGAGGAGGAGTTTGGATTTGATATCCCACTTCATTACTACCCTAAGGAGTCTCAAAGTGGCTAAAATTCTCCTTTCCCTTCCTCCCCTACAACAAACATTCTGTGAGGTTAGTGAGGCTGAGAGACTTCAGAGAAGTGTGACTAACCCAAGGTCATCCAGCAGCTGCATGTGGAGGAGCGGGGAATCAAACCCAGTTCACCAGATTATGAGTCTACTGCTTTTAACCACTACACCAAACTACAGCTAGAAATAAACTGTGTTTGATAGGCCTCTCTTTGGATATTATGGTGGATTGTCTCTGTTCTCCACTTAGAAAATGAGTATGACAGTCATGCTTGAATTCATACTTAAAGTCAATTTTCATTAGTCTCTCAGGGTTCAAGGGGACTATCTGTAAATAAGAACAGAAAGAGAGCCAGTTGGATCAGACCAATTCCCCATCTAGTCCAGCATCCTTTTCTCACTATGGCCAACCAGAGACCCATGGGAAGTCCGCAAGCAGCATCTGAGTGCAGCCACACTCATCCTACCTGTGATTCCCTGCAACTGATATTTAGAGGTATATTGCCTCCAACTGTCAGGCACTTACGTAAATTACAAGATCCTCCTCAACTCACTGCTGTGAGTACAAAATTAAATGGAGAAGAATCATTCGTGTCAATAATTAATATAGTCATTCAGGCAAGAAAACTTCACTTGGAAAGGGAAATGAACAGAGAAGGGATGTAAAATGCTTTTACTGCTTTTAACAGAAGCACTCCTGATATTCAAGAGAGTGGTTTAGGTAGCTGCTGGGGCCAAGTCATGGTGGTTAATGGGCCTCACTGACCCATGGCCAGTCCTCCAGGGGCCACATGGTACAGTGGCCACTACAAGAACCAATGCATCCATGTGGTGCTGCCCCATATCATTGTTGGAATTCTGCCTCGGTCAGAGGGATGTGCCAGTCTTCCAGGCACCGGCTGAATTCCTTTCTGACCTCCCTCCTGCAACTCCCGGCAGGAAAACAGACGAGGTCCGTTTCGGCGATTTTTCCCAGACTTTGAGAAAAACACACCACTGCTTCTCCTCCTCCCTGCTCCCCAGGGAGGGGAATCAGACTCGGACAGAAACGTATTTACATGTCTTTATTTCTGTCTTTCGCAGCCATACAGATAAAGATGTCTGCACTCTTTGAACAACAGAGAGAATCTCATTCCACCCATGTACATCCTGTACAGGTCATATGACACACACTGAGCTCACATCCGGTGCTCAGTAAGGAGAATGGACTGCCCCTATGTTTCCATGGCAACAGTCACAAACATCCTGTTTGGCTTTGCAGCCACAAGCAGCTGACTGAGCTGCTAGAGCCTTTGCTTGCTGCAGCATTGCTGCTTTATGGTAACATACTCCCCCTAAAGTATCAATGCGTGCTGCGAGCAAAGTGTCATCCAGAGAAGAAAACAAACAGTTGTTATATGTATAACACTCCCCTGTTGTTTCAGTTCCACCCTTGGAACTACCTGCCATTGGTTTCACCAATGTACCTCTCTGGTTGTGTGACTTCCAAGGAATGAGTGCATCTGCATTACCTTGGTTAGCAACTCTCTGTTGTGCCTTTGTCTCTGACTCAGACACAGCTTCAATTTGACCTTGGTCGTTTACAACAGCAACACATGCAATAGCTAGGTTAGCAAACTCCTTTGAATACCTCTTGGGTGGTACACCCTTCGTTGCTCTCTCAGACCTACGTAAGAGGTGCTGCTCTCCCTTGCTTTCTGGTTCAGCCTCTGAACTCTCTGGAGAACCAGTACTAAGCTTAATCAGTGGTTCATCCTCCTCTTCTGAGGGTCTAGTCATTATGTGAGATTTCCTCTCAATGACTGTGACAACTGAGCTGTCTGAGCTATCGCTGTCATCATCAGTACTACTGAACTCAATAAGATCAAACTCATCATCATCATCATCAGAATCATCATCATCTCCTGTGGGAAAAGTGTGAACAATCACTCTCTCCTGTTCAGGAGCACTCTCTAGAAATTTTGTGAGAATCACCTGACCAGATTCAGACAAAATTACTCTGTAGAGACCCTTTTCATAACCCACAAAAATGCCTCTGGCATTCTTTACCCCACCTGGAGCTTCTGTTCTCACATGAGACCCAAAAACCTTGAAATGGGCAACAGAAGGTTTTCTATGGAACAGTTTCTCAAAAGGAGAACATCCCAACTCTTTTGAAAACTTTCTCAACCACGTATAAGTAAATGACATTAGCGACTCAGCCCAGTACTCATGTGGTAGATGTGAACTTAGCAATTGCGCCTCCATTCCCTTTTGCAATTCTTTGTTCACCCTAACACAGACACATCTCTTCCAAGCTTCTTCGGAACTAGCAATTTTGTGTCTTATCCCTTTCTTCTTCAGGAACCTCTGGAAATCCTGTAAGAGAAAAAATGGCTTCTCATCTGTGCAAAGACAATCTATGTCAGCATCATGCATATTTTTAACTTTGTCACAAAACTCTTTAAACCTTTCTAAGGCGTCTTTTGGTCTCTCCAAAAGATAAATCCAGACAAAACCTGTGAAAGAATCAACACATATTAGGTAATATTTTGCATTGCCTCTAGAAAGTGCTAGAGGACCAATCACATCAGCATACACCCGCTGAAATGCCCTGTTGACCCTCGAGGTGACCTGCTTGGCGTCCTTCTTGACTACACCTGCAAAAGAAATCATGTTAGAATTACAATTCATGTAATCACTTTGATCAAAAGTCAACAAATACAGTCCATCTTTCTCTATGGCAGAAAGATACAGCTCTCCATCTTTGTAGATCTCGCAGTTCTCATCATCATAGGACAGTTTTAGTCCCTTCTTGGCAATCTGCGAAACGCTGAGCAGATTGTACTTCAACTCTGGAACCAAATAAACATTGTTTATAGTCAAGTTCAGACTTTTAAGATACACAGTCCCAATTCCGGTGGCTTCCAGCTCTTGACCGTTGGCTTGTTGTACAGCGAAGCTTTGCTTCTTAAACGACGAAAATAGATGTCTGTTTGGGGACATATGAACCGTGGCGCCCGTGTCTATGACAAAAGCGTTCTCCACTTCTGGCGTTGTTCCTTTCGACATCAAGGCCTTTGCAGGCTTCGCCTGTGACTTGGTGTGACCTCTGCCTGATGCCTCAGACTTCGTGGAGCTTCCCTTGGCTCCTTTGTTCTGCCGTGGCTTCTTACAGCTCCGCTGAAGATGCCCAGTTTGTCCACAATTGTAACATCGGACAACGTTCAAAGCTACAGCATTTTCTCCAGTAGCAACAGCAGTGGGGGTGTCAGAACTCCGTTCTTGTCTCCCCCTGTCCTTGACCTCCAGTGCAGCAAGTCTGTCCTGTTTTTCTGCCGGCTTCAGAGAGCCAGTGTGGTGTAGTGGTTAAGAGCGGTAGTCTCGTAATCCTGGGTAACTGGGTTCGCGTCTCCACTCCTCCACATGCAGCTGCTGGGTGACCTTGGGCCAGTCACACTTCTCTGAAGTCTCTCAGCCCCACTCACCTCACAGAGTGTTTGTTGTGGGGGAGGAAGGGAAAGGAGAATGTTAGCCGCTTTGAGACTCCTTAAAGGGAGAGAAAGGCGGGATATCAAATCCAAATTCTTCTTCTTCTTCTTCTTCATTCAGAACTACGGCAAAGACCCTCTCCAAAGTCAATTCATTCGCCGGGAGGGACCCCAGCTGACTGGCAACGGTTTTGTAAGTCCGATTCAGGCTGTTTATCACCATGAAGCAAAACACTTCCTCCTGCAGACGGAAATTACGTTCCACCATCTGTTGACGCAGATATTTCATTTCCGTCAGGTGCGCTTGAACATCTCCATCAGGCGCAAACCTCAGGTTGGTCAGCTTCTCAAAATACAGCAACGCTGAAGAACCTGCATCTCTCTGATGTGTCCTTCTCAGCGTGTCCCAAACTTCTTTCGCGTGCTCTAAATTCTGTATATGGATAAGCTGAGAGTCTGACACACATAGAATTATAGCCGTTCTGGCCTTCACATCCTGTGACTCCCAAGCACGCGTTGGTGCTGCAGGGATGGGGTTCTCAATCACCCCAAACAATCTCTGATTCTGCAGCAGGGCCTTCATCCTAATAGACCAAGATGCATAATTGTCATTGGTCAGGAGGGATGGAGAAGGCAAACCTCCCTTCTTTGCATCCATTTTGAGTCCTTGCATTAACTCTCAAACACAAGCCTCTAAAATCCAAAAGCTGGTTTGTTTACACTCTTGTGCACCTGGCAGCTCTGACACTGGCTGCGGTGGAAAGTCCCTTCTAACAGTTCGTTAGAGCCTAGTCAAAATATAGGTTGTTTTTGCCTCTCTGAGGCACAGCCTGACTGTCCAGCCCTCTCGAGTAACTTTCCACTTCAATGATGGGCGTTGCTTGGCAACAGTGCATTCCTTTCCTTGGACAGGAAACCACAAGAATGTCTGGAATGCAGGCCTCTTCTCACTTGGAGCTGTTTTCCCAAACGCTGCTCCCCGTGAAGCAGAGAATAAATCAATCGGCATTCACACTTTTAAGCCCGAAAATCTCATACCTTGGGCTCCGTGGCTTGGCTGTCAGCTTCGTCTGGTCAGCTTCCGGCTGCAGAGGATCAGCCTCTCACTTCAGGCTTCCATGGAGCGATGAATACAGTAGCTCTGCTACTCTTGATGCAGACTCCCATGGATCGAAGAAACCATCCTCTGCTACCATTTGTTGGAATTCTGCCTCGGTCAGAGGGATGTGCCAGTCTTCCAGGCACCGGCTGAATTCTTTTCTGACCTCCCTCCTGCGACTCCCGGCAGAAAAACAGACGAGGTCCGTTTCGGCGATTTTTCCCAGACTGTGAGAAAAACACACCACTGCTTCTCCTCCTCCCTGCTCCCCAGGGAGGGGAATCAGACTCGGACAGAAACGTATTTACATGTCTTTATTTCTGTCTTTCGCAGCCATACAGATAAAGATGTCTGCACTCTTTGAACAACAGAGAGAATCTCACTCCACCCATGTACATCCTGTACAGGTCATATGACACACACTGAGCTCACATCCGGTGCTCAATAAGGAGAATGGACTGCCCCTATGTTTCCATGGCAACAGTCACAAACATCCTGTTTGGCTTTGCAGCCACAAGCAGCTGACTGAGCTGCTAGAGCCTTTGCTTGCTGCAGCATTGCTGCTTTATGGTAACAATCATAAGCCATCAGATCTACAGATCAGAAAATTGCCTGGGTGGAAAATGTTCTTAGGCTCTGGAGTGACTGTCATTGGTTTGCTACTGACTCCCCCTGACCTGATGGTCTATAAAGTCTTATAGTTCAGGCTGGAGCTCACCAATAGTAGAATTCACTTTGTCTGATTCCAGCTATTCACTCCACAGGTACCTACAGCCCACTGGTGCTTCTGAACCCAATTTGTCACTGGTGGTCAAGCTGAAGCTGGTGCGAGGTGCTCCTAGCCTGTGTGACAGCTGTGACTGTTCCCAGCCCAAGGTAGCCTGACCACAGTAGTCCAGAAATTTATAGTCTCAAGACTGTGTTGCTGCAGTGAACTCTATATGGGGCTTCCCTTTTGGTTGGATTATAAGCTGCAGTTAGTGAAGAATGCTGCAGCTTGATTGCCAACAGGAGTGAGATCCTGCCAGAGTAGTATACTTCTACAGAAAAATCTGCACTGGCTCCTGATTTGCTACTGGGCCAAGTTCAAGATCTTAATATAGGTTTATAAAGACCCTTAACTGCTTGGGGTCAGTTTACTTGAGGGATTGCCTTGCACCATATGTGCCAGCTTGTGAAACTTGCAAGTACCATGCAATGTTCATTCCACATCTGCAAGGAGTAAAGCGTTCACTTTGACGGCACCTGTACTCTGGAACTCCGTGCCTATTAATATTAGGCAGCCACCCTCATCATGCTGTTTTAGACACCTGTTAAATATTATTTTTGTTTTGGCATGCCTACCTGGGCATGTAAACAAGATATGTTTTTAAATTTTGTTGATTGTGTGTTGTATCCAATGTTAGTCCTACTCAGAGTAAACTCACTGAAATTAATGATCCCAAGTAAGTTATGCCCATTAGATTTTAATGGGTCTATTCAGAATATGTCTAGCGATAGATACAAATGTATATTTGTATAGTGATAATTGCTTTCAATTGTTTCATGTACACCATGTAGGGATACTTTGATCAAGTGGATTAAAAATTCATAAACATAGACAAACATTCAACTGCATATTGCATTTGTGCCTCCACTTCTGCAGATTTTACATCCCCACAGATATGCACCCCAGATGTTATCACCACTTTTTACTCCCCTCCCTTTCCTAAATTGTCCTGATATTCCCAGAGACTGGTCTGCCGGCATATGATATAGTTCTACTGTTAAAGCTAAGCAGATCTGGGCCTACAAACTAAGTGGATGAGACACCATCTGGGACCCATATGGAAAACACTCAAGTAATTTGGAGGAAGAGCAAAGCGGCAAGTGTGATTATTATTTTTTAAAATCCAAGGATTTATTGAGAGATTCTCTGTAAACAATGACTTAGGAATTAATAACAAACATATGTTCATCAAATGATGACTGCAGTATCAAGTGATGACTTCGCATGTGAATGAGTGGTCAGAGATCAAACAGCTAAGATGTAACAATGAAGAATACAAATCCAGCATGCATGCATATAATGCAGATACATAATCAAGGAGACAGAATTGGCTCTTGCTGTAGTATAATAGGAGAGTAGCAGAAAGTCCCCAGCATTACTCAGGAATTCTAAGAAATGATTAATAATAATAATAATAATAATAATAATAATAATAATAATATTTGCAGTGTTAAAAGATCCATTCTAATGACATCCAATAGTATATACAAAAATCTCTTTGATCTCAGAAACAATGATGCAAAAATTTGTTACTGCCCTGATTCACATCAATCTGAATCCAGCAACCACAGGGGCAACACTGCCCCCAAAGGCCTGGTCACAACAAAGGGGGAAAATAAGAGGCAAGGTCCAGAAGTAGTCCAAGGACAAAACAGAGGGAAGTCCCATCACCAGGTAGATCACAAGGCACACCAAGGAGCTTGTGCAGGGATGTTGTTTCAGCAATCTCTGTCAGGAACTGGAGGCTTTTTAACCATGGATAACTAAGTTCCAATCCTCACATTAGCCTAAGAGATTTAGATCAGGTCACCCTATTAGAATATACCAAAACAAAACAAAAAACAAAACAAACACCCTGAATTCCTCAAGTATCTCTAACACCAGTGAAGGAGCAAGAGAAAAGACCAGATTCCATGAATACCTTCACTATATATTCTGAGAATAAAATGGAGGGTTCCAGTACAAAGTAATTGTGGTGTAGCAGTTATAGTTTTGGACTGGGAGACCAACAGTCCAATCCACAGTGGATTGCGAGTCACTGTCTCTCAGCCCAACCAACCTTGGATATGGTCAGTGCAAGTCATTTTGCTGCCTGAAATAGAGCCCCCACCAATCCCTCGTGTGCCACCCACATAGACCTCCTCCTCCTAATTTTTCATTGCTGCTGATATGCTGGTGTACCAAGGATTTCTGGAGCCTTCCACTGACAGTATTTGCTGCAACCAAAACAAAACAAAAACAACAAGCACAGGTGTTCTCTGAAGCCACCTTACCCAGAATGCTTCACTCTGGGGAAGGACCTGTCCTCAAGAGTGAGCCATTTGACCATGGGCACCACTAAAGAGTGCTGCAAAGTCATGGAGTGCTTCATTGCAGCAGCTTAGCTATTGTGATGCTCCTGGAGCAGTAAATGTTGGCAGATGGAAACAGAAATCCACCACCCTTCCTATTGTGCTACCTGAAAGAAAAATCTCAGTGTGGCGAAGTGGCTGTCTGTCCCTGTACATCAGCTTGTTATGGAGGGCAAACTATCTACACCACTGTGAGCTCCTTAGAAGAAAGATGGGATATGAATAAAACAAGTCAATGACAGAAAAATAAGCAAGCAGAGAAATACGTGGTGTCAGAAGCAGTGCTGAGAGCCAGACTGCCTTTTGTCTCCATTGCGGAAAACTTCCATTGACCTTGCTGAATTAAAACAAGCAGGATTGGCCTGAAGATTATAATTTAGTAATTGTAATGACAACATGCACTAGCTCGTGGCCTGTATTCTTCCAGTTATACACAAAGCACTTCTATACCCTTTGAAGTAGACTGCCTTCGAAACAATCATCAACAGCAGGGGAAAACATACTGTAACAATCAAGTGCAAAAAGAGGACCGCACTTGGATCCACGACAAAAAAACCCCACAAATGGAAGGCATCAATCCAGAGTTTCAAAAATGTTTGTTTCTTTCTAATCGTTCAGAGTGTGATGTGAGGCCAGCATAAATACATGGTGTGTGAGAAATGGGATAGGATATATAATTATGTGGTGAGGTTTCCGGTAAGGACTTTCCAAGACTGTAGTTAATTCCCAGATGTACCAGAGACTTATTGTGTGAAATTGTTTGGGGGGGGGGGATATTGTTTTGAGACAGCATTGCTGAATTCTGCTTCTATTTCATAAAACATGTCAGGGATCATTGGGTGGGTGGGTCAAGTTTCCTTATCTGGGTTGACCCAAACTTCAGTCTGTTGGTGCCAGAGGGCAGATACATAGTTACTGCAGGCAAGGGACCCAGATAAGAAGTTTCCAGAAGTAGGCAGCATACTCCAAGGTGTCTCAAGAGAGTTCTGCCTGAGGTCCTGGAGAGCAGTTGGCAGTCACAACAGACAATACTGGGATAGACAGCCCAATGATATCTTTCTGTGGAAAGCAGTTTTGGGAAATGGACCACAGCTCAGTGCTGGCGCAGAAGCTTTGCTTGCTTTTAAAGAGTCCTCCATTCAGATGTTAACAGATGAAGTTAAAGGCCTTAAGCTAAATCCCTAGCAGGTTCAGCTAAATGTTTACAGAAAGAAGAACTATTCTTTCTACTTGAGTAAGACCCTGAGAAGCCTCTACTAGCAAGTGCAGACCAGCCTTCCCCAACCGGGTGATCTCCAGATGTTTCGGGCTGCAACTCCCATCATTTGTAACCATTGGCAATGGGGGAGATGGGAGCACCAAATTGGAGGAGGCTTGTGTAGACGATATTGGGCTAGATGGATTAGCCATTTGATTCATTATACAACAGCTTTCTTACTTTATTCCTCTCAAACGTCAACGACATTTAAATTATTTGCACCAAATGGATTCAATATACAAAAGTGGTGGCTAACAGATTTTATATTTTAAGAAACATTTTCAAAAGGCCATTTCAGGGCCAGAAAATTCAGGTTTGCAACCAACTAAATCCTACTCAGAGTAGAACCCTTGAAATTAATGAGTCTTAGTCCATCATGTCCATTAACCTCAATGACTCTTCTCTGAGTATGACTAGCATGGATACAACCAGGGCTTTTTTCAGCCCAAACTCACCGGAACTCAGTTCCGGCTTCTCTCAGGTGGGTACCATTGCCATTATAAGAGAACAAAGGGGGTGTTCATGGTGAGTTCCAGCACCTCTTTTTCTATAAAAATAGCAATGGATACAACCATCAATTTGTACCCATGATCACTGGATTTGGATTACTCACCACCACCAGCAAAGATCAAATTTCAGCATTGGAGGGGAGCATATATTCCCATGAATAAGAAAACTGGGTGCAAGAGTTATTCTCTTTAGTAGCACAATATCCAACAGCTTCTCAGCATTTGATTCATCACTTTACATTACATTATCAATTCCACATTTACACCTACAATAACTTCTGAAAACAAGATGAGTTGTGCAATTCAGAGAACATTGGAAGATATCTAAGGGTGCATTCAGACATTAGGATTATTGTGTTACTTTTACCGATAATATTGTTAGTGCTTTTGTCCTGATTTCTAATGTTGCACTACAAAACTATGCATTTTTTAATCAATATGTACTGCCATGTTGTGCTAAATTTCATTTACACCAGTGGGCATAGTATAACACAACAGTGGATGTCGTCAGACTTGCATACTTCTGTTCCCACATGATTCACCCATGAAAACATCAGGAAAGAACTGTATGCTGGAATACTGCTCCAAATTTCATCTCATGAGTGGAGTGGCATGATCCATGAAAACCATGGGGAAACTACAACACAAAACTCCCACAATTTTCTGGATTAATGGGGTATAAACATTTTTCCCCTGGAAGCTATTAACACAGAAATGAGTGCTAAATTCCGGTATAAACATTTTTTCCCTGGAAGCTATTAACACAGAAATGAGTGCTAAATTCCGGTTAGGTTTTTCAAGATTTCTAGAAGGAAATGTTGGGGGGTGGAATGAAGTCCTATCTGAATGTAGCCTAAGTTCTCTTGAGTTGTTCTGATTCTCATTATTTCGTACTGCATATTTTATTCTTTTTCAGTGAGCCATATTCAAAATGAGAAGAGTAAGAATATCAGCTTTAGGCAAAGTTTGACTCAAAGTGAATCAGGGAAAGAGTTCCTTTGTTAACATTCCCCTTGTGACAGCACATGAGGCATAGAATATGTAATTACCTGTTTTATCTGTAAGAGCTGTCAAAAGAAGCAGGTGGTAAAATAAGAACCACCCAGAAAAGAACAGACAGTACTTATATGTATGATCATTAAAACACACACACACACACACACACACACACACACACACATACACACACACACTTTCATAGGATGGGGCACTGGAATATCTGAGTTGCTGCCAAACGACAGTTAAAAAAAATAAATCAGTATTATAGATTTAATATCCCTCAAGAGGGAATAAAACTTTAGATCAGGGTGATTTGGATCCTGCCTTGTACTAGAACAAGAGTTTGTTCTTATGTCGTATTTCTGCCCCTCTTAAGAGAATCTCATATCCCCAGTATTTAGATAGCACGAGATTGACAAATAACTAGGAAATAAAATATCTCCCATGGTGGTACTGTGTTTGCCAGAGTTTACTGTGGGTTGCCACAAGTTCAATAATACTTAAGGGAAAAACTTGGGGAAATGTACAAAATCGGTCCTGATTTGGGCTTTGTGAAAATAGCTTTTGCTCCAAGTACAAGCATTCACCAGGCTAAAACTGGTGCACAGATTGAAATATTTTCTTTCCCCACCTCTGAAAACAGCCACAAATCAGAGAGAGTATTTTGCCCAAAACCTGAATAGGAACTTGGCTCTTAATCCAGCTTTTACAAGGTGATTTTGCTGGAGAGAAAGAGATGAGAAAAGCATTATTCATTTCCAAACTTCTTTTTTTGTGTGTGGTGGTGGCTGCGGTTTTTACGACTTAAGAGAGCTGCAATTAAGTGAATAAAGCAGAACTGATACATGCCAAAGAAGAACAACAGTGACTCAGGGCCTCATTGAAACATTTCAGTAGGTGTAGCTAGTAATCATTACAGGCCAATCCTACCCCAGGTGTTTCTGTCACAAGGAAAAGAAAGGCTAGCAGATGAAACAGTGACTCTAGAACTTCTGCCAAGTCAAGCAATATTTCACTGGGCAGACCTTGGGGCAGAAATAGCCACACTTGGCAATGGAACTGAAAAGGGCAGCAGCACCAGAGCTGGATGTTAATGGTAAGGTCACACAGTGGCGTAGTGTGGGAGGTGCAGGGGGGGCCGTCCGCACCGGGCGCAACATCTGGGGGGCGCGCTCGCACTCGCAGCTCTCTGCCCCTACCTGGCTCACTCACTCTCTTTCACTGCAGTGCTGGCTGTGTGAATCCGATCCGAGCCGCCGGGTCGCCGCTCACTGTGGAGTGGGTGGGTGCCAGGCGTGCGGTGCGGAGAGAGAGCGAGGGACTATCTGGGGGAGGGACAGTGCAGCGGCTGCCCAGCGCAGCACTGAGCGTGGGAGAGAACCACACCAGACCAGACCAGGCAGCAGCAAGAAGAAGCTGGCAGCGGCGGCAGGTTAGGGGTTAGGGGGCGCAAATTACTTGCCTTGCCCCGGGTTGGGGGCACAAATTACTTGCCTTGCCCCAGGTGCTGACAACCCACGCTACGCCACTGAGGTCACAGCCACATTTAGAGCACTCAGGGCGCTTTCACAGTCATAGCTTCCCATAAAGAATCCTAGGAACTGTAGTTTGATAAGCATGCTGGGGTCTCCTAACAATTCTCTAAAATTCACACTTCTCCAAATTTTCGATATATACAAAAATGCATATACCAGTTTAAAGTGTGCATAAAGATGCATATAATTCATGAAAATAACATCCAAAAACATTTCACGTGGGGAAATTGTTTTGCAAAGATGTGCATACAGTGGTACCTCGGGTTAAGTACT
This sequence comes from Podarcis gaigeae, assembly GCF_964106915.1. Taxonomy (NCBI): domain Eukaryota; kingdom Metazoa; phylum Chordata; class Lepidosauria; order Squamata; family Lacertidae; genus Podarcis; species Podarcis gaigeae. The sequence goes on from NC_139684.1 coordinate 48,098,946, forward strand.
TAATTCGTTCTGGAGGTCCGTACTTAACCTTTAACTGTTCTTAACCTGAAGCACCACTTTAGCTAATAGAGCCTCCTGCTGCTGCCGCGCTGCCGGAGCCCGATTTCTGTTCTTATCCTGAAGCAAAGTTCTTAACCTGAAGTACTATTTCTGGGTTAGTGGAGTGTGTAACCTGAAGCGTATGTAACCTGAAGCGTATGTAACCCGAAGTACCACTGTATTAGAGAAGAAATATGCACTAAAATTTTGATGAAGTTTTATGGAGACTTTTGTTATTTAAAAAAAATGCAAGCTGATGCAGAAGTGTGGAATACTGAATTTAAGATTGAAAAAGAAAGAGAGACAAAAATTGAGATGAATAAAAATTCGCCCATTCGCCCATTCCTACTACCATGTAAGCTCTTACTGCAAACAGTCATCCTCCCCTAAGATGTGGTTGGAGCGGTCAGTGGATGAGTGCACTTGTTAATCCAATGGAGAAAGGGACATCCAAAGGGTGTTTAGTGATCAATCTATCCAACGCATTTCCAGAAACACCATGTGAGGATTATGGGGAACTATTTCCTGATTTGAAATGGCTTCTGTATGGTCTTATAAATATTTCACTAGAATAAATAATACTTCCTTTGCCCTTTCAGTTTCAATGCTCCAAATATCCATTTACACCATACACAAATATTATTGCATACAAGTACCACAGGTGGGACCTATTTGTGGTTCACTTTGGGAGTTGATTTTGAGCATGACTTTGCAAGCTACATTTCTTTTTTCCCTTTCTTTTTTTGGAGGCAAAGCATAAGTCTCCTGCAGCTCAGATCCCCCATTGACCCTCTCAGCTAAAAAGCACAGCTTGAGATCCTGAATTTTTTAATATGCTTAAGCATAACAACATGTTGCGCGCATGAATTGAAGGCACAATTACTGTATTGCGGGGCCATTGACACAGCTGTGTGAGAGTGCTGTTACATGGTCTTTGCTTGCCAAAATTTGGTGTGTGCCTTTGTACATTTAAGAAACCAAGTGCTGGTTCAGGCATATTCTTTAGCTCCCTGAAGCTGTAAGAAATATGTTCTCAGCATGGAAAGCTTTGCCCTGCCAAGTCAGACCATTTGGTTATCCAGTTTTGTGTGCTCTGACTGGCAGGTCTCAGGCACAGCCCTTTCCTATCTCCTGCTACTGAACCTTTTCACTGGAGATGCCATCACCATTTAGGAACCACTATGAAGCTTCCAAAGAATAAAAGTGTTTCCTGAAATCACTGTTTGAACGCCACAGATGCTAGTAACCGTACAAAAGCTATTCTTTAAAATCTGCAGAGTTAATAATCCTATGCAGACAGTTATCAAACATACAACTGAATGTTATACAGCCCACCTGGCAGTGGAGACTAGTCCATTATGGCAAATGTAGCATGGCGTTGCCCCATCAACCCCAGCGTACCCTCCGTCAGCCCCCATGTGCTTTAAAGGTATGGTGTGCACACAGCCTTAGTCCCAGTTTCGACCTTGTAGAACTCAGAAGGGACCAGAACTAGAGTTAGTGGGTCCCACACGTTATTGGCTCTCCCTTCACCTACTGTGGCTTGCCTACCTGCCTTCTGCTTTTCCAGTCCCAGCCACCAATGCCACCAGTATACCTGAATGTGCTTAACTCCCTTGTATATGACACGTACGCTGCAAAAATTAGGGTGGATGCATTGTGTGTAGGTGCCTTTGTGAACATGTAGCAGCCGGGTTGGGCTCAGTGGAAAGTTACCTTCAACTCGCTTCAACTGAGGCAACCCAGTCAGATGTTGTTGTTGTTGTTGTTGTTGTTGTTGTTGTTGTTGTTGTTATATATATATATTTGAAACTCTTTCTGGCCACAGTCTCTCACCCCACCTTTAGTTAGATCTTTCAGAACTGGTATTTATAACTCTGGAAGTCACCAGTGAATTTAACTGCTTGACCTCCTTGGTTTAACTTTTCCAAATTCAAATTTTACAAGAATCACCATGACATTCTGCATATATTGTTTTTTACAAATATCTGAGGCTAGAGTCTTCTTTATCCAGTCTCTGATCCCAAAGTCTACCATTCCAGTTTCTCTTCATTACTACTTCATTATTAATTGTCTTCATCCCTTTCTTAGTGAGTTACATCAAGGGCCTTTCAGAACATAATTTAACTAATGACGTCTCAAAAAGAATGTTTGTACAATTATGGAAGATCATTGTGAGCAGGCCCCTATTCCCACACTAGTTTTGTGGCACCTTTGTAGCTAAGGACAATTTAAGGAGCAAACTAAATATGTCACCCTTTGGCTGCCTTCACGGTTAATATTATTGCCCATGACTCACCCTGTTGGTGGGCAGTAACAATTTACACATGACTGAATGTCATTAAAAGGCTTTATAGTGCTATTTGATGTATAATGCTTCTCTTATTGTGCTAATGATGTTGCCTTTTCCTCCTCCTTTTTGAACATGGTTAGGCAACATCTCTGTTCTCACGGGTCATTCAGTTCTCTAGAAGGTGGCCCAGTCACCACCACCTGTAACAGTGCCAGTTCTACAGATCAAAGTGGTCAAGTGGGACTATGTGCGGTAAGGCAACCTCACAGGTAAACTGGTCCAAAGTTGTTAAGAGCTTTAGATACTAACAGTTGCACCTTTGCTAAGCCTTACCATTGGTCAACCCAGCAAAGTATCTTCTACTGTGCTTGACAATGTGTCTTTCCCACATTGGTCCCCGAGATCCTTTCAAGAGGAGATGCCATGGACTGAACCTTGGTCCTTTTGCATGCAGATCACGCACTCTACCATCTGAGTGACAACTCCTTCCATGAAGCCTGGAATGTTTCTACTGTAAAGATTCCAGGGGATTGGATGTTGCCACTTAGAGCCCATAGAGATTCATGGCCAATAAGCAGTTTTCCATCTTTACCAGAAACTCAAGCCATGTATGACCCTGCTTTTTTTTCTTTTTCTATAGGTTATGTGTGCAAAACAGGAGTAGAAAGGAAACATGGCTTTTGCTTCCTTATTAGCAACTAATGTGTTTAGCTTTCTTGGCCAGGGTTGAGAAACTTTAGGCCCAGGAGGCAAGTATGGCCCTCCAGATATCTCTGTCCAATCCTCTCCAGGCCACACACTTCACTGGCCCTGATCTGCACCCTCCCTCGAGTGATTTTGCCTCATTGGGTTGTTTACCCAAACTAGTATTAGCTCTGGTTTCCTGAATCAAGAATAGAGTGGTACTGGTGGGCAGCAGAAACTTATACATTTGTGTGGCCAGAATGTAGCCTACTAGATAAGGTAAGAGTAACATTGCACTGCAAACCCTGAGAGGCATGCACCCCTGAGAGGTTGCCTGTGAGTAGGGATGGACAAATGTCAGTTTTTCTTCTATCAGTTTCTCAGTTGCCTCAGTCTTAAATCCAGTTCTTCACATTTCTTCATCAATTGGTGATAGGTCTTTAAAAAAAAATATACTCAAGAATATTTGTTAGTATTATGGGGAGCATTTCTCCTAATAAATAAAGATTTGCATGACATTTTAGCTAATGCACACATTTCTTCCCAGAATTTCTTCCCCTATTGTAATGTTTTTTTTGTAACTTATGTCCACTAATATATGCATTTTTAAAAATTGGTTAGAGAACCTCATCACAAAATTGGGATAATTACAAATTTTGAAGTATAGCTGTATTTTGGTCCATATTTTGGTTCAAGAAGTGTGAATTAGGTGGTTTCTCGTTAAATGCAAACAAAATTGTATGTCTATCCAATCCCTATCCATAATGGAATATGACCTTTGGGCTGAAAAGCGTTCCCCACCACCACCTTTGACAATAATTTGCTTTTTTTCAAAGCTTTTTTTTTAATGCCTGGGGGGTGGGGATGGAAGAAAGTCTCCTATGGGAGCTAGAAACTCAATGTCTTTGGAGGGTTATGATTCTTTTTAAGACTGCCTTAAAGAGGTTCCATGAAAAGCTGAAATTATTTTATTAATACTGAAGCACTTGGTTGAAAGTAATCCAAGATTAAATGCAAAGAGCCTCCAGCAAAATATCTTTTCCAACTTTCTGTCTTGACTCAATAGTAGCTGTCAAGAGTAATAAATAATCTGTATGGAGTTTTGTTTTTTGAGATGGCAAAAAATAAACTAAAATAATGTTTGTTTTGGGACACAGGTCAGAGGAAACAAAAGAAGAACACCATTATTCTGGATTAAAGCAGATGTACAAAATTGGGAAATATTGATTCTGTTCTCATGTGTCCAAAAGGATTAGCTCTTTCAAGGTTCCAATTTTCAAAAGTCAAACAAGCTGGGGTGCTTACTTGTGTTATTAGTTATAGATACCTTAAGGCATTCAAAGCTATATTTACTTTGGGATAGTTCATGTTTGTGAACTTAAACAAATTGCCCTTGAAGACAACAGTAGTCTTTCACTATACACATGCAATGGGGCAGAACAGAACTGAAAGCCGTCAAATACCTTTGTTTGTTGTAGAGCTGGCCCTACTGTTGGGCAAAGTGAGGCAATTACCTCAGGCAGCACATGTTTGAAGAGGGACAGTGGTGGCAGCCACCCAGCCATTTTTCTGAGACCTCTGGCCATTCTCCTCTGTTACAGATCAGAGCTGTGTGTCCCACACATATCTTGGACACCACCCCCCAATACCTATCCTTTTGGCCTCATATCCAACAAAGGATATAATTCAGTTGCCAGTGCTGAAGTAACAGTTCAACTGCCAGTCTAATCAGCTTCTGCACATGGAATTGGGCAAGGAAACCATCTTTTTATTTGCCTCAGGCAGCCAAATATATTGCACCAGCCCTGGTTTTTGTTGGGTTCTTTGAAATGCTACCATAAAAAAACATGATTATATTCATTATTATAATTTCTCAGTTTAAAAATCATGAAATGTGAATAAAAGCACAGTCTTACAAAAGTGAATAGGGCTGAAGAATCATTTTCTGGGGAGTGGGCAGCTTCCACATATATACCACAACCCTATCTGATAAAGTTTCATTTCTTTAAGGATATGTGAAGGCATTGTTTTCTGTTATGCCCTGCTTTCGCAACACACAGCTTTATTTCCATTCCACTGCAGTTTGTCTTCTGCCAAAAGCTGTTATTTGTCTCACTGTTCACTGCGTAAAAGCTACATAACTCACATAATTTACATAATCAATTACATAAATTAGGCAAATTATGTTGTCATAATGTTATTTCAGCCCATTCATTTCAATGCAAAAGAAATGCATTTATGTTGTACATAAATCTGGTGTAACTACCGTTATGTAAATGAATGTGTATGTGTGTACAGTATTCCAAATTTATTTTTGTAAAAAGAAGCCCTTCTCATGTGTCCAAAATCCATTGATATTGAATATGCATGTTGGCCCACTCCACATCCAGCCTACTTGAGTTCCTTAGGATGTCTGAAGAGGGACACCATGAAGAAAGCTCACTCCACACTGCCAGAAACCTCACTAACAGCACAATCCAAACCAAAGATCTGCCAGGAGGAAAGAGTTTGGATTTGGCAATTCTTGGACTAAGATGGCGTTCAGCCAAGACTACACTAGTGTAAGTCTGTTACCCTGGCTAAGCTGGAGACACACTGTTGTAAATCCTCCAAGAAGGGACACTCAAGGGGTGGGATGGGGCAAGACTTACACTTATTTCAAATCCTGTTCAGCCTGATCGTGTTACCTAGGCCTTAAACCTCAAAACTCAGGCCCACACTCTCACCTGCCACATCAACTGGCAAGAGTGCCTCCCAGAGGCTCCTGAATGGAGTTTGAAATGGATGTAACTTAATTCCTGTAGTTAGGATAGCTCTGCAAGACATAATGGTTCTCTACATCCCCCCCCCCCCCAATTAATGAATGAAGACCAGGGGACAGCCTGCCTTTCCTCCACATGGGCATACTTATTATCCATGGGTTATGAATGTCTCAAAGGGCTTCTGTGAAAAACATTTAGAATAAAAATGGAATTCTCTAAAGGTTCCTTTCCACTAACTGAGCAAGTTTCTGTGAGATAATCAGCCTCATATAACCAACATGCTTAACTCTAATTAATGCATGAAGGGGTTAATACAATGGAGTAAGCTAGGTCTTAGTTAGGTCACTCACTCGCCTTGGAAGGAAGGGTTACCCAGTCTTTGATCTTTCCATTCCACCATGTAAACCCTACCAGTAAGGAGATCTAAGCTGGATGCTCCAAGCTTAGACCACATGGCTTAAGCAAGCCATCTTTGTGTTTCTATGCAAATAATTTAGAAACATTTACCACTTTGGCACCTAAGTTTCATTGCCTGTGTTTTCTAACTGCTATATGGAAAAGCACATGAATGTGACGTTTGAAATGTTTGTAAGTAAACCATTTTTAACTTAACAAATGTGGTCTCCTTCCATGCTAAGGGTACTGTGGGACTTTGGAAGCAACTTAAAAATGGGATATTTAAAAAGTCTGTCAGCCTATATTTCACGTTTCCACCAAGATATGGATTTCCACTTTCCACTAGAGGAAGTCCATCAGAGGAAATGCATTCTGGAACCAGAAATAATAACCTCAATAACTAAAGCATGGCAAAAAAAAAACCCTTCAAAAAATTAAGCATGTCATAAACACACAGCTCTGCCAATTAAAACTGATCTCCCCAATTAAAATTGCCTCCTGCTGGTAAGTCAACTAAAGCTTTTGTCGATTAATCTACTAATTAAAGGTTCCAAACCTAGCGTATGGTAGCATTCATTTCACTTTCCATGGCTATATGGCTGTTCAGAAGAGGGCATTGAGGGCAACAGAGTTGGAACTGTTTGAAATATAATCAGGTTCTTTGAGGTTTTCCTTGACATGATTATTTATATGTCTCACAGCTGAATATTAGCCCTCTGCAGGCAATTTGAAAGAGAAATAGACATCTACATTATAAGTGATCTGCCCTCCTACTCGTCCTCCCCGCCCCCTTTGCAATTCACAAAGAATTCTTTCATGACAATGGATGGAGAACGACTTCATGAAAATAAATAGCCAAGAAGCAATATGGTTTTAATTGCCTTTGCTGCTGTATTGCTAAAATAAAACAGCTGTGATCACATACTGAGATAAAACCATTGTTCAATAAATAAGTCTTATTAAACATTGCTGCAGTGATGATGAGTTCAGCTGTCCAATGGCAAAGTGGGCCCACTTCCTGGACCACCCATTGCTCCAAGAGTGTAAAGATGTAACCGGCCTCTATGTGAGGCTCTCTTGCCTGGGTGGAATGTTCAGTACTGTATTTGGAGCCCATAGTTCACAAATGGGTTACATTGTGGGAACTTGGTTTATTTACTGATAGAACAAAGCATAGCTTGGCTTACCTATTGACTATCATATAGAGTGTTCCTCTCCAAAGGCTACAAGGATCCTCTCATTTGCCTTTTCAATTTCATTTTTACTTTAATTTCTAACTGTTCACTGCAAAAAAATAATAAAATTATATACCTTAACATTATACAGTACTGAATGTAACAAAAGAATAATGATATATTGGTTCATAATCAATTCACCACAATTACTATGAAATTGGTCTTTGTTTATTCATAACATGTATCTCACCTAGCAGCTCATAGGGTTCAATATTTGATGATGACCACAATTAAGTTTATACACCATGTAATGTCAAAATAGGTTTCTACATGGTTCACAGAGAATTAAAAACCAGTTAAGTGCCCACCCTCTTGGCTGCAGGACTCCTTGTCAGAATGTCAGGTGGCCTTTGCAGATGTAGTTGGTGAGGTTCTCATCGTCCCAGGCCAGGGGAAATGAACAATAGAATCATAGAATGGGAAGAGACCACAAGGGCCATCGAGTCCAACCCCCTGCCAAGCAGGAAACACCATCAGAGCACTCCTGACATATGGTTGTCAAGCCTCTGCTTAAAGACCTCCAAAGAAGGAGACTCCACCACACTCCTTGGCAGCAAATTCCACTGTCGAACAGCTCTTACTGTCAGGAAGTTCTTCCTAATGTTTAGGTGGAATCTTCTTTCTTGTAGTTTGGATCCATTGCTCCATGTCCGCTTCTCTGGAGCAGCAGAAAACAACCTTTCTCCCTCCTCTATGTGACATCATTTTATATATTTGAACATGGCTATCATAACACCCCTTAACCTCCTCTTCTCCAGGCTAAACATGTCCAGCTCCCTTAGCCGTTCCTCATAAGGCATTGTTTCCAGGCCTTTGACCATTTTGGTTGCCCTCCTCTCGACACGTTCCAGTTTGTCAGTGTCCTTCTTGAACTGTGGTGCCCAGAACTGGACACAGTACTCCAGGTGAGGTCTGACTAGAGCAGAATACAGTGGCACTATTACTTCCCTTGATCTAGATGCTATACTCCTATTGATGCAGCCCAGAATTGCATTGGCTTTTTTAGCTGCCGCGTCACACTGTTGGCTCATGTCAAGTTTGTGGTCAACCAAGACTCCTAGATCCTTTTCACATGTACTGCTCTCAAGCCAGGTGTCACCCAGCTTGTATTTGTGCCTCTCATTTTTTTTGCCCAAGTGCAATACTTTACATTTCTCCCTGTTAAAATTCATCTTGTTTGTTTTGGCCCAGTTCTCTAATCTGTCAAGGTCGTTTTGAAGTGTGATCCTGTCCTCTGGGGTGTTAGCCACCCCTCCCAGTTTGGTGTCATCTGCAAATTTGATCAGGATGCCCTTGAGTCCATCATCCAAGTCGTTGATAAAGATGTTGAATAAGACCGGGCCCAAGACAGAACCCTGTGGCACCCCACTAGTCACTCTTCCCCAGGATGAAGAGGAACCATTGATGAGCACCCTTTGGGTTCGGTCAGTCAGCCAGTTACAAATCCACTGAGTGGTAGCATAGTCAAGACCGCATTTTACCAGCTTCTTTACAAGAATATCATGGGGCACCTTGTCAAATGCCTTGCTGAAATCAAGGTAGGCTACACCCACTGTGTTCCCTTCATCTACCAGGGTTGTAATTCTGTCAAAAAACGAGATCAGGTTAGTCTGACATGACTTATTTTTCAGAAATCCATGCTGACTATTGGTGATCACAGCATTCCTTTCTAGGTGCTCAGACAGAACACAGAACACAGTCTTGCAGGATTCACAGCTAGATGGCATCTAATATAAAATGAAAGCTTATTTAGCACAGTAAAACAATCAAAACTTTAATATGAAAGAAATGCATCAACAGCAAATAAATCCCAAGTCAAAATTTACCAAACAGGTAAATCCAATACTAAAATACTATTAACGGTTTTCTACAGAGGGGATTGAAAAAGACTGATAAAGAATATGTTATAACATGGTCAGTGAATTGATCAGTGGTCAATGAATTGATCAGCAATGTTTGGAAGGCTATGCAAACTAGTACAACACTTCCCTACGTGCCTTTGGCTTTGTTGTTGTTGTTTAGTCGTTTAGTCATGTCTGACTCTTCGTGACCCCATGGACCAGAGCATGCCAGGCCCTCCTGTCTTCCACTGCCTCCCGCAGTTTGGTCAAACTCATGCTGGTAGCTTCAAGAACACTATCCAACCATCTCGTCCTCTGTCATCCCCTTCTCCTAGTGCCCTCCATCTTTCCCAGCATCAGGGTCTTTTCCAGGGAGCCTTCTCTTCTCATGAGGTGGCCAAAGTATTGGAGCCTCAGCTTCACGATCTGTCCTTCCAGTGAGCACTCAGGGCTGATTTCCTTAAGAATTGATAGGTTTGATCTTCTTGAACATACCCAAACCATTTTTCCTTTGCAAATGTGGCCCACACTTTAGCTAAGCGGCTTCTTTGTAAAAAGTAAAGGAATACATGCTGGCTGGTAGCATATCCTATTTTCAAACAGGAGCAATATATATTGACTTTGTTGTTGTTGTTATTGATTATGGCATATTATTTAGTAAGGATTATGAGTTTTGTAATTATACCAGACAACTGGAGGAGCTGGTTCTTCGGGGAGAAATAAACATTCAATGTTCAAATGAACATTCAAAGAAAGTTGGCTATTTAAATTTAAAAAGTAAGTTTCTAGCCTCCCATGCCTCCCACCTAAGTGGGGGGAAAGCTACAAAAATATTGCTATATGAAACAGACTCCTTTAGTAAGTCTGTTTCTACTAGGATGACGGCTCCCCTCTAGTGGAAATATGTAGTATTAATATTGTATCACAGCCACTTAGTTACTAGTTTACATTCCCCCTATATTTTAGAATGCTTGTTATGGGAAGAAAGTGGGGCTCTCATTTTATTACGAAACAAGAGAGGTGCTGATTTAGTTAAAGCCTGCTTTTGCAAGAGTCTGTGATCTACACATATGATTTATTTTAACAACGTCTACAAAAATATGTAACTACAGTCAAGACATTCTCCCCTCTGTATCTCTAACCAACTCGCCCAGAATCCAGTCCACTAGAGAAGCTGCAAACTACTTTTTTTAAATTCTCCATTTCAAAATGGTTGGGATCATACTTCATAACTTGCAGTACCTCGTGGTTAATGGTTAATTCACTCCTCCATACAGTTCATAATTTTATTTTATTTTATTACAGCTTGCTCTTGAAAAGGACATAAAAATAGGATGTACAAAAGAACTATAGTGATTGTGCATGTAAGATTTCCATGTACATACACATGGCATATATTTGCTCAAAATCCTACTGCTTAACAATTTGATTAATGCACTTCCTATTTGCATCGCCCTCTCTTTCTGAACTCAGCTGTGCTGATTGGTTACAGCTGCAATGATGCCAATTTTCTTTTTGGATAATCTAATTGAATAACATGACATTGTGGTGTCAATAAACCACAGAGATGGAGGCAATGCCTGTTGCAAAGATGAAGGAAGCGCTCACAGGGGTGGGGGAGGCAGGTCATAAGCTTAAAACAGAGCAAGGTAGATTGCAGCTACAAAGACAAGCCTCTCAGTCAGCACAGGTTGGAATGTGCTTCTGGCTTCTGGTTGGATATACGGTACATTTAATAAATTTTAAAAACAACAGATGGGGAGGTTTCTCTAGGTGGCTTTCAAACAAGTGATGGATTGTATTTTGATTCCTGATTATGAGAGTTTCCTTAAAATTAATAAGTTTATATCGGATTCCTGCGTGGGGTTGGACTAGATGACCCTTGGGTCCCTTCCATGATTCTATGGTCATCAGGGGACAACTGTGTAAAAGACCTTAAAATTGTACCCGGCTTTTTTTAAAAAAACTTTTTTATATTGTATGTATATTTCATTCAGTGTTAAGGAAAAAAATTAAAACTCTGCTGTGGTATCGGCAGCAGCTGCTGGGTCTGATTGTTCTGAATTAACGAAGTAACTCTTAGAGTTGCCAGCTTGTGATTTAAAATGTTTTAATTGCTCCCTGTGCCGGCGATTTAAGTAGGTTGTTCTGTTATAATGGGTTTCTGTACTATTTATCATTAACTATCCTCCAAAATCTTTCTTGGGAGGCTAGACAGAGTTGCAGCATGTTGCTATGGAGACTTGATCTTTTGCATATTTGCTCCCAAAACCATGAATTTTGAAATTTCAAAGTAACTGGCAAATAGGTTCAGGAAGGGGAGGTTAAGCGCTATTTTTCCATCTATTTTTTTACACTGTAGGGGTTAGAGTGCTGGATCATAGCTGCCAACATTTCCCTTTTTTTAATGGAAATTCCCTTATTCCGAATAGGATTCCTTGCAAGAAAGGGGAAATGTTGACAGCTATGTACTGGACTAGGACCTGGGAGAACAGTGTTCGAAATCCCACTCAGCCATGACACACACTGGGTGACTTTGAGCCAGGCACAGTCTCTAAGCCTATCCTACCTCACAGGGTTGGTGCGATGTGGTGGAAGAGGACTGAACCATACGCTCCTTAGAGGATAGTGAGGTGTAGATGCAATATATAAAAAGACAATGGGTGGAACCACTCAGGCACAGGGGCCAAATGTGGCCTTTTTGGCACTCTTCTCATAGGCCCTTCTCCAATGTTCCATGAGTGGTTTTGCCTGGTGAGAATGTGTCCTTGAACTCTGATAATGCCTCTTACTTGCCTGGATGGATTGTAGCCTACAGCCCAAAGGTTACACCCATTGCTCTGCCCACTTTTAACACTGACCCATTCACTTTTGCATCTGGTTCCGTGCATCACGTGTTTATATCTCTAGAGGCCCACACCTAGAGGCCCACAATCTGAAAAAAATAGTTCCCATTCTTACTGCAAACCTAAAAACATTTCAGACTCATTGGGTTACATACTGGCATTTTGCCCAAGAAACTGTGTGACAAAGTGTCCACTCGTGGTACAAAAGATTAAGTAAAAACAAAAACATGTGATTGAAACAAGCCAGGAAAGGGAATGGCAATACATATGCACCAAGGCTAAAGCAAGTGGGGGGTTTTAAGCCAAGAACTAAGGACCAAACTAGCTATGTGACCAGTTAGCTGTTGCACAAATGGCTTTCATCATCAGGCACTAAGATTATTTTGATCACGAATCTGATAAGGAGTGGGGATGCTTTAACCCAGGTATGGGCCCTCCCGAGGTTGTTGGACTCCAACTCCCATCAGCCTCTGTCGGCATAGCCAATGAAAAGGGATGAAAGGAGTTGGAGTCCAGCAGCAGCCAAAGGGCCATAGGTTCCCCCCTTTCTGCTTTAGCTCTTCCCTATAAAAAGTACCAGTTCAGATCAGCCTGTACAGGAGCTATTTGCATTGGAATAATAGCTCTCATTCTCACAAATGGAAGCTTTGCTCCCAAGGTAGAAGTAGGCACTGCTTTGGGACCGCATTATAGGGGAGCAAAGGGTTAATGTCCCCAATGAACCTCATCATGATAATCCAGAATGGGATGCTGTATTCCTTACTTATTAAAGAAAATGATTTTTTTAATGGCATTCCATCCCAGTCTGGCCCTAAACTGGCTCCCAAAGTAGCAGGTTTCCCTATCCGCACACTCACTTGTTTACATAGCACTCACCATCTGACTTATTTCCAAGCATCTAGACAGACAGCAGCATTTCCCGGTTGGCAGAGGCATTCTCCAAGAACAGACAGATTAACAAATTAAGCTGCCTTGGAATTCCTTTATGATAAATGATCAGGGGCTGCCAAGCTTTTATTTTAATGGTCCCCGTTGCTAAGCCAGCTATGCTACTGCACAAGTGGGAGACCATTACAAAAGAAAAATAATTTTCAGTTCAGCAAATTGAATTTAACATCCAAAAAGATGAAAGGTTCGTTAATCAGCCACTTTTCATGCAGTCTTGGCTATTGGCGGTGATGTAAAATATAACTTAACCACGGCTTTGGAAAGCATGGTATTGGAGGCAGAGTTTAAATTATATTATGAGATCAGAAAGCTATAAAACAACACCTAAAGCTTCCAGTTTAGCCTTCTCTAACCTGGTGCCCTCCAGATACCATTGGACTACAGCTCCCAACATTCATTACCACTGGTCATGCTGGCTGGGGCTTCAGCCCCAAGAGAATAAGCCAGGAAGCAGCATCTCATGATCTACTTGCTTACATGCAAAATGATAGGTAGGCCTACTCAGAAGTAAGCCCCAGTGTTCAGTGACATATCCTCCCATGTAAATGTGCATAGGATTGCAGCCTTACTGTATTTCTAATTATATGTGCATTTAACATGCACAAATAACCACCATCGTAATAGCTACTGACAACCTCAGTGTATTGGTCTACATTCATTTTAGGGCAAGGTGTTTTTCTTTCTCTAAGCATTCAGGAGGCACTGTGTGTGCGCACACACATGCAAGTGAATTAATTAAATACTGTTTGTTTCCTAATTATGTTTATATTCCCGTTTCCTCTAAGGGAGCTCAAAGGAACATGAATGGTTCTTTCCTCCTTGTTTTATGCTCACAGCAACCATACAAGGTAGGTCTGACTGTGAGATGCTGACCAACTCGGGATCACCAAGTAAGTTTAATGGTTAAATAGAGTTTTGAACCTTAGTCTTCCCAGTCCTAGTAAAACACTCTAACACAGGAGTGGCCAATGTATTACCCTCCAAATCTTGTGGACTACAACTAACTCTCTTTGCTAACTATTGGCCATGCTCACTGGGACTGATGGGAACTGGAGGGCACAACATTGGCTACCTTTGCTCTAACCACTCCACAACACTGGTTCTTGCAAGAGAACATGTGCTGTTGAAGTTCATTCTTTATTAGCAAAGCACTGGGGATGGGGAACCTGCACTTAGTCTCCCACCATTTCTGTTGTCATGGGCTGTTTGGACTCAAAGAAATGGTGGGAGGAACGAGCTGGGGAAGAAGGCTCAAAGCCAGGGGGTAGCTGGTGGGATGACAATGAGTGGTCAAAGGGAGAAGACTGGGATGAGCTGGCAGAAGCTGAAGAGGCAGCTAAGGCCCAGCAGACACAACAAGAGAAACCTCAAGAAGACTTGGGCACTTAATTATTTAACATCACATAATGTAGGGACAGATTACTACTGGTAAAAATGTAGTATAAAATAGTGTTTTTCCTCTTCCTGAAGCACTTCTGCATTCTGAATGGCAGAGCAAAAAGAGATATAAAGTCTGATTATTTCATTAGCTGGAATAATGGATCAGGAGAAGATACAAGAATAGAAACAGGACCTTAAAAATACAGAAGACATAACAATTTCCAAAAACAAACAAATAAACAATGAAGATGCATTTTATTTTCCTTAAAATTAATGGTGAAAAATTTATATATATATGTATGTATGTATGTCCCAAATGCCTACCGTCTAGCAAAACAAATTATTCTCTTTGAAACACTGTTGCATTAACTGTACACTTCAGAGGAAGCATTAAGTAATTGAGGAGGTAAAAAATGGCATTTAATTCAGCTGACCAGCTGAAATTCTGTAGCAGTGCAAACTAGAGTGCCACATTGTTGAACAAGCTATTTGTGGAACAGGTTTTGGTGTTATAGGTTAATTAAATCCATTTTGTACTGTGCATGTTACACAAAAGCCAGCTTGTTTTGTGGAATCAACAGGGTTATAAAATAAATTTGCAGCTAATTGGAGAACCCTATCAGTACAAAAACGATCACAGCATGGTTTCCCATAGCCTTCCTGTACATTATCACTTGTGTTGCAAATATCACCGTTTTAATTGTTACTGGCAATTGCGGCCTGCTTCATGAGCCATTGTAGCATGATTACAGACCAAGGAACTTTCTATTCTTGTTATAATTATTATAGCACACCATTATTAGTGTGCTACAAGCAACATAATCACAAGAAAAGGCAGGTGTTCCAACCCCCCACGATTACAACCTACATTTTGCCGTTGATAGAAAATAGGGGAGAAAAGAAATGAGGTGGGGAAAGCAAGAATAATGAAGGATTCACAGAAGGTAATACATGTACCTAGGCTTTTCAGAATGACCTCTTATTTCATATAGCAATCATGTTTAGTTTCATGTACTGTCATCACTACATTATCAAAGGGTTGGCTCTAGGTTGGGGGAGCAGGAGGGGAGATGTGCAAAGTGCCCTCTATTGACCTCTTTCTACATGTTTCGATGGAGGTGGAAACGGTGATCAGTGCCAAGGCCAGAATTAAAGATGCCTCACAATGCCTTGGAATGACCCATCAGTGCCATCATAGGTACTAACTCCATAGGGTTGAGGTGTCTTCAGCCTCCTCTCCCCACAAAAAACTTGAGGGTCTGGGCCTCACTGCAGTGAGCAACACCAGGCCTTGCTGCCATGAGCCTCAAAGCCTTGCTTACCAGCGGCTTCCAGTAAGATCTTGCTGTGAAAAGCCACAGCTGCCACACAACCCTGCAGGGTGCTCACAGGGGCACTGCTCTGTGGGATTCTGCAGCTCAAGGTACATCTCACAGGCAGGCAGGCCTTGGAAGGCAATTTGGGCAGTATCAGCAGAGAAGACCACATCTTCAGACCCTCCAAGTGTCCCTATATTCCAAGGACAGTCCCAGATTTACAGAAGCCATCCCAGTTTTTTATTTGATCCCAGAATGTCCTGCTTTTCCTTAAGACATCCCCAGAGAACTGTTGGAGGGTATGGAGTTATCCAGCCCCAGAGTCATCTTAAGGTAGCCCATTATAAAAAGGTAAAGGGACTCTTGACCATTAGGTCCAGTTGTGACCGACTCTGGGGTTGCGGCGCTCATCTCGCTTTATTGGCCGAGGGAGCCGGCGTACAACTTCCGGGTCATGTGGCCAGCATGACTAAGCTGCTTCTGGCGAACCAGAGCAGCGCATGGAAACACCGTTTACCTTCCCGCTGGAGCGGTACCTATTTATCTGCTTGCACTTAGACATGCTTTCAAACTGTTAGGTTGGCAGGAGCAGGGACCGAGCAACGGGAGCTCACCCCATAACAAGGATTCAAACCGCCGACCTTCTGATCAGCAAATCCTAGGTTCTGTGGTTTCCTAGGTTCCGCGTCCCTTAGCCCATTATAGGGAAGTTTTAAAAAATAATTATTATTATTTATGTTTTTATATATGTGGGAAGCCACCAGATAGTAAAGTTGTTATTATGGAATAGGATGTCCCTATTTTCATCGGAGAAACGTTGGAGGGTATGCATCTTTGATTCACTACCAATAAGATTCTTTTGGTAATGTAATGAAATCTTCATGTGTGTTTAAGAGGAACTACTATGCCTAGGCAAGTGTGCTTAAGATTGCAGTTTTAATATTTCTTAATTATGGCTGGATCGTGCCCCATAGTTCCTTATTTGTATTTTATTTCTCTTTCTGTGTCATTAATAGTTGTAAGTCACTATCATTTTGTCATGTGCCTTTTTTGCCTTCCTTTTTTTAAAAAAAGCTCCAATATTGCTGCCACTGTAACAGCTTCTGGTCCTAGATGTGATATGAATTTTAATTGTATTTTTAAAGATATGCCCTAGACCGCCGCAGTGAAACTTGGGAGAACTGGTTTGGGAGCCCCCTGTGCTAATGCCTATGTTTTCAGTTACTCCAGACACAGATTGCAAAAAATAAAAACCTCCCCGCACAAGGCTTTCTACAGAACAGTGTTCTCCTTTTTATTTTAAGCTAACAATTTCTCCTTCCTTCCCACCCAGGAGCCTCTCTCTCAAGATATGCAAAAGCAGAAAACAAACCTGCTTTCTGCCCCCGCCCCCTTCATTGGTAAGAGAAAAAGTTGCCGCGGATGATAAACTCAACGCCAACACAACCATCTAATAACCTCCGTATCCACAAGAGCCAATAGCAAGCCGGCTTCCTCACATTTTCGCCTCCCCCTCTTTCCAATGCACGCCCTCCCTGCCTCTGACGTCACGTTTCACCAAAGGCAGCAATAGCAACTTGGCGTCGTTGCTGCACCGTCTCTGTCTTGCGTAACAGGAGCGCGGAGCTGCCAATCAGCGACAAAGAGCCAATGGAGTCATTCTCTCTGAAGGAGCGAGCAGGCGAGAGGGAGCTCACAGCTGCTGGCAATGACAGATGACTTTGGACTTGGGCTTTGCAAAATGGCTGCTGATGACGACAAACGAGGAAGGTAACGTGAACAACGTGTATCGCTCCCACCAAGACGGGTGATTGACGTGCTGCTTTGTGAATAAAGAAGGGCAGAATTAGGGCAGTCTGGATTATTGTTTTAAGAAAGCCTGAGGTTGGTGCCTCTGGGTTTTCTTTTGGTACTATATATGCCCAACACTTTTATTTTATTTTTTGGTGCTTCATAAATAATTATTTACTTTCATTGAAAGTAAGCACAGTAAGGAACTTACTTATTATTAAGGTGTTGATACGTTTTCCTCACAAGGTAACAAAAAAGAATTCTGACATTTGTCTGGGCAAATATTTACATAACAGCTTTTAAGGCATAAGCAACATTTCGAAGCAGTTTACAGTACTGTTAATATTAAAACAATATTTGTTTACTTATTTTTAAAGTTACTTCCTGTGCAGAGGTTGGAGACTAGCAATGCAGTCCTATGCAAGGGACTCTGAAGAAAGTCATATTGAGTTTAGTGGACTTTCTTCCAAGTAACTGGATACTGTATATGAGTCCAGCCTAAAGAACTGAAACTGTTGAGAGGAGCCACCTTGAGGATTTTTCAGCCTTGTGCAACCCTGAGACAAGCTTTTTTCTTAGTGCACCTGGAATGGTTATATAACTCTTCAGGTTTCTGCTCTCTTTAAATTTTGGTTTATTTCTAAAATTTCAATCACACACCTTCAACACCCAAATGTGGCCCAGGGTGGCGTACAGTGATGATAAAATATAATTAATAAAGGTAAAACTCTTACAGCACAATTCAAGGAATGCAAACTCAGAAGCTTCACTGCATTCCATAGGGCCTACTACTACCATGTTGCATTAATATGCATGTTTACCAGGTAGGATGACCTACTGAGACTTACTTTTGCATAAACTTGCTTTAAGATTTGGCAGTGCAGCTACAACCTTACATTCCTTTGAGCTCTGGGACTTGCATAATGTTTAAAATCCTGTTACTCAGTTGGCCTTTTCTTCTGTAAATTTATATACTAACCGTAAATATTTCCAAGCAGTTTACAAAACAATAAAATATTAAAAACTTAAATGTAAAGTGAAATAATGGTCAATAAACAGCAGAATAAAAGGGTTATTCAAACCATCTCATACAATGCTGGATTTGGTTACTAGTTCCTGATTTCTTATTTGCTCAGAGTTTTAAACACTTTTTAAAAAGGAAATGTGATGTGTCCCTCCAAACCCAAAATAAACATCAGAATTCCCTGAATCTTATTTCTCCATGACTGGGGGACTCCCTACTTCGAGTACAATAATAATGTTATTCAAACAAATTTATTTCACTTGTGAAACGCTCATAAATGCCTGATGACATAATAAAGACCATATGAAATAAGCAACAGGGAGGGGCATCCCAAAATCTGCTGTAGGCCAGCACAAATGATACACCAGTGCATGAGTGACAGGTATCTACAAGATAATGTTGGATCCTGCCTGACCCAGAACTCCTTGTGGGCAAATGCCTCTGTCAAGGGCACCAATAATTGCAAGAAGGAAAAGAACTGATGTTGGCCACTCCAAAATAAGCATTTGGCCACTTTATTTTGGCCCATGAATGCATTTGGAATTTTGTGGAGAGGGTCCTGGGCACAATCTCCTCTAGTCACATGCTTCTCTGTAAAAGGCACCACCTCTGGACAGAAAGAAAGCACACACATATTCTTTCCTGGCTCTAGTAGTACTAAAATGGATCCTAGTTGCATAGGACTTACATGGAGGCTTCCCACCACAAAAAAACCCCACCCACTTTCAAATTAAAGCTTGGCAGGCAGCATAGTTGAAATGACTGATCCTTTGCATGCCTACCATTAGTCAAAAACATTGATCCAAGGCTTTATGGATTTACACAGAATCACAATAAAACCACCACCAAGTCACTAAATACATCTGTGAATACCAGCATGACACATGATATGGTGGTGGTTTTGAGGGATCGCTTGCAAAAAAATTATAAGGATCCACGTGGATCAGTGCCTTGGATACATGTTTTTTTCCATCATAGTGCCGGAAAACGGTGTTTCCGTGTGCGTGACCCGGAAGTGTCTGCGGACAGCGCTCGCTCCCGGCCTCTAGAGTAAGATGAGTGCACAACCCTAGAGTCTGTCAAGACTGGCCCATA
This sequence comes from Podarcis gaigeae, assembly GCF_964106915.1. NCBI lineage: Eukaryota > Metazoa > Chordata > Lepidosauria > Squamata > Lacertidae > Podarcis > Podarcis gaigeae. Next base: position 48,118,596 of record NC_139684.1, read on the forward strand.
CGGGCAGGGGTACCTTTACCTTTACCTAGTGCCGGAAAGCAGCTTATCTCTGATTTTTACAGTTCATGATCTGTGATTGATCCGGGGGATGACTCATGAAAAAGGAAATGTCATGGTAATGCCAAAACAGGCAAATTAATTTTCTGTATGGAACAAGCAGCGACAGTCATTTGATATTCATTAACATGTATTAAATGGTGTGTGCAGATTTTTTTAATGTATTTGCACAATAGTGAGACCGCAAAAATGTTTAAGTATTAAACTCTATTTTTGTGCAGTTGTAAGATTTGCCTTGGACTGTAAGAAATAGCTCTTTTAGAATAAAACAGGCCATGCTCATAACCATCCCATTGTTGTGTTTTATTCATTATGCTTTTTCTTCAAAGCTTGCTACATTACTAAACGAAGTGTTATTAGATTACTGTCAATATATATACGTTGCAGACAATTTTCCAGTTGTGTTTGCCTCTAGGTGAATACAAACTTATTGTGGGCCTCTAGAGATTTGGATTAGTAGAATATTTATCTTGTTGGATCTGAAAGAATATGAACAGATTTGTTTAATATTCCTCTTATGCAAATCAACAATAATCCTGGAGTGGTAATTCAAGTTTTTGTGAAATGCTTGCTCTTTTTGCTTGTTCTAGAATAAGTGTGAAAGATAAAGCTATACTGAACTTAAAGAAGTTTGATGTTGGAGACAGATTTTCCCATATAACCCTCCCAAAAGCCTCTGTTCTTATTCCGCTGATGGTTAAAGATGGAAAGCTGTGGGTTCTTTTCACTGTCAGATCAATGAAGGTAAGAAAATCTAGAAGGAAACAACGTCCGCAACTTGTAAGGTTTGCTGTGAAAGATATTGCCTGGTGTCAATGTGTGAGAAGAGAGAATGCAAGTAGCATGTAGTCAAATCTCTCAACTGTATGTAAGAATAGCTGGATCAGACCAGTGCCCATCTTTTTTCTACCCATCTTCTCTATGCCATGCATGATTCTATAAACTTCTTGGAGGTACAAATATTTCCAAAATTGGAAATCATAAGGGTTGAAAAATTTCCCCTTCCATCTCTGCAATTTTATATCTCTCCTTCCTTGCAGAATTTAATCTTCCATGCATAACAATGTATAGTGTAACAGTTGAATAAATTCATTAATCTAGTATGCATGCAAAATATCAGTGGCAAACTATTGCCAACATAGGTTTTTATGCAGAGAGATTGAGAACCATATAGAAGACTGTAACGTATGACCTGTAACGTACAAGTTGTTTAATAAAAAATGGGGAATCCTGATATGTTACGAACTGTCTTCTAGGATCATATTTTTGTCACTTAAAATAATTACTTAACAAGGCTGTTCTTCCAAATCCTAGCTGAGAAGATCCCCAGGAGAAGTGTGTTTTCCAGGAGGTAGAAGTGACCCAACAGACAGAGATGAAATAGCAACAGCTCTCCGTGAAGCCAAGGAAGAAGTGGGGCTCCATCCTGAACAGGCTGAAGTCATCTGTAGGCTTCTACCTGTAATAGATAAAGTAAGGTGCATTTAGATAAAGTATAAGGTACTTGCAAGCATGGGTACCTATTTATCTCTGACCCTGGGTCCAGTTCTTTCTCCTGCTCCTTCCTTCCTGCACTTAACTTACATTACTCTTTAGATTTCTCCTATAAGCTCTTATTCTTTTGCTGCCTCCATCCAACTTGGGGTTGGATTATAGTAACAGGAGGAATGCGGGTGGTGCTGTGGGTTAAACCACAGAGCCTAGGACTTGCCGATCAAAAGGTCGGCGGTTCGAATCCCCGCGATGGGGTGAGCTCCCATTGCTCGGTCCCTGCTCCTGCCAACCTAGCAGTTCAAAAGCACGTCAAAGTGCAAGTAGATAAATAGGTACCGCTCCGGCAGGAAGGTAAACGGCATTTCTGTGCGCTGCTCTGGTTTGCCAGAAGCGGCTTAGTCATGCTGGCCACATGACCCGGAAGCTGTACGCCGGCTCCCTCAGCCAATAAAGCGAGATGAGCGCCGCAACCCCAGAGTCGGTCACGACTGGACCTAATGGTCAGGGGTCCCTTTACCTATAATAAGAATTTTATTATCTGTACTCTGACCATCTGACTGGGTTGCCCCTGCCACTCTGGACAGATCAGTTCTGTTAACTGACCTCTCTGGTTAGGGTTTAGGAGAGAGTCTCTGAATCTGCACAGGTAGCCAATATGGTGTGCCCCACAGTGCACCATGTGGTGGAATTTGGGCTCTCAAATTTCAGTGGTGCCCTTTGCAATGCTAAAATTCAGTGAGTCCCCCTCCCATACTCCATTCTGCAGCATTGTTGTAGAGCCCCCCTGCAACGTGTCACCCAGTGCGGCCAAACCGACCACAGCACTCTAAAACCACTTGAGCTCTACATGTTGCCTCATCAAGCATGGCCAGTGGCTATTTAAGAACTAAAAATTTTTTTAGGGCTGATGGGAGTTTTGGTGCAGTATCTGGAGGCAAACTGGTAAGCCCTGCCATCCTTCTGTTTTCCACTGATATTTGTAATGTTTTGCCCTGACTTTTAGTTGCTTTATAGAGCCAAATCTTTTTTTTTTCCTTTTCAGACTCGTTCTTTAGTAACTCCAGTTGTCGCCTTCATAGAGGATACATTCCAAGCCCATCTTAATCCAGAAGAAGTCAGTGATGTGTTTTCAGTACCATTGGAGTATTTTATTAGGCCTTTAAAGTACACAGGCATTCCCAAAAAAATGGGCAGCATCGCTTATTTATTGCATTCTTTTGAATATGATGACTTGGAACGCAATACTTCATTTCGAATATGGGGACTCACAGCACACTTTGCGGTATTTCTTGCTCTTGCAATTTTTAGAGAAAAACCAACATTTGAAGTTCCGTATGATCTTGATAATTGGAATTCTTCAGTTGAGAACTATTTCATAGAGTTAATCAATATGGCGAAAAGCAAACTTTGATGTATGGAATTGTTTCTCCTGTCAAAACTTATCCTGCTTATAAGTTCAGCACACAAGTTGCTTCAAACATATTCCCTTAAATTATATCTGTAAATTATATTGAATTCTGCCATTTTATGGGTCCAGTATTGAGTAAAAATATCTTGATATAGGATTATATGAAATAAAATGCACTGATCAGTATTTATTTCATAAAATTTATACACTACGTGATTGTAAAAATAAAAAACCCACCTCAAAGCAGTTTATGAAAAGATAAAACAAGAAAATCAATAAAAAATACAGTCATACTTTAGAACATACAAATGTTAAAATTACCTCAATTTTTTCAGCATCTGGGTCTAAACAAGAAAGTTGTGCCACATACTCCATTGCTCTACTATGTATCATAAGGAACAAAAATTAAATTCTCATCCATTTCTCTGGCTGCTATCCTGTGTACACTTTGGCGGAAGTGCCATTGAGCTCAGTAGGGCTTGCTTACGAGTTGACAGACTTCTGACTTGGGGGTGCAATATGACAATTTCTACATATTGTCTACCTATTGGCATTTCCCCTCTTTAAACGACATAGAAGTGGCAACCAGTAGAAAATTATAGACTTAGATATGTTTTAAAGTAGAGACTTGCAAATTTCATGACTGATATCGCCCATTGTTAGCTTGTCTGTCACTGCTTGTATAATATGTAAAAGAGAAGCTGGGAGCCTGAATAATGTTTGGGAAATCTACCTTCATTTCCTGGTGTGGGTCCTAGATGCAGGTTAATATATATTAAGGTGCTGGCTTTCTCTGTACCTCGCTTCCAGCTTGCAAAACATAGAGGGGGGCAATCTGTTATTTGCTTACAGATGGGATACAAGATATATATGTTTGTCTTAGCAGCTCTGCAGATCAGACAGAATTCCATTGTCCCATCTGCTGGAGACCCCCTGTGCTAAACATACTTCTACACTGTTTGTATTCTTTGTGATAACAAATGATTCCTAACAAATTTGACTGACCAATACTGGTCATTGACACAGTAAAGATATTGAATGCTTTATTGACTGACCAATTTAAAAAATAAATAGGAGATGGCTCGTGACTGTTGGATTAAGATGAGGTTTACGAGATGACCTTAATCACTTCTCACTTTCTCATGATGTGAAAACTCATGGACATCAACTGAAGCTGAATGTTTAGGACAAAAAACCAAAGTATTTGTTCGCACAACGCATAGCTGTGGAACTCGTTCCCACAAGAGGCAGTGATGGCTACCAACTTGGTTGACTTTAAGAAAGGATTAGCTAGATTCATGGCTATCAGTGGCAACTAGCTGGGTTGGGTATGCTCTGCCTCCATGGCTGGAGACAGAATGCTTCTGAATGCTAGTTGCTGAAAACAGCAGGAACGGAGAGTGCTCCTGCACTCGGGTCCTGCTTGCGGGTTTCCCAAAAGCATCTGTTTGGCCACAGTGAGAGCAGACTGCTGGTCTAGATGAGCCACTGGCCTGATCCAGCAGGCTCTTCTTATGTTCTTATTACTTGTTTCATTCTCAACCTCACCTGGCTTTGAGGATAAAAAGAAGTAGCTTCATGCACTTGATCATTGAAGAAAAGATGTGACAAATAAACTACATTTGCAACTTGAGGTACATCACCAGGCATAGCTGGGCTTGCAGTTTTGCTTGAGGCCTCTGGGTGGGGCAGTTAGACATTTAACATAAACAGTAATTGTACTTTTAAACACCTATGTTTTGTTGCTTATTATTGACTCAAATTTATGTTACTTGAAATAAAGAATAAATCAATTATTGGTGAGTCAGTGAGGGAGTGAATTCTTTAGGGATCTGGCTGGTTTATTCACACTTAAGAATTTGATCGATTCTGTTCACCCACATGTATCTTATAAGTATAGCGTATGACAAAGTCTCCCATGATATTTTTGCAGAGCAGCTGGTAAAATGTGTACAAGATAAGGTGAATTTGTAGCTAGTTGACTGACCACACCCAAAGAGTACTCACTAACAGTTCATCATCATCCTGGGAAAATGTGACAAGTGAGGTACCACAGGGTTCTATCCTGGGCCCACTTGTTCAACAACTTTATACATGACATAGTTGAAGGTATTGACAGGGTGCTCATCAAGTTTGCAGATGACACCAAACTGGGAATGCTAGCCAATGCTACAGAAGACAGAATTGGGTTTCAAGATGACCTTAACTAGAGAACAGGGCCCAAATTAACAAAATGATTTTCAGTAGGGACAAACGTAATAACCAACTGCACAAATTTAAGATGGGGGACACCTGACTTGCCAGTAGAACATGTGGAAAGTATCTAGTGGTCTTAGTAGACCACAGACATGCAGCAAAAAAGGCAAATGCTATTCTAAGCTGGATCAGATCAGGGCCAAGTCACTGGGTGACAGGAGTTACTTAGCTTCCCTAACCAAACCCACATGCCACTTTCCCAATCTAAATATCCTCCAATGAGGGAACACATAGGTACCTATATGCGTAAAGGTAAAGGGACCCCTGACATTTAAGTCCAGTCACAAACGACTCTGGGGTTGCGGCGCTCATCTCGCTTTACAGGCCAAGGGAGCCGGTGTTTGTCCCCTTCCGCAGATTGTTTTCCGGGTCATGTGGCCAGCATGACTAAGCCGCTTTTGGTGAAACCTGAACAGTGCACGGAAATGCAGTTTACCTTCCCGCCGGAGTGGTACCTATTTATCTACTTGCACTGTGTGCTTTCGAACTGCTAGGTTGGCAGGAGCTGGGACCAAACAGTGGGGGCTCACCCCGTCATGGGGATTTGAACCGCCTGCCTTTTGATTGGCAAGCCCAAGCAGCCCAGTGGTTTAACCCACAGTGCCACCCACATCCCTCACCTATATTCATACCTTCTAGGTTTTTCATTGTGGAAAAATATAGCTTCAAGGGAGCAATATAGGGCTGGAAAGCAGCGCAAGGGAAATAAAGTTAAAATTGCCCTCATCCAGCATCAATCTAAGCCCCTGGTTTGGGGGGGGGGTAAAGTGGGAAAGTGATCTCCAAATGTCATGTTAATTTAGCTCTACAGTTGGACAATGAGGAAGAAAACATCAGAAAGAGAGGAAGCAATAACAAAAGTTTGAAGGTGAGCAAATGCGGTTACATAGATGTAGTTTTCATTATAGTTTTGTGAAAATTAAAGCAGGGTTGGGGAGCCTATGGACAGCAAGATGATTTTGAGCTCCAACTCACATCAACCACAGCCAGCATAACTAATGTTCAGAGGTGATGGGAATAGTAGCCCAACAACATGGAGGGTCACAGGTCTCCAATCCCTGGACTAAAGGGTTGCATCAAAATCTTCACGGAAAAGGTAAGGTTTGAAGGAAAGTCACTATAATGAGAAAAATAAACAGACTATGTCTTAATATATAAAAAAGTCCAATTTTTATATCTTTTGACTGCGTCAGACCAACACGGCTACCTACCTGAATCTAGACTATGTCTTAGTTGAAATTCCTCAGAAGACGCTTTTCTGATAAAAGTGTTGAGATTTTTCTCAAAAACTCCTAGAACAGGAAGGCCCTTTTGCAGAATTGTATCCAAATGTTCTCCACCATTATAATTATTTAAAAAAAACATTTGATGCTCATTATTCTCCTTCCGTGGTGTTGCAGAATGATGCTAAGTCTGAGACATTGTGGAAGATACAAAATGGAGACCACGTTGCCAGTACAATTGGTACTGCTGCTAAAGACAGGTAGATAAGAGACTATTTGTACACAGTTCTATGATATTCGAGGAGAAGAGCTATTATCTTCCTCTTTTGGATATTCAAAGGTATACAGCAGTACGTACATGCCATGTGTATGACTGCTTGTTAATCACACTCTCAGGAGTTTTCAGACCAGCCTCAATGAATTTCCATGCTGGAAGTGTTCACATAAAAATTGCAGAGGTTATATGATATCACCTATTTATTGAGTCTTCACCCTTTCCTTGTAGAAGTTATGCAACATTGCCCACTCCTGGTTGTTATCCCACACCTTCCAGTTCTGTACTGATGGTTTTTATGGTTAGAAAAGTGGGAGGTTAATTGCACTAGAAAGTTTGTGATAGCAATCACTGCTTGCTCAAAAAAAAATAGCCTGAACAGAAGGACCCTCTGGGCATAATGAGGGCGGGGAGTTTGAATCATTTTGTGTGTGTGTTTTAATTCCTTCTTTATGAAAAGTGATGCTACTTAGTTTTGTAGAAACATAAGAAGGCCCATCTAGTCCAACATCCTAGTCTCACAGATGCCTATGGATATCTAAGGGTAACAGCACTCTTCTCACCTATGGTTCCAGGCAACTTGTATTCAGAGGAATACTGCCTCATCCTCCATCAGTCTGTCTAATCCTCTTTTAAATCTCTCCTAGTTTGTGGCCTACATCTCTTACATCTTGTGTGAGCAGATTCCATAGTATAACCATGGAATACCAGCTGTGTGAGGAAGTTGTTGCACCATTGTGTTTTGAAGATGGGATTGCATGCCTCCAATACCTATGGGTATAATATACCAGATATCTGCATAGTTTTACATTTATAGAGGGCCACACACAGAAAGAGCATTTATTGCTCTCATTCTTGGAATATTTGAGCCCTCCCCACATGGTAACATTGTTTGCAACTAACCTTTTTATGTTTAACCAAGGGAAATGCTTTGTTATGATGTTATATTGCTTTGATATCTGTACCTTTCACAAAAGGCAGGAAGTTCCCAACTTCAATTAAATTCAGAAATAGCAACTTTTACAAAATACTACAAAAATACAGTGGTTGTGAACTGTTAGCTGGAGAGCAGGAAAAGCCCCCTGGATACTGCAAGCAAAAACTTTTTTGTTGGATATAATACAGGGTGAGTGCTTTAAAAGAGGCCCCGTGGATACAGAGTCCGCATGTTCCACGGGGCCTCTTTTAAAAGACTCGCCCTGTACATTACGAGATCGTTATCATTTGCCTAGAAAAGCTAGCATAGATTGCATTTTGCCAGCTGTACTCTCCAGTTTCGGACTATTCTGGAGTAATTGGTGTGCAGACTCTGGCCAAAGACCACGACCATTTTTATTTAAGATATTTTTATTTGCCAGAGCATATAATGAATAGTGATTTTGATCTGATCTGAACAGTAGCATGCACTGACATTTATCTGATGTTTTACTTGCTTGTTATTAATTTCAACTCTTTCAGCTGCTGGCTGAATGTTATTGTGCGAGTTTTAACATCTAAAGCTCTTAGGGACTTCTTGCTCCCATATAAAACTGCCCTTGTTGAACCCATTACCCTCTAGATGTTTTATTTATTGCTTCTTACATTTGCATCCCTCCTTTTCTCCAGGGAGCTCATGTCATCATACATGGTTCTCCCCCTCTCTATTTTATTCTCACAGCAATCCTTTGAAGTAGGTCTGACATTCAAGCTGCTGTAGCCCAACAACCATTGGTTCCAGCCGGTGTGTCCAATTGTCAAAGATAATGGAATTTATAGTCCAGTGTCTTGAACCCCTGGCCTACCTGGCATCAAATCAGTATGTAAGTCCAAAGTCTGGGGTCAAGCTACACAAGCAAAGTCCAAAAAGTCTGGAAATACAGTCCAGGATCAATCCAAGTATCCAAGCCTGAAGTCCAGTAGTCAGGATACAGTCTGGAGTCAGACCTGAAGCACAGTTCCCTAGAGGTCCAGGAGCATCCAAGCCAACATCCATCAACATGGGCAACTGAGCAGACAGCACCTTGACTCTGCTTCCTTTTTATACCATGCCTGCTGATTGCAGCATCTGGGCTTCATGAGGCATTTGACCTTCACCTGTTTCAAGACTACTCCAACTGAGGAATCTCACCCCTCCTCCCAGAGCTAGCAAGCCCCACCTTGCCTGCTAGGGAGCTGGGCTATGGGCCCTTGCCTGCCTCAGCCTCCTAGAGCACCCCTCCCACTGCTTCCTGGGCCTCAGAGTCTGTTGTGTTCATGTGGACAGAGGCCCCTCTGCCTCTGGTGATGGGTTCTACTGCTCTGGTTGCAATGCATTGACCTCCATCCCTTCACCATCCTCTGTCATCCCATGAATACTTCCTTCCCCATCCCCTGCTTACTCTAGAGCGTCTCAGCTACACCCCTTGCCTGGATCCTCTTCCTCCTTTTCCTGCTCCCCATCATCCTGCCAGTTCATGACATCCAGCAACATCTGGAGGACCACAGGTTATCCACCCCTGGTCTAGATCAAGGACTCCACTAGATCAAGGACTCCTTCCATTCACAGAAGGTCACAACTGAATACAACCGGGGGGGGGGGGGGTTTGCTTGGGAAGGCCCCAGTCCAAACTATATCATCAGTGCAGGTAATACTTAACCAATGGTCTGACTCATGAGAAGGCACACTGTTAGCTATTGTCCTTCTGTTATAACAGCCAGGTAAACTGATGAAGGCCCACCCATTTACCCTCTGGCACAGAGCAACTTAATTTGTTATACTAATGATGGTACTTAGGTGGGAACTACAGTCATTATCTCTCAAATAAACTTGCCTGACCAGTTCAACAATGGAATCCCCCCGTTTGATTTTAACCCTCACTGGATCCAGGGTCCCATGAATATGAAGGTACTCAGGCATCATGCAAGCTAACTCTCCAAATTCAAAGCAATATGCATTTTTGTACACATTTTTTGATTGTAAAACTGCATTTCCAAATTCTGAGAAGTGCAGCTTTGGAAAGATAGTCTTGCTTCAGTCTGCATGTTTTGCAAAGTAGGTAGATACGCATTAAAATGCAAACCAAACAGAATTTATTTCCCATGTCTGGTGAGGATCTGCAGATTGAATGTTGTAAAAAATAAAACATCATGGGTGTAGCCAAGGGCAGGGAGGCAACTGCCCCTTCTAAATCAAGTAAATCAATAAAAATACATAACTAACTGAGATTCTGCCCCCCCCCCAATATGAAGCCCCCCCCCAACATAAATCCTGGCTATGTCCATGTAACACATCACAGCTAAAAGTCTCTTAACAATTCACAACACCACAAATGCAGCACCTATAACTGCCATCAGTTGGCACATTCAGATAACACCACATCAAACATACAGTAGTCAAGTGTAGAGAAATGTAGTAATGGCCATGCATGTGTGAACCAGATGTATCTCCTTCCGCTTTCATATTTCTGACATTACTGTTCCCTACCCCACCCCACCCGTCTTGTGCATGCTGGATAGGGACTTGCAATTCCGGTTTTCCAGGAGGGTCATTAAATAAACAAACAACCCCCTTTTAAAATGTCTTGCTGTGTTGTGATAGTATGCTTCAGGCAAGACATGCTGTGCCATTTCATCCATGCATGTTGACGCTTCATCTTAGACTACAATATAGCAAGCTCTGAACAGACTGATGGGTCAGTAATGTGTTTCATTCGACAGATGTACTTGTGCGGAATTGTAGTGTCACTGCAGCTTTATTTAGGTACAGTAGCTTGAGGCAGAGGAAGGTGCCTTCAAATGTTATAATTCAAGTGACAAGTTATTTTTCTAGTTCTCAGAAGGATAAGGGAAATTGTATAGAATCATTCTGCTTATAGGGACTCCTTTACCTTTCACAGGGCAGGACTTTTTCAATAATGTTCACCATATGTCTCAAGGTCAGTAGGATACCTTTTGAAGGTGCAGCACACATCTGCAACATAGGCCAAGAAGGGTATATACACACCATGGAACTACAACGGATCGGTACTGAAACTCTGGTTTGGGTTACTGACATCAACATATTCTGAGCACACTCTCCTGAACTAAACCTGCAGATCCAAAATGAAGGGGTAAGGGCTGTTTCACACATTAGATTTCATCACATGGCAGCAAAACCGGGGTTTCTGTGGTTGTTCACTGGACAAACCTCCTGAACATCGTGTAGCCCATATTGGTGTGATTCTAGCAAATATTTATTTGGTACAATTGCACACTACATTTTTTTATATACACACAACAATTTTAGGTGTAACGTGCACTTAAGAGGCATTTCTGACAAACCACGCGTGAGTCGACAAAAAAGTAAAAAGGTAAAGGTACCCCTGCCCGTACGGGCCAGTCTTGACAGACTCTAGGGTTGTGCGCTCATCTCACTCTAGAGGCCGGGAGCCAGCGCTGTCCGCAGACACTTCCGGGTCACGTGGCCAGCGTGACGATGCTGCTCTGGCGAGCCGGCACCAGAGCAGCACACGGAAACACTGTTTACCTTCCCGCTATAAAGCGGTACCTATTTATCTACTTGCACTTAAGGGTGCTTTCGAACTGCTAGGTGGGCAGGAGCTGGGACCGGACGACGGGAGCTCACCCCGCCGCAGGGATTCGAACCGCCAACCATGCGATCGGTAAGTCCTAGGCGCTGAGGTTTTACCCACAGCGCCACCCGCGTCCCCGCGACAAAAAAGTATGCCTCCATAAATTTGTTGGTCTTGGCACAAGACTCTTCGATCATTCCTTTTCAAAGTTGTTGTGGGTCTTCTTACAATACATTTTAGCAACCTAAGAACTTGACTCATACTGCATCAGATTATTGGTCCATAAAGCTCAGCATTGTCAACATTGCTTGGCAGCAGCTTTCCAGGGTTTTGGGCAGGGGTCTCTCATATCCCTAACTGGAGATGCTGAGGATTCAACCTAGGACCTTCTGCCTGCAGAAGCTTCAGACCCCATCATGTAGGGCTGGGAGTATCTCCTACCTGACATCTTGGACAGCTGCTGCCAGAACTGTAGGCAGAACGGAGCTAGATAAACCATTTGTCTGACTAGATATAAGACAGATATAAGACTAGATATAAGACAGACTAGATATAAGGCAGATAAATGGTTGCTGTTTTTTATTAATTAATACTTCAATTCATTTTATGGTTTAGTTTGTGTTTTACTGTTTAGTGTGACATACATGTTCATATCGATTTTTATTCCAACATTAAAATTATTACTGTTATTATTCAGTGTCAAATGCTAAATATCATCACATCAACTATCAATTACTACCAAATATCAACTCAAAATATCATAATACATTAAACATAGGTCTGAAATAGTTGGTGATGCTCAGTGAGTGTTTGGCATCAAAATTTACAGAGGAAACTTGATTGTTCTTACCATTTCTGCAAATGGCCCCCATTTGCTCCTGGAAGCAAGCAATATTTTCAACATTTTCATAGTATAGTGCATTTGGTAATACCTACATACATATAAATAATATATAATAATTTGCCTAATATATAAACATATTTTGCCAAACGTACATAAACATTTTATGCAAGCTCTGCATTAACACATTTTGTCAGAGACATTCAGGCCTCAGGCAACAGCAAAAGAGGAAAGATGTCTTGGTAAGATAAGGGCTTCTGTATGTTTTGAAATGTGTGTCACAAAGATGCCTGTAAACCCAACATGTCACAGCAGATGGGATTCTTTTCTCTCTCACGCCAAGTGTTGAGCTTGCAGGAGAATATTGTGATTTAAATCCTGCAAGTTGAAAACAATGCCCATCTACTTTTTAAACATTTTTGTCTAAAGGTTCTTGTGCAGAGCATGGTTTGAAATAGTTACTGAGTTTGCATTTAAAGATGAACCTACCTAATTCACACTTTCTGAAACGGTACACATCTCACCCTATGTCTGCATCAGGCAGACCACACATACAAACAGAATGCACTTACCTCTCCCCTTTCTCACACAGACCACATAAAACATACATACCACCTTCCTTCTCCCTTTCTCTCTCACACGTTAACACAGAGAGATCTCTCTGTGCCTAATCTCTCTCTTTGCCTAATACTGCTATTAATAAATAAAATTCCTCTCCTAATCCAAAATTTATCTCTAAAAAACAAGCAGACATGTGGGCACCAGGCTGGTGATCCCTGCCTGCTACAAGTTATGCATCTTAGTTTCCAATTGAATTCACCTCCATTTATCCTCTACATAATAAGGAGCTAGTAAGACACTTCTCATTACTCTGAGCGAATATTCTTCCGGATGAATGTTTGAACAACTGAATTATATAAAGTTTATTTCCTATATTTGTTCTGCAATAGAAATTTCTGTTGTTAATAGTAGGCTTCCTTATTAAATTCTTTATTCATTTTTTATTTATACGGGGGGGGGGGGGTGTTAAAAACAAAAACACCAACCAACCACAAAACTATGAAATAAATAAAATTCATTGCTCAGAGCAAAGTTATGCAAGCCAATTTGCACACATGTTGTTTTTCATATGATTCCCTGGAGCATGCTTTATTCATCAACCTCTGGCAGAAGCCAGGCAAAAGGATGAGACTAAAGATCTATGTATGTATTTTTGATAATGTCATGAGACTGAATCAAATGAGGACCAATATTTTTTGTCTGACACTCCCAACTAGAATGGTCATTCTGCAGCTTTGAATTAACGAGCCCCGTTACCTTATATAACTTGCCTTTCCCTTCCCAAAGGAATTCAAAAATAATTTATACATTATCATCATTTTTCAGATACTGCATTTCCACTTATGGCAACTGGCCTTACTTCACTTGGAGACAGTTCCTCTTGCAAAATGGTGGCAAAAGTTAGCACTTATGTATCCAAATAAATATTGCCTGGAATATTTCCCCTGATGAAGCCAGGTTCACACAAAATGCTAAGCCTTTTTTTTTAAAGCAAACAAACCAGAGTTGTCCCACAGATGAACAAATAAACCATGGTTTGTTCTCCAAAGCTTGGCCTCTTTTCCAGCTGCTCTTGCCTCATGCTTCTGTAGGGCTTTTTGTAATTATTATTTATAGTAATAATAGTAATAATATTATTGTTAAATTTCTATACTGCTCCTCATCCGAGAATCATAGCGTGGTTTACAATATAAAAACACCAAAATGCATAACATTGTAACAAACCAAACAATCTCCCTCCCCCTCTCCCTGTCTCTGAGCATGTGGGGTGAAGGAGTAAAACAGCCCATGGTTAAGGAAGGGTGGTAAGTTAGCAGCAAGACATAGTTTAAAACACAACAAGTTTCAGAGGCCTGTAACAAACCATGATTTCAGATACTGGTGTTTTAGCAGTAAAAAGGCTGGAGTTAAGCTTATGGGAAGGTTTGCCCATAATGCTAAGCCACGTGTCAGGGCTGGAGTCAAATGCAGGCCATCTTGAAGAAGCAACGTCAGTTGTCAGTGAAGTTAACACTTGATTCAAGGAGACAGCATACAACTCGGCAAAACTTCCCAGCAGGTCTTGCCCCTGTGGGGCAGTTTCCAGGGCTGAAGGTCCCTGCCATCCACCCCTTCTAAGGCTCCTCCTCTCCCAGATGTTTCCCACGCAATCTCAAACTGCATCTGTCCACCTCTGTTCTGCTCTCCTCGTCCTGCACATTATTGGAGACTGGGGGGGGGGGAGAGAGAGAGAGAGAGCATGGCACATCAAGAGAAGGAAACACCCAGGATACTTCAGCAGTCTTTTGACACCCACCCCAGTTCAGCCTCAGAGTCTAAATAGAATTATTTGACAGATTCAGGCTTCAGGCCTGTATGGCAAGGACCATAACCTGCAGGCGGTGGCTATATGCACACTTACTCTTTGATTGCATGTCTGAGTAACATGCATAGGATTGCACCATCAGAAACGTAAGTCAGTAGGGGCCCTCACACCCCAAACATGAATGCACTGGGTTTTCTCTTCTTCCATTTAAAATGGAACTCATTTTCATTGTTCCAAATGCTTCCAAAGCACATTCGTATGTCTTTTCACAGCTGAAGGGGGAAATGCAGTTCCTAGTTGCAGCTCTAACAGCAAATTGCTTTGTTGCATCTATGATTCACTCTGACTTCTGCAGATAAGGGGGGGGGGAGGTGGATGAGCCTCCACTGAAGTTGACAGAAGGGGGGGGATTAAATAATCATCTCAGATTGTGAATGAGCTTTGTGAATTACAAGATTGCTTGATACAGAGACATGCCAGTTAAGATATTTTCTTTCCTCGCTTTTGCAGACCCGCTTTTCATAATGAGGACAAACAAACCCTGAACCTGATCTCCCTACTGATAACTGTGGCCGACAGTGGATTATAATAACAGACAAAAATAGCTTTCCTGGATAGAGACCCTGGCACCAACTATGTTATAAATTAAAAACATTTTTCATCTGTTAGCAGTAATGTTTTATAGGACCAGAAAGAGAAAAAAGCAGGCAATGCAATGTGGCAGATGTGTGGAAGAGTCAATGCAGTTTCTCCTTATTTATTCCTAAACATTGTTCAGAGCCAATTTCAGACTAAGGTTGAGTCAAAATGACTCACATTTTTTGAGGTCTCCCCCCCCCCTTTGAAAAACAATGAACTGTTAATTTACATTGCCCTCCCTTGCTCTCATTCGCAGTTTCCCCTCAACTGCCACCAGTGATGTCATTGTGTGGCCCAACTTGACTGAGGAGCTGGCATTGTGATGTCATTCCATTCACTGTGTGATCTCTGAAACAAAGGAGGGAAACACCACTTTAGTAGCATCACAGTGCCTGTTGGAAATGGAATGTGGTGAATATTCATGTCATCAAAGTGACTAACTCTCTGAAATACTTAATTTTGACCCAGAAAGCTAAAAATGGTTAATATTCAATGCAGTCTTCTTTAGGACTTGATTGTAAAAGAAAAAACATATCATACATGAGTGGAAAAATATACAGTCTTGAGTTTTGACTGCAATATAGCTCCATAAAAAGCCAATTAATTCATTGGGGGGGCAGCTATTTGACATGGACAACTGTGAATTCATGAGGTATCAAGTGATATAAACACACATTCACATCAGACCTCTGTCTCATAACGAGATCCACAGAAGAATGAAGTTCCAATCCTGAGCATGTTTACCCAAAAGTACGGCAATTAAACAGGGATGCAGGTGGCACTGTGGGTTAAACCACAGAGCCTAGGACTTGCCGATCAGAAGGTTGGCGGTTCGAATCCCCGCGACGGGGTGAGCTCCCATTGCTCAGTCCCTGCTCCTGCCAACCTAGCAGTTCAAAAGCACATCAAAGTGCAAGTAGATAAATAGGTACCGCTCTGGTGGGAAGGTAAACGGCGTTTCCGTGTTCTGCTCTGGTTCGCCAGAAGCGGCTTAGTCATGCTGGCCACATGACCCGGAAGTTGTACACCACCTCCCTCGGCCAATAAAGTGAGATAAGCACCGCAACCCCAGAGTCGTCCACGACTGGACCTAATGGTCAGGGGTCCCTTTACCTTTAAGGCAATTAAACATAGGGAAGTTACTCCCAGTTAAATAGGGTAAATAAACAGGCAAATCTTTTTCTTGCAAGGAGATCCAGGGCTTGAAAAGGTGCACCCATCTACTTAATCTATGGAGCAGCTGTGGTATTTGCTTTGTTTTTAATGTCCCAAAATATGCTGCTCTGTTCCGTTCAGAATGGTATTGCACGTTTTATCATTGTAACACTTTTAGCTGTTTTTATAATTGTATATATTCTAATGTTGTAACATGTCCTGGGGCATAGTGGTGAAGGGCTGGTAAAAAAATATTATAAACAAACATGCAAATAATATCTAAAATGAAGTTAGGTTTCCTTACTATTTGTCTGGGGTTGCTTTTCACTTTCTTTTTTAGGAAAAAGAAAACAAGGGTATCTCTGAGCATATGCCCAGTGTCCTTCGTCAGGGAATGCTGTAGCCACAGGGCAGGGCTGTAGCTCAGTAGCTCACACGCTGAAGGTCCCAGATTCTATCCCAGGGCTCTCCAGGTATCGCTGGGCATGTTCCCTGCTTGAAACCCCAGAGAGTCACTGCCAGTTAGTGTAGACAATATAGGATTAAAATAGGCAAATGTTCTGACTCACTATGAGGCAGCATCCCATGTTCCATCCATTTTCCTGTCCACCTGAGTGGCACCTAGGATTTGAGGACTTCTCCCACATTACCTGATTTACATTTCCTCCCCCCCCCCCCAACTAAAATCTGCTCAATTAGAAAACATTCCTGTTGTTCTGGGAAGGGTTTGATGCAGTCTGATTGCGCGGACTCCTTTATTTCTTTCTGCTGGCGCAGGGTGCCTATTAGAAAGGAGATAGGATGGATGTTACAGGAGACTCACAAAGAACCCAATCCCAACCTAAGTGGGTTGACACTTTGAGACAATGGAAGTTGTCAACATGCCTGGAGCAAAATGCCCCCCAAAGAAAAGACCAGACAGAACAAATGAGCTAAAATTTCAAGAGTGCTTTTCCTCCACTACAGCATTCATTTCAAAAGCATAATTTCAGATAAGTATGTCCACAGGTGTGTAATTTCAGGTTTTTAGTCTGGTAGCTATAGTTAAGGGAATGGAGTGTTCAGAGGAGAAAGACTTATATAAAGATGGCTTAATTTGAACCACAGAAACTGTTTTTAAAAAATGAAGGCTCAATAATGGCTTGTTGGGAATAACAACCCAAAAGAGAGTGTGTCTCTTCACATGTGCAGAGTGCCCTTTTCCCAGCCATTGCAGTCCATGTTATCATACATACATTTAGTTTCAAGGTGATTTCCCTGCAATTTGTGGCATGACTGAGCTGAGGGATGATTTGCAGAATCATAGAATGGAAGGGACTCCAAGGATCATCTAGTCCAGCCCTCTGCAATGCAGGGAGTGCCACATGTGCAAACAATGTAATGTGGTGTAGTGGTTTGAGTGCTGGAGTTGACTGAGGAGACCTGAGTTCAAATCCAAACCCAGCTATGAAGTTCACTGCATGACCTTGGGGCATGAATCAGCTGAGGAGACAGGGAGGAGTGGAGTGTGTATGCACTTACTTTTGGCCAACTGCAAATGCAGCCCCCAGCCAAAAAAAAAGCTAGCCAGCCCTAGATTCAGTGGCATAGGAAGGGGGATGCGGTGGGTGTGAGGCGCCCCGGGTGTCATCACTGAGGGGGGTGACAAAATGGCAAACATATGTGTTTTTGAAAAAAATAACACCCGCACCCACCGCGCACCCCTTCCTATGCCACTGCAGGAGCACTCTCCCCTCAAGTGATTTCCAGAAACCAGAAGAATTGCTGCCTCCAACTTTGCAAGCAGAGCACAGCCTTTGTGGCTAGTAGCCTTCGACAGCCCTCTGCTCCATGAATCTGCCTAATCCAGAGGCGTAGGTATGTGAGGCGGGGGGCACTGGGTGTCACGCCACAGGGCCTGCAGCGTGCCTGAGCCACACGTCTCTCCTGAGGGGGAGGGGAGGGCAGACTCCCTGCAAACTGCAGGCTGCTTTTTCGAGCAGCTCAGGGATTGCGTCTGCCCACTGCCTCAGCTGTCCTACAACTAAGGGGGAGGCTGCAGAGAAGAAGAGAAGAGTTTGGATTTGATATCCCGCTTTATCACTGCCCTAAGGAGTCTTAAAGCGGCTAACAATCTCCTTTCCCTTCCTCCCCCACAATAAACACTCTGTGAGGTGAGTGGGGCTGAGAGACTTCAGAGAAGTGTGACTAGCTGAAGGTCACCCAGCAGCTGCATGTGGAGGAGTGGGGAATCAAACCCGGTTCACCAGATTACGAGTCCACTGCTCTTAACCACTACACCACACTGGCTCTCGCAGAGAGGCTCCACGCAGTGCGCCCTACCTTGGCTCGCCCCGCCCCCAGCTGCAGGGAGCATGCACTGTCCCAGGCACCCAATCGGCTAGCTATGCCACTGCCTAGATCAATCAACTTCCCCACTTTTAACTCTTTTGGTTCAGTTCCTACATTCTAGAGCAGAAGATGGCTGCATTTCTTTCTGGACAATATGGGGTGGGGGGTGTCATATGCCAGTGTATTTAAGGCCAGAGACAAAAGTGAGCAAAACAATGAAAGTGAATTTTACCTTTATTTAATTATCTATTGCATTTATATCCCACCTTTCCTTCAAGAAGCTCAAGGTGGCACACATAATTCTCCTCCCTATTTCAGCAACCCTGTGAGGTAGCTTAGGCTGAGAGGGAGTGACTGGCCCAAGGTCACCCAGTGAGCTTTGTGGCTGAGTGGGGATTCGAACGCTGGTCTCCCAAGTCTTAGTCCTACATTCTAACCACTGCACCTGCCATCTGTACAGTAGGCTATACACACCAGTACCTGCCTCTCTAGCTTCTACCGAGTGTGGCACTGTGTGGGATCACCACCCATAGCACCCCCTGTCACTTAACATCTAACAACTTTCATGAACAGGCCAGGACAGCTGTTCCAGGTCTAATACTTCAGGCAGCCTCATATGATTGCTGACAGCCCATCATATTGTTGTAGGTCACTATTATTATTCACATGTTGTAGGCAGGGAGTCTCAGAGGGAGTGGCTTGGCTAAGAGAACCTAGTAAAGGGGTGGAGAACCTTTTTCCAGCTTGAAGGCCATATACTCTGCTGGGAAACCTTCCATGAGCCACGTGATAGTGGTGGGTGGAGCAATGGATGTGACTCTTGCCACCACTCAGAAGGCTAGACAAAGGTCAGAAGTTTCTACACATTTTTCTTTCTGTCCAAGCAGGCATTATTACAGTTCAGGGACACATTCCAGCCTGGTCAGAAAGAAAGAAAGAAAGAAAGAAAGAAAGAAAGAAAGAAAGAAAGACTGGAAGAGGGTGTGGAGCAGAGCCAATAAGAGGCTTGGTGTGGGAAGAGTCCTGAGGAGCAGTTGGAGAGCTGTGGAGGGCTGCATTTGACCTCCCAGTGCTGAGATTCTTCATCTCTGACCTAGAATCATAGGCTTGTCGTGTGGGAAGGGACCCTGAAGGTCATCTAATTCAACCCCCTGAAATGCAGACATCACAGCTAATGAGTCCCTGACAGATGGCCTATCCAACCTCTGTTTAAACCCACCCCCCACTTTCTTCATATTTACAGACGACTTTTAGCAGAAGTAGCTTGTCATTCAGAGCAAAGAGAAACCGCATCTGTTAAAATCCCGTCTTCTGCGTAGCTATAAAAGTTACGGAAGCCTTAGCAAATGTGGCATAGTAGAAAGCTGAGTCAGGCCATGGACCTCAAGACCAGACTTCCTCAACCTCAGCCCTCCAGATGTTTGAGACTACAATTCCCATCATCCCTGACCACTGGTCCTGCTAGCGAGGGATTGTGGGAGTTGTAGGCCAAAAACATCTGGAGGGCCAAGGTTGAGGAAGCCTACTCAAGACTGACCACTGACTGGTAGCTGTTCTTCAGGGTTTCAGACAAGAATGTGCCCCAACACTACCTGGAATAGGCTCTTGGGGACTTTATGCATTTAAAGCCTGTCCACTCCCACTGAGCTAAGGAGTCTCTCCTTCTCATTGGCCAAAATGCACCTGAAGTTGTTAACAACAATAGCAATAATAACAGCATCCACCAAAATCCAACTATAGTAATAATGGGTTGTCGCCAAGTAAGTCCTAACCAGGGGAGACCCTCTGAAATCAGGGGACCCAAGTTGACTGTGTGTATTAACTTTAACAGGTATCATTGGGTACCACCCAGTAATAAGCAAATGGTGATGATATAATGCAAGCCATAAGCAATAGGCCCTTTACAGCTTGACAACAAAAAGAGAGCAACTCCCTGCCCCGATAAGCTTACACACCTGCCCATTCGTCACCTCCACGCTCGTTCGCGGGGAATAAATTTCCAAGGACGGCGGGAAGGTTAATTAATTTATTTATTTGCAGCGTTCATTTATTTATACGGCGGCGGCGCCTCTACTCGCTTGGCGATGGTCAGGCTGGCGGTAGGACCGAGCTCTCTCCTCCAGCCGGCTGCAGCCATTGCATACATCTTTCAGCATCCCGCCGCGCGCACACGCGCGCGCGCTCACACGCACACACTCACGCAGAGCCCACGCTCGCATTCAACAGGAGAGGGAAAGGCTGCCGGAGTGAGAAGGGAAGGTCGCCCTCTCTGCCTTTTTGCTCTTCTGCATCTCTCCCTCCATCCATCCGTCCGCCCTTCCTCCTTCCCCCTTCCCCTCCTCGTCTTCGAGCAGCGCCATGGCCAAGGAAGGAGCCGAGAAAGCCGAGGAGACGGAGCAGATGATCGAGAAGGAGGCAGCCGAAGGCGGCGGCGGCGGGAGCAGCAGCCCGAGAGGCGCGGACGCGAAGGAGATGCGCGCCGTGGTGCTCTCTGCCTTCGGGGGACTGAACAAGCTGCGGGTCTCCAAAAAAGTGATGCCGGAGCCTCAGGAAGGAGAACTCAAGATCAGAGTCAAAGCCTGGTCCAGTATTATTCTTATTCTTAATCTTATATCAGCATCGTCATCATCCTTCCCACCCACCCACCCACCCACCCATCCCTCCAGAAGCATATTCCTAGGAAGACAGGAAACTGAGTCAGACCCCTAAGCTCAGCAGCAACATCTACACTGACTGGCAGGGACAGTCCAGGTTCCAGGCAGAGGTGCCAGGCACTGAACCAGGGACCTTCTGCATGAGAAGATGCTTTGCCTCTGACCCCCATCCAGCCCCTCCCCCCCACTCCTTGCCATCCATATTCTGAAGCCCTTCTCTGCATTTAGTGATAGCATCCGTGTTTCACTGGGCGAGCATTTTCTTAAGTGCCTTGGTAGCCTATCGTTTCAGCCTGAGGGTGGACAGGAGAGAGATCTTGCTTGCCCTTGGGAATGAATGGATGGGATTTGGGGATGTTCACCCCTCCAAGACACTTTTGCAAAGTTACAGGCCAGTCCTAGGCACATTTTCCCAGCAGTACAGTCGGGGCTTGGTGTCAAATATAAAGGGTGCCACCCTGTGCATGTTTACCCACAAGCAGGTCCTGCTTAAGTGCAGTGTGTCTTACTCCCAAGTAAGAATGCATCAGATTGCCAGCTTACATACAGGGCGAACCTTTGAGGCATTTACTCAGATCTAAAACTGCTCAGTGGGGCTTTCTTCCAGGAGAATGTGCATAGGATAACCACCTTAATTTACCATTATTATGGTGCTGGTGATCACCTTAATTTTCCATTATGGTGGTCCTCATTCTGTACAGCTGAATGGGAGCGCTTCTGCTCCTATTGCTTCAGCCTTTTGAAATGGATATGAGGACGAGGTAAGAGCTGGGAAACCGCATTTTGGCCTTCTGTGATTTTTTTCTGTCAGTCTTCCCTCTTCTCCCATGTTTGTGACTCTGCAGTTTAGTAGTAGACTGGCTGGTTTCCAAGACACTACTCGCCTCAGCATCCTATTAGGTTTCTTGTATGGTGTGAAGTTCTTTTTCTGTCTGTCAGCCATGCATTGATTGCATTTGGTTACTGTGACCCAGCATTGCCTTCGCTCTGAATGAATTCCCCCACTGAGTCTTTTCTCATCTCTACATTTCTCTGCTGCCTGCTACTCCTAACACATTTTCTCATGGGGAAGCAACTCAGTGTTTGCCATTATTGCTAGTTTCCTGCATTGTGTGTGTTTAGCAAC
Organism: Podarcis gaigeae; assembly: GCF_964106915.1. NCBI lineage: Eukaryota > Metazoa > Chordata > Lepidosauria > Squamata > Lacertidae > Podarcis > Podarcis gaigeae. The sequence continues at coordinate 48,140,948 of NC_139684.1, forward strand.
TGTGCTGAGGTGGTCCAACGCTTGGGCAAGCTGATGGTAAAAGACTGGTATTTCAACTTCTAGGCCAGTGCTCTTCACCCCAGGGACCAGAAATATCATTGCTCTACAATTCCCATCATGCTGAGCCATCGACAATGGTCAGGGATGATGGGAGTTGCATTCTAGAAACATCTGGGGACCTATACGTTCTAGCGGTTACTGGCTGTAGGCTATTGGCATCTTTCTGAAGCTAAGCAGGTTTAGACCTAGTTATTGCCTGAATGGCAGACCTGGAAACCACATGTGATGCTATACTGAGTCCCTTGATGGAAGAAAGGTGTGGTACAAATGTAATAAAACAAATGTACAATGAAATAAATATTAGAATGAATTTGATGTAAGATTCAAGCTAGCTGGGGTGGGGGGGCAGGAGGTCAGTGCCCCTCCCATTCTTGGACAAAGTTAGGTACTTGAAGGTATTGCAAATAAGTTGAGACTGCAATCTAAGGTGTGCTCACTTGATAAAGTCAACTCCATCAAAATCAATAGGACATCCATAAATTTATGGTGTGGATGTGACCTGAAAATGATGCAGCCTAGACACATATTGGCCACCTCACTAAGAGCCAGGCCTCCATTTTGATGTTTCCCCCCTCATTCCCCCCTCATGGAAGGGGACTAGACTTCCATGATGGCCTTTATACTATTGTGTTGTTTTCCTGCTCCCACTTGTCCCTAAGCTGCCCCCCAACCAAGCTGGCTTTCCCTGGAAGGGGATGGGAGGCTGGGGTTTCCTTACACATCATACAATTAGGCATGGGGATTTGCCTGATGAGCCTCACTGTGCCTATGAATTTAGGCATTCCAGGGCAAGCAATATACAGTGCAGGTAAAGTGCAGATGTGCTTAGATGTATATCTGATTTGGTCTGCAGTTCATTAAACTGCAAAAAGGCATTCACCATAACAGTTTTATATGACCTTGTGGTGGAGGAAGCAGGGACTGAACAGCATGCACTTTGCATGAAAATGCACATTTTCTGAAGCCAGTCCTTACATGTACACTGCCCTTTTCTCAAGGCTAAGTCATTAGCAGCTGTCAGAGGTGAGCCAGGAATTGGAGCCAGCAAGTCAGAATAGAGAAACACACAGAAACACACCATACACAGCAAGACTATGGCACTTAATACCCCTTTGTGTCCTGGAGGGACATAGGAAATGGCTTTATATCAAGTTGGTCCATCTAGCTCAGAATTGCCTGCAGTGACTGGCAGTGGCTCCTTAGGGTTCCAAACAAGAGGCCATTCCCAGCCCTACCTGGAGATGCCAGGGATTTAACCCCTGACCTTCTGCATACAAGGCAGTAGTTTCTTTCCCACCCATAGATTTTATGAAAGTTTGAAAAAGGTATACAAAAGTTAACATCAAATACCCAATATTTTTTAGAATATCAAAGATAGAAGTAGTTAATCCAAATAAAAACACAAACCTAAAAGAGGAAAAGAGATAGAAAAGAAAAAGAGCGAGAGTAAAAGAGAACTTCCAGTTCTTCATCTGGCGGCTATACGTAGAAAATTACTCAAAACATGCACTCAGAGGTAAACCAAACTATTCCATTTTCTAAAAATACTAAAAAGTATTATATTCAGTTCTCAAACCCAGATACCACAATTTTTATTTTAGACATCGGCTCTGGCAGAGGCTGCTCTGTCACGCAACAATAAAGGGGGGGGAGGGGGTCAGCTGGCTTTCACTGCACACACAGCGAAAACAAGCAAACCTGGTTATTTGCAAAGCCGACTCTATGCCCATCCTTTTTGTAGCTTGAAGGGATCCGTGCAGGGTAGGCTTTCCAAGGAAGACTTGCCTATCAGCTGGTATCACCAGTAACATTTGCAGCCAACCTGAATACAATATTGGGAGGGGGCAGGTAAGCCCCACCCCATGTAATCCATCACAAGACCTTTTGAATGGCAAAATCCATCAACTTTGGGGCCTCCAGCCCCCTCAAATATTTTATCCCTAAGAGTTGGTTCCTATGATTTGCAGGTGGGTGGGTGTGGTTGGGGGGGGAATAGACTTGCAGACCCTGATTGGCTGAGGTTCCTCACCCCTGCTCTAGGCCATAGTGAAATTCAAGTGGGTGAGAGAGCTCACACCTCCAGCTTGACCTTTGAAGGAAATATTCACTGTCAGTGTGTGAGTAGCATGGTCTTTCATCCTTTAGTCCATATAAATATTTTGGCGGCCAAGGGGATGAGGTTTCCCTGTCCCTGGCTTGTTTCCTAGTGCGTCTCTAAAAGGAACAGTCACTCTACTCATGGTGGAAGCATCAGCCTCTTTTTCAATATAACTCCACATTTTAAAAAGAAAATCAATACAGGATGCTATTCCTCAAGTTTTTTGCAAGCAAAATCCATAGAAGTTAGGACTTCTGGGCATACATGCCAGGGAAGGAGTTTTGTCATGTAAACAGCTGTGCTCTGCTCTCACTACGCAAATGCCCTGGCATTTTCTGGGAAGAAAATGTCAAGGTGAACGCTAAGATGCTTATTTTAGAATCAGGTGATGTAATCTGGAGGGTGAGTTGGTTTGTTTTGCCAAGGGTCAGGTGTAGAGCGGGATCCAGTGAGTGTTGCTCTCTCTCTCAAAAACCCACTCAGTTCTGTTTGGTTTGCAACATTCAAACCAAGCTAGATTGATCATGCTAGATTGTCTTAGGGCAGGAGTTTAACTGTGTATCACAAATTGTCGCTGGCTGCCTTGGTGCTAAGGTGGCCTCGTGACCTACAGAGGATAGTCTTCTCTGAAGGACTGACAGAGGACAGCTCTCTTTTTGAGGGACTCATCTGTTTGAAGGGCTATCCAGTCCAGGTATGGTTAAAAGAAAAGAACCCTAACAAGGGAAAACCTTCATTTCCAAGGCAGCCCTCAACAGTTAGAGTGTGGACAGAAAACTTTGTAGACACTTAGATCACATGGAAAGGGCAGTAGCTCAGTAGTGTAGCATCTGTCTTGCAGGCAGAAGTCTCTGGTTTAATCCCTGACATCTCCAGTTAGGGCTGGGACATAGCCCTGTCTCAAATCCTGGACACCCACTGCCAGTGAGTGTAGACAACATTGAGCCAGGTGAAGCAAAGGCCTGGCTCAGTATGAAGCAGCTTCCTGTGCTCCTGGCCATTACAGTGAAATTTATTGTATTTCTGTTATGTTGTTGTTTAGTCGCTTAGTTGTGTCCGACTCTTCGTGACCCCATGGACCAGAGCACACCAGGCACTCCTGTCTTCCACTGCCTCATGCAGTTTGGTCAAACTCATGTTAGTAGCTTCGAGAACACTGTCCAACCATCTCGTACTCTGCCACCCCCTTCTCCTTGTGCCCTCTATCTTCCCCAACATCAGGGTCTTTTCCAGGGAGTCTTCTCTTCTCATGAGGTGGCCAAAGTATTGGAGCCTCAGCTTCACGATCTGTCCTTCCAGTGAGCACTCAGGGCTGATTTCCTTAAGAATGAATAGGTTTGATTTTCTTGCAGTCTATGGCACTCTCAAGAGTCTCCTCCAGCACCATAATTCAAAAGCATCAATTCTTTAGCGATCAGCCTTCTTTATGCTCCAGCTCTCACTTCCATACATCACTACTGAGAAAACCATGGCTTTAATTTCTATTATAGTAATTAATTATTCCATAATCCACATCTATGAATATAAATTCTTACTTTATTTTCGAGTGATACATAAATGACAAGCCTAAATTTTCCAAGTTTCATGTTGAGGAAGAATGATGATTTTTTAAAAGTAGTGTAAGTCTGCTGTAGTTACTGATGTATTCTCAGTGGTTCAGCAATGCTAACTCCCAGATCCAATTTACTTGTGACTAAGGCTTGATCTACACATGGAGAGAATGAGGACATGGAGAGAATGTCGTGAAGTAGTAGAATGGACTGTACCCCTGGAGAGGAGGTTGTTGTTTTAAATCATCACTTGTAAAAGGCTCCTTTCCAAAATGCACCTGGCATTGCAGGCTGAAAGGTCAGAGTTGCCCATCTACCACCTCTGCTACTTTCCTACGTGCAGGTTGTTTTACATAGCAGAATGCTGCTGGTTGTTGTTTTTTTTTAAAAAAAATGATATTCCTCCCTCACCCCATGATATCTGAAAATGCACGGTTCTTTCTTGAATATATAGCTATACAGTGGTACCTTGGTTCTCAAACGTAATCCGTTCCAGGAGTCCGTTTGACTTCCAAAATGTTCAAAAACCAAGGTGCGGCTTCCGATTGGTGGAGGCGCCCCAGAAACAATAGCCAACAGCTGCATCAGACGTTCGGCTTCTGAAAAACGTTTGAAAACCAGAACAATTACTTCTGGGTTTTGAGAACCCAAGTTCCACTGTATCGTATACAAATTATCAGTTGTATAGTAATTTTCTGTGATGTGCCTGTTCTTAGCTTGTGGCGTGATTTGGTGTGATGTTTGAAGAGATGAGTTCGTAGTCATTTCTTGCAGCAGGAAACTGGATGAGGTTATTTTTAGCTCTTTTCCACCTCTGGGATTCAAGCATATTACATGCATCACTTTCCTCTCTCCCTTCCCTTTTCTAAACAAGTAACAAGGATGCTGACAAGTCCATTCAATTGGAACCTATGCATTTTTACTTGGAAGTAAGTTCTTCCTCAGTGGGGCTAACTCACAAATAAGTGTGCTTATAACTGCAACTCCTACCTTTTGGCTTATTGGATGTGCGCAAGATGTTATAAGAAAATGTTACAAAAGCAAAGTGGTTTCTGGACAGTTATACACAGCAGAGTCAGTATCATTAGTAGTAGTAGTAGCAGCAGTGGTTGTATATATTTATTTATACCTCTCCTTTTTCCCTAAGGGACTCAAAGCAGCTTACAGATAGAATAGGAATAGCTAAAAACATTTGGGGGGGGGTGTCTTTCAAAACAAACATTTACAGAATTAAAACTATATATAAATATAAGAGATTTTTTAAAAAAAAAAACCATACGGATAATTACAATAAAAACAGCATAGTCCCAAGCCTTTCATTAAAAGCAGCTGGAATATGAAGGTGTTCTTCACCTGCTGGTGGAAGGACAGCAAGAAGGGAGCCCGTCTAACTTCTCTAGGGAGGGATTTTCAGAGTCTGGGAGCAGCCTACATCAGTACACCAGAACCAAAACTTTCAGCCTTATCAGTTGCCATTACTCATAAATCACAAACCACTTAGTTGATTAATCTTCCACTTATACAAATATGGAGTTTCTAGTCTTAATAAGATTTGGTGCTATCAATGTGAGTTACAGTAGGCAGAGGGATATCATCTGGTTTTAGGGCTTCATTGTGACTTTTATTATAGCTTGTATGTTGCCCTGAACATATAAAAAGGCAGGGTATATCTGATAGATGCAGAATTGGAGACTGGGTCAGAGAGCCAATCAGTGCTCAACTTGCAATCAGGAGCAATAATTAAATTAGGCACTCATTTCCATTGATGTTTCCAATGACCTAGATCTCCTCATGAATGTTGTCTTGTATTCATGCAGCTTTTCATTCAGTTTTTTTCTGGGTCAGGCCCTTTCTGTCTTTAATGTCTGTGTTAGCTTCCACTCAGACATCCCCGGCTCAATGTTCCCAGAACACTGCTTTGCATATGAACAATCGGTGCAAGAACTCTTTATCCCCACATGAAGGATGTGATATTATAGAAGTTAGCATGGTGTAATGCAGCTCTCCCCAACCTCATGACCTCCATATGTTTTGTACTATCATTTCCATCAGGGTGTAATTCCCACTCTGCCAATGTGCATTGATTTATGGCAGTTGTAGTCCAGGATCACCTGGTGGGCTTCAGTTTCTCTACCCCTGGCTTAGTGGTGTACAGGAAACCAGAAGATTTGCACAGGTGCTCATAAGGGATATCAAAATTAGTGTTTACCTCCACACAGAAATTTGAAATGTGGTGCGCAAGCAATACAGGGAGAAGTATTGAAGTCTGAAAACAGGGCTTTTTGATCATTCACAAGCCCTGTTCACACAGCAATTCCATGTTCAATGAATGTGTGAACTGTGATTATGTCCACTTGTATGCATGTAGTCCCTGTTCGTGGGTACAGCTAAGGTTGAAGATGTGGGCAGTGGATGCAAGTCCACCCCCCACCCCCCACCGCCTCCACTTCACTCAGTGAATGTAGAATGGTTGTGAGTATAGAACTGCAGCCAAAACCTGGATCATGAAGGTTGTCTGATGACAGCTTGCCATGGCACGAAACAGACAGCACCAGTGTCAACTGCAACAAAATGTTGCAATGTCTCCTCAACATTCCTAACAGATATGCCCCCATTCCTGATTCCAGCTGCCTAGTCCAGTAACACATTCCCACCCTCTTCTATTTTTCCTTTTTCAAACGACTCAGCATTCTGTGGCTCAGTCCTCATTGGACTGGTTTGGGGTAGAGATTGCCCCTTAGGGATTTTGTAGGTCTGCAGAATTTAGGGTTATCCTAAGCAGCTGATACACATGCGCACACCCCTGTTTCTCAGTGGCCTAGTTTTGGCACTCACCACCTGAGTTTGCTACTAGAGGGAGTGCCGTAAGGCAGTGAGAGTTCTGTGTCTCCCTTATACACTTGAATCTGCCTTGGATTGGGAGGGGCCCCCAATTTCTAGTAGTAACCAAAACAATCTAGTTCCACTAACGTGTTGTTATCACATTCTTTGTTTGGAGCTGTTCTCTGAGATTACATCCAAGTCTGTTAGGAGACTTCATTTTTTTTTTTTTTTTTAAATATTTTTTTATTGCTTTTTAGAAATACAGAAAAAAGAATAAAGAATGGTTATAAGAAGATAGGGTATAGATAACAAGTTTCCATAATCTTTTTCCTTCTATTCTATAGGACTTCCCCACATCCTCCGAACCCTGCGTTCTCTGTCTTATAAAGCATCAGCAATTTGTTAACTTATTTCAAAACTTATTGTAACTTCCATTTTATCATGTTCCCTATTTTCAATTTTACTGTCGCTCGATTCTTATATGTCTTATATTGAACACAATAAAGTTACTTCATTATTTTACCTCTGAATTCTTGTGTCTTAATTTTCATTCCAATAACTTACATTTGCTGAAGTTAGAATTTCCTGAAAGGTGCATTTTTTTTTTTTTTTTAACATTCATACAACTTATAGTGTTTTTTCAAATAGTCCTTAAACTTTTCCCAATCCTCCTCAGTTGTTTCTTCTCCCGCGTCTCGGATTCTGCCAGTCATTTCAGCCAGTTCCATATAGTCCATCAACTGCGATTGCCATTCCTCCAGCGTGGGTAAATCTTGTATCTTCCAATATTTTGCAATCAGGATCCTTGCTGCTGTGGTAGCATACATAAAAAAGGTTCTGTCCTTCTTAAGCACTCTCTGGTCCACCATGCCCAGAAGGAAGGCCTCTGGTTTTTTAGGTAAGGTAAATCTCAATACCTTTTTTAGTTCATTATGGATCATTTCCCAGAAGGCCTTCACTTTCGGGCAGGTCCACCAGAGATGGAAGAATGTCCCTTCCGCCTCTCCACATTTCCAACATTTGTTATCAGACAGATGATATATCTTGGCTAACTTGACTGGGGTCATGTACCACCGGTAAACCATTTTCATAATATTTTCCTTCAAGGCAGTACATGCCGTGAATTTCAAACCGGTGTTCCATAACCTTTCCCAGTCTGCAAACATAATGTTATGCCCCACATCCTGAGCCCATTTTATCATAGCGGATTTGACTGTCTCATCCTGTGTATTCCACTTAAGCAGCAGGTTATACATTCTCGAAAGTAGTTTACTTTTTGGCTCTAACAATTCAGTCTCTAGTTTCGATTTTTCCACCTGGAATCCAACTTTTTTATCTATTTTAAATACCTCTTGAATTTGCGCATAGTGCAACCAATCTCGTACCTTAGTTTTCAATTTCTCCAAACTTAGCAACCTCCAATTGTCTCCAGTTTTTTCAATTATTTCCCAATATTTAGGCCAATGGGCCTCCATGTTGGGTCTCTTACGTGCCTTAGCCTCCACCGGTGAGAGCCACCTCGGAGTTTTACTCTCCAATAAGTCTTTGTATTTTATCCAGACCCTCCAAATTGCTCTTCTGACAATATGGTTTTTAAACAGTTTGTGCACTTTGACCTTGTCATACCACAAATATGCATGCCACCCAAACGCATTGTCAAACCCTTCCAGATCCAGGACATCAGTGTTCTCCAATAAAATCCAATCTTTCAACCAGCAGAAGGCTGCAGATTCATAATATAGCCTCAAGTCTGGCAGGACAAATCCCCCTCTTTCTTTCGCATCAGTTAATATTTTAAACTTTATTCGGGGCTTTTTGCCCTGCCAAACAAACTTAGAAATATCCCTCTGCCACTTTCCAAAACATTCCACCTTGTCCACGATCTGTAGGGCCTGAAACAAAAATAACATTTTCGGCAATACATTCATCTTTACAGCAGCTATTCGGCCTAACAAGGAAAGTTTCAGTCTTGACCATATATCCAAGTCTCTTTTGATTTCTAACCAGCATTTCTCATAGTTATCTTTAAACAAATTCAAGTTTTTGGAGGTCAAGTACACCCCTAGGTATTTTACTTTTTTAACCACATTCAACTCCGTTTCTTTAGAGAACTCATCTGTTTCTGTAACTGTCAAATTTTTTGCTAAAACCTTGGTTTTTTGCTTATTTAACTTAAACCCCGCCACCCGACCAAAATCAGAAATTAATTCTAACACTCTTTTAGTGCTGGAGACTGGTTCCTGAAGTGTTAATACCACGTCATCTGCGAATGCTTTCAATTTATATTGTTTCACTCCGACCTCAATCCCCTGGACCAACCGGTCCTTTCTAATCATATTTAGCAACACCTCCAGGACTGAAATAAACAATAGGGGGGATAGGGGGCACCCCTGGCGTGTCCCTTTTTCAATTTTAAACTCCTCTGTCACCACATTGTTTACTATCAATTTAGCTTTTTGTTCTGTGTAGATTGCTTCTATACCATTTTCGAACCCCAGCCCCACTCCCATCCCTTCCAAATTTTTCTTCATAAACATCCAAGAAATATTATCAAAGGCCTTCTCTGCATCCACAAAAATCAAAACCGCTCTGGTATTCAGATTTGTTTGTAGAAGTTCCAAAATGTCAATAATGTTTCTTGTGTTGTCAAACAAATGCCTACCAGGGAGAAAGCCAGCCTGGTCCTTGTGAATCACTTCATTTAATACTTTTTTAAGTCTATTTGCCAAAATATCTGCAAAAATTTTATAATCCACATTTAGGAGTGAGATGGGGCGGTAGTTCTTAAGTTGGGTCTTTTCAGTCTCTGATTTAGGTACCAATGTGATGAAAGCCTCTTTCCACGTTTCCGGTGCCCTCCCTCCCTCCAGACTTCAAAGGCAATGTAATGGTTAGTTTCTCTGGCATCTCTACAGAGAGGCAACGTGTAAACATGTTTCTATCTTTAAACAGCATTAATTATTTTCTGATATTCAGAGGGGACACAAAGAGAAGGAAATGGCCTGTCTCAAGGGTTTTTCTTAGTGTTGGGAATACAGTGAAACATTTTTCATGTCAGTATGAACACACTGCTGTGTAAATTTTCTTGTAGCAGAGTCTGCCTACAGCAGAACCAGTCAAGGAAAAAGGTTTATATAGTTAATCCCATTTTGCTTTGTCTAGGCTGCATCCTAGCCACACTTACTTAGCAGTAAGTCTCATTGAAGTCAGTGTGGCTTGCTTCTGAATGTATAGGATTGCACTGTTAGTCATGTTTACCAGAGATGCAGTGAGGACATTTTCAAGTTGAGGAAAAACTCTTCCAACACATGGACAGTTTTGGTTCAATCTTCAGCACCAGCTGAAAATGTCTAGAATGGACAGGAGAGAAGGAGCACTGGGCTTGTACACCTCTAATTGTTGTGTGCTAGAGGGAGTTTCAAAAGGTGTAGCTTAAAACTATTTATCAAAGCTGCAAAACTTCTCTTTTTCACCCGGTCACCCTAGGAAAGGGAAACTCAATGGGTATGAACCTATCATAGGTATCTTTGTTGGTCCATGGTGGGATCCACAGAAAACCTTTATTAGGGCCATTTCAAATATTGCAAAGTATTTAGCAAACTTTTGAGTTCTTCAGAACTTATGTAGGATGTTATGCAACATCCCTGGGGGATGTTGCATAAAGGCCCACCAGGGGTCCCATTTAGGTCTGTGAGACCATTTCTCCCAAGTCATATCCACCCCTAGCTGATTTTCAAGAGAAATCCAGCGTGCATCAAGATTTGAGCTTTTCATTTAATCCTGATGGGCATGTCTTTTGCTGTGGATGCTCAGTTCAGTTTTCACTTCCATCCTGTGTCTACCTCAATGTTTGGATAAGAGATGGCTTTCTTTAGGTCACTGTGGTTGCTGGAATTACATAATATGACCTTTCCCCTTCTAAAATGTGCTTTTCAAATGTGGGTTGTGCATGGTCTCTTAATATAGCTTTGAAAGACTTCACAAATGCAAACAGTGAAGTACAAATAATTCATAAGAAGACATGTCAAATTGCTGCACAGACTTTACGCAGAAAGTGAATACCCATCTGGATTAGGTCAGTTATGCTTTTCAAATATGCTATGTATATCCTACATAATCTATTTACAGAAGACAATATTAAATATATAAAGAGAATTCTGGCATTGTGTCACCTGTACCTGTGTCATCAGTTTGTCTGTGACCAGTTGGTGGGTAATGCAATTCCCGAGATTCAGAAGGAGATGGCTATGCTATTGATGTTGAAACGTGGAAAAGACTTCTCTAAACTCCATTTCATATGTTATGCATATGAACCTATACAGACCCTTAGCGCTTTCTAAGAGGCCTTCTCCAGGTGGCCCTCTGAGGGACGCTTGGAGGGTGATGACAGAAGAGGGGGCATATTTAGTTGTGGCTCCCCATCTGTGGAATCCTCTCTCTAGTGAGGGCTGCCTGGCACCTTCACTGACATCTTTTTGGCACCAGGTAATGACTTACTTTTTCTCCCAGGATTTTTACTTGACTGAGACAATGCTGTTTTGTTACTAGTGTGCTGCCAAAGCCTCCTGTGGCTGTTATGGTCATTGTTTTGTTTTGATGGCATAATGTATGGGACTAGTCCATGACATCTAGAGGACACCAGATTGCGTAAGTCTCACCTACATTTTGTCTCCTTTGTTTACTGTACTGTGATACACATCCTCATTACTTGTTTCTTTTATTCACAGTGGGTTAAATTTTATTGACCTGATGGTTCGGCAGGGGAACATTGACAATCCACCCAAAACTCCACTTGTGCCTGGATTTGAATGCTCTGGGATCGTAGAAGCTCTGGGTGACAATGTGAAAGGCTATGAGGTAATCTCATATGTTTATCTGATTGAGACGGTGGCAATGTATTTATTAGATATGATCACATATTAGTTGTGGTGGGTAGCTCAAGGAAAACTTCAATTTAGTATGCCACAGAAGTGAAAAATTCACATTCAACGATAGGAATTGTTGATAAAGACGTTGAAAATCAAAATGACCCATATGATGATATCATCATTATTTTTGACGTTCAGGTGTGACTGCCCAACTAATGTAGCCAAAATGGCACCACCTACAGACAAGAGGGAGGTATGATTACACTTGGAGGTGTGCAAAATCATTGAGGTAGATAAAAAATATCCAGATGAGGACTAAGTGTGCTCGGTGGCTACAGAATGCTGATTTGTGGCAGTGGTAGACAAACTGGGGGTGGGGGGGATGGAATAAAGTTTCCTGAAGGGAGGGGACTGAACAAGAACAGTCCACACTGCAACCTTTTGTTATAGGCCTCACTTATTCTATTTCTGATGTTCAGGGTGTGAGGGTCCCTACATTGCTTCTGTAGCTGATACAGCAAAAATGGCAGCACCGTTGCCTCCCATTCTGCACATGCTCTCAAGTGCACTAATTTGTATCCCCTCAGCTCAGTGCCCTGTGTGGGGAACTGCCTGCACCACCTAAATCTGGCACCGCATGCCCTGAAGTTCCCAATCACATGCCCAATCACAGGCAAAGTTTTTAGTTGGGTTCCCTATCACTTGTAGGGTTCCTGATCATGCAGAGGTTTCTGAGTGTGTGTGTCAATGGAGTTAACAAGCCATCAGATTTTTGTGCTTAACACATGAAGTTCAGGAGTGAAGAGGGAAGGGAATCAGACAGGCAGGGACATTGTGAGCAAGGCCTGTAGGTTTGCTTCTGACACTTTTTGTCCTCACATTCAAGCTGAACTCTTGAGGCGGGGTTTCAGTAGCTTCTAGGGTCCTCTAAAACAGCATGTTCCTCTTGAAAAATATTTGAGCACCAATGTGAAGATTATCTATAGCAAAACGTGCAGAGAACATTACTGAATAAATTACCTTTATTCTTATGGACTTCAACATAACATGCTGAACATGATATATAGAATAACAATTTCCCTTTTTAAAAAAAGGATTTCTACTGTATCATATTTGAAATAAGTCCCTCTCCACCACCAACCTTTTCTTCTGGTGTAATATCTCTTTGTTTGTAATTGAATTTGAGCCAGAAGAGTAATATGAATTGCTTTCCTATTTTAGAATCTGTCAAAAGGAAATGATAAAGTTGGTTGTAGGTATGAGAAGGCAATGATATAAAGTTTGCAGTAAAAATACAATCTATACTAAAAACACACACACACATACACTTGTGATAATTTCAAGATAATTCCAGCAAAGTCCAAAAATGTCACTAAGAACTTGAAAATATGCACTGATATAACACTAGCAGTGATCAGAGAAGATTATAAAAACCTGTTCATTGAGGTCAGTAGGATAATTTGCTGCTCTCCTCTATTGCAACTTTTCTAAGCTTTAGGGATTGGCGGGATTTTGAGATAATTCATTATCTACAAAGGAGCTGTGCAGTTCCAATTTGCCTGTCCTTTTTTTTAAAAGGCAAGTTATAAGAAACCTCCCTGACCTGACTGAATAAGAGCTATAGAGAAACATAATGATATGATACAGGCATGCAGTTAAATCTTCCAACATGTATATTTTTACTTTAAATTAGTTGCAGCGGGTTCTATATTGATTGAAAATAGCAGTGTTGGAGGCTGTTGTTTAACACTGTCCAAGGAGTCACCAACATTTTAGGCTCTGGGCACATCTGCAAACCAAATAAATTTTTATGGGCATAGCAAGCACACACTTCAACATAGTCTGTTAACTATGGTAGATGTTTATTTCAAGATGTTTATGGTAGATGTTTATTTCTATTTTTAGGGGGAAATGGGTAGGCACTATGGGAAATCCACAGGGAAAGTCTTTATGGGCACAAATTGATATTTGAGGCAAGAATTAAAAGCCCTTGAATCATATTTCTTATCCCAGACCACTGTTTTGGCAATATGTGTGTCATTTGATCCTTATATGCTAGACATACACTCAATGGCTGGTAGGTAAATGTGTGAACTGTTCCCCACTGGGAACAATTGTGCCTGCCTGCAATGACATAAAAAGTTCCCTGTTGAGCTTTCCATTCCTCTGTAGCCATGTTGCCAGGGACATCCTGAAAGCTGTAACCCGAATGTGTGTTTCCCCCCAAAATGTCTACAGATTGGAGACAGAGTCATGGCCTTTGTCAACTACAATGCCTGGGCAGAAGTTGTGTGCACACCTCTTGAATTTGTGTACAAAATCCCTGACGATATGAGCTTTTCTGAAGCTGCTGCTTTTCCTATGAACTTTGTAACTGCATACATGATGCTCTTTGAAGTCGCCAACTTGCGAGAAGGCATGTCGGTGCTGGTTCACTCTGCAGGCGGCGGTGTGGTAAGTTGGCTTAACTTTTGTCCTAAAAGGAATTATAACTTTCAACCTGTGTGTCAAATTTCAGTCCAACCTCAGCCCCCTCTGAGTCGTTTGTTTTTGTTTGTTTTTTGCCTTGCTGGAGTGTTTCCTTAAACTCTGACGATTCACTCCCCAGAAGGAGATAGATCTTGAGTCAGGATCCCCTCAACTCAATCTCAACTCAACAGCCAGGGGTTGGAGGCTTGCCTCTTCTGTATCTGACAACCACTGCCCTCACCCCATCACTAAAAGAAATAACCAACCTGAAAGATTTGGAAGGTATTTGGAAAAGAAGATTGCAAGCTCTAGGGGCCCATCATCACTGTCTGCCAAAATCCTGACTATGCAGGCTACAACTGGCCCTAACAAGGATAAAAATCATTTTAGCACAAAATCTCTTTAGCCCCAAATAATTGTGTTTAAGATGAATGACCCATTGCAGTAAAGGACTGGAATTTATAATCTTATTACAGCTCAGTACAGTACAGAGGAGCTCTGTTTTATTCTTGTTGAATGTTTTTTTTTTTTTAAAAAAATCCCAAGTGTGGGATTTGAAAATAACACAGAGCTTTAAAAAAATAATGTTGGGCTTAGGGACTCCACAGGGCAATTGTGGTCCGTGTTAGTGTGTTCTTTAACTTAAATAGACAGTGCCTTACAGGTCAAAAGAAGGGCAGATCCTTGCCCCAATGAAAATGCAAATCATGAGGCACATGTCCAAAAGAGGGGAAGAGAAAGAGTGGAATACACTGCACATTTCTAGTTACACTTTTTTAAAAGAAAAGAAGCAAATAAAGGAAAAGAAAGGTATCATGAGACTGGAAAAGGTGCAAAACAGGGCGACAAAGGGTTGCCCAGAATGGGATGTGGCTCTTGGGCTGAAAAACATCCCTCCTACCCTTGTGAAAGCCTCTCTCTTCCCACAGTGCATAGAGGATCAAAGTCTTTCTCCCTACCCCACCACATCCCGCACCACTTGCTATTTAGGTTTTTTTATTAAAAAAAAAAGCTACTCAATGCCAAACTGCATAACAAGCATCACATCTAGTCTGACCCTGACTGACAGTAATTCAAATGCAAGTATCCCTTCAGTGTGTAATTAACTTAAGGAGTTCACTGTCACAAGCTGTAGTGGTGGCCACGACCTGATATTTAGGGAAGCCACTTAATATATCACGAAAGGGTAGGAAATGAATAACAAAAAAGGAGGCCAGAAGAGGATTTGGATTTGCATAACATTTTCATATGCTAATTTATGTGAATAGATGCAAATGTAGAAATAATTACAATATTTTTATTATTATTTGCGTTTTTAAAATGTGTCAAAGTAGCTTACAGAATATTAATATTTGTATCCACTTATCAAACATTTAAAATCAACAACAGATAATATAACACAGGAATAATAAAAGTGTTCACCCGTCAACAAGAATAAAAAGGGACAAATCCTACCCCACTAAAAGTTGAACATCAGACCAGGCCTGGCTTATTCCACATTATTGCTAAATTGAGATCCAAAAGCCTGGGTAAACAGGAACTGTGGTGGGCCACTTCAAGGCCCCTACTCTTCAGTCTTGAGAGTTATTTATCTTTAAATGGAACTTGGACCAGAAAACCATTCAGACAGGATTGCCTTCTGTACAGTAGGACACATTGCCAACATACACTAGGTGGTTAATCATTCTCATCCAGGAGAGCTGCTCTTAGATTCATATGTTCTTAATTGTGCACCGGGATGGGTTAAAACCTAGTTTTACAAAACCTTCCTACTCTTAAATTCACTCCACCATCCTCCCAAATCTGAACAGTAAAGGAATTATTTAGGGGTGTTGGCATCCAGCTAAGCTTTAGAGAGAATGAACTGCCAAAGTCACAAGAACATTAAGCCAGAGGCTCCCACACTAAATCTCCACATATTAATCCACTGCAACAACTTTAGCTGCACATAAAGTTCATTATGAATAATGCAAGACAACAGGCCTTGGAAATGGCTTCTGATTAGACGTTGCTGGACTTCTCCTGATAATAAATTCAAGGGCCTTGAATGTACCCACTTTGTTCCCAAATGTCATGGGCAGACTGAAATGTTCAGAAAAATCAATGGGGGCCCTGTGGCATCAGAGCATTGGTGCTTGTTTTGTTCACGTCAGTGCAAAATTCAGTTTCCTTGCTTAATGCATTTTAAGCATCTAAGGACATGTTTGCTTTCTGAAAAATCCAATCTGTTGGAAGCTACAGCCAAGGCCTCTTCTGAGTTTTGTGAAGACCTGAGCAGAAGTGAATCAGTAGAGCCCATAATTGTTGCATCGTCCCTGCTTTGTAGTGCAATAAAAAGACAGAAAGTATATTTCTTAACCCAGAAGTTCTCTGATGTCCAGAAAACCAGTGTAGTGTGGTCATTAAAAATTGGACTTGGGGTATCTCCTTCCTGTTCCTAATGTCCCCTTCTGGGAACAGGAATTGAGCACACCCACAGCTTTGATTCCAAGTGTTGAAAGGGAATGCTTGAAAGGCCCAATTGATTTTTGGGGTTGAGCATACACCAGGCTACTCATTCATCTGTACCAAGGAGGGCATTGAAAGGTCTGTGTGCTCTTTCATTCTAATTTATTGCTATGTCTGGCTCTCAGAGGAAGAGATCAATGTAAATCACAATATGCCATGCTGATTATACCACTTGGCCTTCAAGAGGCTTTCTTCTCTTCCATTTGGGACCTTGATTGGCACACCACTTACGGGAGCTCTTAAGCATTGCGGGAGCTGCTCCGAAACACTTGGTTAACCTCCTATGCCATCACCTGAGTTTACCCATATCATTGACTGTGCGGGATGAACATTGGCGCAATGCTCCTTTGCCTCTGTGGCTGAAGCCTAAAGGGAAGAGAGGAAGACGGGCTTAAGGCCTCTCACCTACTCAATTAACACACAAGGGTTCTGGCTAACTATTCTAAATCCCAACCTCCACCCAGTCAACTAAAGTTCTGAACAGAGCCTGTGTAAACACAACTGTGGCTTCATCTGTACCATGCATTTAACGCAGTATGATACCACAGCCACAGCCCCCCCCCCCCAAGAATCCCAGAAACTGTAGTTTGTAAAGGGTGCTGAGATTTGTTAGGAGGCCCCTATTCCTGCACAGGGCTGCAATTCCCAGAGTTCCCTGGGAAGAGAGATGGATTGTAAATTTCACTATGGATGCAAATAGCAAACCAATGGAGGAGGGGACCATGTACAAAGGGAAGGGGTTAAATACCACTTCCCCACAACCCATTGCATTCCTGTTGTTGCTCAGACCCCCCCAACAGCTGAGATGCACACTAATTGTGTTCATGCCATTAATGTAATGTCTAGTTGTGCCCTAAATCAGTTTCAGTTCAAGAACTGGGTTTACAGAGTGACTATTGACATTTCCCCCCATTCAAATATTATTTCCCTCAGGAACTAAAATCAAAAAGAGATTCATGCAGAAGCATTGATTGCTACCCTATAGCACCAACTTGATCTCCAGTTTCAAGTTTGACTCAAAACAGTTTGAGCTGACTACAAAGGGAATGTCATATGTTTGAACTACAAAACGTAGCTGGGTCAGAGTGCAGCTTTGCTTCCCTTTTTGTAAAAACCATCAGCTAATGCTGTTACCTTCCTGCACATATTGAATATCCATTGTCAGTGCAAACTTGCTGAACCTAGAAATCCAATGCATCATACTTAAAGCCCATATGCATCATACTTAAAGCCCTACATTTAGTCTGCATTTTCAAAGCACCTGATGGAGGTTTTCCTTTTTAAAAAATATAATCAGGGTGCTATGCTAATATCACTTTAAAATCATTATAATTTTTACTGTTCCATGGCTGTTGTCTGGAAGAAAACTCACTTTACACCTTTAAAAACAGAATCTGAGCTAGGTTCCTCCTGGCCTGCAAACCTGTAATAGGCAGGATATTCATTCAAACATACAACCCTCCCACCTCACTTGAAGTGGTACAGTCCAGCAATTGATACATGATCAATGTTTTGTCTCTGAGATATTGGAGAAGGCCAAAGGGGTGGACACAAGTAAAAGCATTTGGGGATCCTGGACAGGGAGAAGTGCAGTATAGAAAGAACAGCTGGGTCTGTGCACAGCTGCCCCAGGTGGTGAGTACCTGAACTACAGATGGTAGCTTCTCACTCATCATTATACGTTTGATTTATTACAGTAATTCCCAAACTGAATTTCTCATGGACCATGTGAAATTCACTGAGAGTTTTGATGGATCACTAAAAAAAAAAAAATCTGCCTATTTTAGCAACTGTACAGTAATGTAGTGTGCTGGATGCTGTGTGACTTTAAATGTATTTCATTGCTTCTTTTATTTGTTATATTGCATTTTATTATATTACATCTTGAATTTATAGATTTTAAGTGTTCCTCACAGACATGCCACATATCTCCTGAATGAAACTCAGAAACCGCTGGTGGTCTGTGGCACATACCTGTTATTTATTGAAGGTATTACTTTCCTATCTCTAAGTTAAAGATTTTTCAATGTTGCTAACAACATTTTAGAGAAACAACACAACTATATATATATATATATATATATATATATATATATATTCAAAAAAGCAAGATTTAAAACAGAAGAGATTCGATCTCTTCTACACCAGTAATATCAGCTTCCATTAAATGCTAGAGAATTCCAAAATGAAAGTTGATGAAACTGGATCCTGAATTTTAAACACCCATGTATTCTTTTCTGGATGCTCTTCACACGTCAGGATTCAGAATAGCTGAGTCCATCTATAGCTGCCCATTGTGGTGAAACACTGAACTGCTGGCAGCTTTTGAATGAAGTACCTTCAGAAGCTGGACTAACTCCATGAACTCAGGCTGGCTGTTGGAACCTCCTGGCTGTCCACTTGAGCCTTTCTTGAGCAACAAGGTCTTCCTGTCTAGAAAAGAAACCCAATTCCCCCATTGCTTGTCTCATTGCAACTTGCAGGAGGGGACATATGACTTCATCAGCAACTGAGAGGGTCTAAACCAAGGGGTCCAAATAAATAAAAGATAGATAAAAGACTCCATTTGTCAGAATAGCTAATGCAGTGGTGCATTTGCAGGGACAAGCCGTTGCTCAGCTCTGCTCAACAGTCCCCGATGTTACCGTGTTCGGAACAGCTTCTTCCTTCAAGCATGAGGCAATCAAAGATTCTGTAACCCACCTGTTTGACCGAAATGCAGATTACGTCCAAGAAGTTAAAAAGTAAGAGATTTGCTTTATTTTACTTGTTGAGAATAACTATAAAAGCTATAAAAGCTAGCAAAGTGTTATTCATACTCAAAGTAGACCTGCTGAAATTCATGGGCATAACTAACTTGGTCTGTTAATTTCTATGGGTGTACTCTGAGTATTTATTTATTATCTAGTTTATATTCTGCTCTTCCTTCCAGGTAGAGTAGAGCTTAGTTGGATACAGCCTAAAATGTGAGCTATGTTCAATATATGATTTCTGTTGTCCTATTTTGTAGGCTTTCATCATAATTATAGGTGGGTGGGTTTATAATCCTTCATTGAGAATTATGGGATGGCTCCCTAATTGTGAAACACTGTCCCCAGAGAACCACACCTGGCACCATTGCCACCTGTTTTTAGGGACCAGACACACACATTCTAATTTACGCAGACTTATGACTTTTTAACAGGGAGGGTAGTTGATGTCTCTTTGTTCAGCTCATCCTTTAACTGATGTGGGGAGGACTTGTTCCTTTTAACTATACTGTCAGATGAGTATTTTAGTTTTTGTTTATTGTTTTTATGTGCTTTTTATGCACGCCCCAAACTTCTGGGTGCAGGCAAGCTCTCCGCTAGTCATGGGAGAGCTGTGTCTCCCTCGGCTAGCAGATAGCTTCCTGAAGCCTGGAGAGTGAGAGGGGTCAGTGCGCACCGACCCCCCTCGCTCTCCAGGCTTCAGCGAAAGCCTGCATTCGCCTGCTCTTAAGGACGACAAAGATATTGCACACACATTTCCCCTTCATTTTTGGAGGGGAAAAAGTGCGTCCTATAGGGCGAAAAATACGGTAGATCACAGCAACAAATCCCATCAGTTTTTTCAACTGCTGTGGTTATCACAGAATGACCGCTTAACTACCTTTGTGCTCCAGCAGCTTTGCATGCTACGAGCATGATCCACTTACACCATGGATGCAGTGTCTGTTTAGGAAAGATGCCAAGATGTCTCAATAGAGCCCTGCTTTCCCCCTTTCACCACTTATGCATGTGCCTTGGCACTCAAGCAGGCTGCACAAGAGACTAGAGAAGATCTGTGTGCTTGTCCATTCCCCATGTAACCTTCCTTGCCCATGCCCTCCAAGTGACTCATGTTCTAGGAACTTCCATGAGGTAGCAAGGAAGGTCTGAGATTTTGCCCTTATATTCTTAGATAAGCATCAAGACTGCTCTTAAGGACGACAAAGATATTGCATGAACTGGCTCTAAAGAGGATGATGTCTACATTAAAAGATTTTTTAGTTTCTGAAAGGAAAGGCTAATCATTGTGGTTTTACAAGAGGAAGCTCATCAAAAGATGATATTATTAGCTTACACTCCTTTTTGATTGCTCAGGGCAAAGGATTATATCTTTCAATAAAATTGTTTCAACTTACTAAGATGAAAAGAGGTGGAAAATCCAATTGACACCTGTTAAAATGCAAACCAGTACCTCAGTTGAGCTAAGTGGGCAGGGGCTCAGGTTTCTCCCTAGGGCATTCTCGAACTAAACCAGAATGATGAGTTGTTATTTCTGGAAGCAGCATTTGAGATCTCCAGAGTCAAGTGAAAGGAGGTTTTCTTCTTTGTCATAATTTGCAAAAATGGCATTGCAATTTGGGGTATTCTTTCTTGATACTCTGCTCCCATTCATTCTGCTGTCAAGTGGCAATCACATGTAGCATCATGACAAACAACCTGGGCACTTTACTGTACATGGCAAAAGACACAGAGGTGGATGAGGTTCAACCTATTTTCTCACTGGGAGGGGAACACACAACCACAAGTACATCATTCAGGGCCCTTATGGCCAGAGGACACAGCCTTGCCACTATCCTCTGACCCTGGAGATGAGTCCCCAGAGTACCTCTATCTCCTCAGCCTCAAAGAAGTCAAAATAATGTGAGGGCCCTGTAGCCAGCCTGCCAACTCCTCTGTAGAGGCACAGCCAACCATACTTGGGGGCTGGTCAACTTATTTTACCTGTCCTTATTTTATTTGTAAGCTGCCTTGAGTCTCCATAAGGGAGAAAGGTGGGGTATAGAAAATATAACAAGAACAACAACTTATTTAAGGCTTCAGTTGGCTGTTGCACCATGTGGAGACAACAGTTCCTATGGGTGCCTTAGCAGGTCTTTTTTTTGGAACTGTCCAAGGTCCTGTTCCTTTCTGCTTTCTGACTTCAATTAACTGTAATCAGACACTGCCTGCTTATCCAACAAGCCTTATGCTCCCATGGAACTGAGCAATCAGCCTGCTTTATGTGGTGCTGAAATGTCACATGATATAACATGTATAATAGCAAAGGGTTTCATGATGTCATTGCACAACCACAGGAACATATTGCAGGTTGCAGTCATCTGACTTCTAGTTGAGGCCTCTCTAGTATTCCATATTTTCCTAAATCACCCATCTAGTGGCAGGTGCTCTTTTTGTTTCCGAAAAAGAAAGAAAAACCATCTTTCAGGCCACAAAGTTTAGGCTGTGCTATGACTATAGGTGCTATTATCTAATTTCAGACAGTATCATTGCTATAAAATAAATGCCTTTTGTGTGGATTAAAAAATGTTTGGTGCACCTTATGCCTTTCAGTCTCTCTAGGGTGCAATTATCCATTTTAGCTGCACCAATCATTTCCATAACTGTTTAATTAAAATTAGCTCACTCTCTCTCTCTTTTTTACAACTGCTATGATCAGTGACGCAAATATAGTTTATAATTGCAGAGTGCATTCAAATCTGGCCTATTGCCAGTATTTCACAGGTTTGGTTAGGCTGAAGAATTATTAAACCAAAAAACCAAAAAAAAAAAACCAAAAAAACAGAAATTGCCATTTAAGCGAGAAAGGGAATACAGTTTGAATCCTGGCTTTTTATCCTTTAAGGCAGATCTGGGAAAACTTATTCAGCCTAATGGTAACTTTCCTTTCTGAATAATTTTCTGGGGACCTTATGCCTTTGGTAGGCCAAACCAAAATGGAAAGTGGGTGGAGCAATAAATTTTAATGCTGTCTCCAACACACACACTAATAGACAAATTCTGGGGCCACAGAATTCTTTTGGCATCGTGTCACCTTAGGCAAAGTATTCTTATTTTTAAGTGAAATGTGTGGGTTTAAAAAAAATGACAGGGGCACAAAAAACCTATTGTATGCTGTATGTGACTCATGGGCTGCATGCTGGCCAACCCTGCTCTAACCACTACACCACACTGGCTTGCCTCACTCAAAAAAGGGGGGGACATGATTATGCAAAGCAAATGTCTGTGTTCAGTAGAGTCCTTACAATCAGTTGTAACTACAGTTACTTCTTAACTTAAAATGCTCACAATCCCTGCTTTTGTTGTCTTTATGCACTCCTATAAACTGAGCTGTAATTTATCTTTATTTCTGTGGTGACGGCCTCTGCTCCCATCCTGTCTTGTAAAATTGCAATAGCAATAAATAATGACATTTTATATCTCCTTTCTTCCTCTGTAGTCTGCTGCAGAGGTTAACAACCTGTAGTTTTAACTTCCCTGGTTTGTTTCACTTAATTGTCTGGTTATAGTCCCATCATCTATATTGGCCCAATATATACAGAGTCCATACCAAGTAGGTATAGGATTGCAACCTAAGTTACAGGGTGTCTAAGGAGACTCAACAAATCTTAATTGTATGGTTAATACTAGGAATGAGAAGACTAATCCAGTCTAGTTCCATTCCATTCCCTTTCCTGATCCATTCTGTACCATTTGCACATAACTGTGCAGAACTTTAAAAATAACAACCCATAGAAACTCCTGATTTCACCCCCCCTGTTATCATGCAAGTGCCATCTGAGCCACAGATTGCAGACTTTCTCAGAAGGCGTGAGTATAAGTCTACCATATGCAGCTGATGCATTGAAATAAGACAGGAACATTCACACTGGCAAGTGCTTTATCTATGGTCCTTGGCACATTTATGCATCTGTCTTTTAGGAGTAGGCTGTTGTGGTGAGTACTTGAACCATTTATTCCTTCTTGTGGTTCATGAGTCCATTTAAGTCATACTCAGGGTGGACCCACTGAAATCAATTGGCATGACGAACTTACATTCTCAGTGGGTCTGCTCTGAATATGACTTAGCTGTATGCAGCCCCATTTTTTAAAAAAATGTGTATGGGTTTCAGTTCCTCAGAAAATCTTCTGAAGTCTATGGAGTCGAAGGCAGCAAGCCGCATTGTCTTAATTTGTGTCTGTTGCTTTTTAGAATCTCTGCAGATGGCGTAGACATTGTCCTGGACTGCCTTTGTGGAGAAAATACAGGCAAAGGCCTCAGTCTTCTCAAACCACTCGGGACTTACATTTTATATGGTGAGTGAAAGTCAGCTGGCAAATAGAACCCCACCTGCTCTGCCAATCGCCACTCTATGGTAGCCAACTCAGGTTGTCATTGGTATCAATCTATGGTGTCTCATATGGTGGAAATGGATTACATCAACTCAGAACTGCTCCATGATGTAGTATGCATGAACAATCATTGCGGCCTCAATGGACAAATACAATTATTATTATTATTATTATTATTATTATTATTATTATTATTATTATTTTACAATATAACCCACCTTTCCTCCAAAGAATTCGTGGTGGCATACATGGTTTTCTGTCCCATTTTATCCTCACAACAAAAAGCAGCACAGCTACTCTTCTGGGCAGCAAGTGAAAGTAATCCCTTTTTGGCATTACTATACAGAGGGAGACATACGCAGACACATACACACATGGAAGAAGCAGGCAGCTTCAGGACATATGTGACTGGGGCTGCATGTCTACCTGTGCTTAATGCAGGGATAGGCCTCTGAACATTATGGACCATAGGTGCCATCAGCCCCAGTCAGCATGACTAACATAAAAGTGCTAATTCATTTGAATTGCCTCTGAGTCTGCTTTCATACTAATGCTTGGAGTTTGAACCTTGAAGGAACATAAAAGAAATTTACACCAGCTCTAGGCAATGCAATGGGCATCTAGTTTACAGGCATCCTTTACCTTTTCATACATTGAGGATATCTAGGGGGCAAAGGGGAGTGGAACACAGGCACACCATTAACCATTATCCCCAGATCAGTAGCTTTCATTTGGGGGTGGGTGGGGTGGAGAGAATAGGCTTCTAGCATTTGAAGAACCTGAAATATAGGGCAAAATGTATGTTCACTATTCTTCTTACTTTTTTAAATGAGAAACTCACCTGCTCCCTGATTCAGTCCTTTGCTTGCATTTCCCCAAGCTGTAAGATTGTCGAGTCTTAACATAAATATGTGAGCAGTATCTACTTCCTGCTACAATTCAGGATCCAGCTCAAGTCCCTCATCTGGCAGCATCCCCTACTTTAGCTCCCCATGGACCGTTCCAGATTCTGGATTGGGAGACACTGATCTCAAGTCTTGATTTGAATTGCACGATTGACCCTGACAGCTGAGTCATGGAGGGAGATGCGGAGGAGAGAGCTGAGGCAGGGTATAAAGCAAGCCCAGCTTGGCAGAGAGGAAGAAAAGGCCTGTCGATGATATCAAAAGGTTTAGCAGAAACCCCTCTCCCCACATTATCTCTCAAGGATTTCACTTCCCCTGCCTCACAAAGTATTCTTTTGGCAGCACAGAGAAAGCACCCTTCCCTGCCAAAAGAGGACCAAGGAATCTGGGCTGTGAGCCCAATTTCTCCTTGTGCACAAAGGATGCTCTTGGTAGAAAAACAGAAGGACCCCTCCCCCCAATCTCTGAAAGAATTCTTCAGAAGAGAATTTGGCTCTGTGGATGTATGCCAGAGAGTGCACCATACTTAAGAGTTCAGTTCTCATCTACATTTGACAATGACAACTCCCCCCTGCCCACTTTGCTGTTATTGGGCATTCAGTCATCTGGCAGTTCCTGGGACTGGTGGGGGTGAAAGGCCCATTATGAGGTTGGCATAGTGTCTGTGGGCAGGCTCTGTGAGTGCCAGGATGGTCTCCCCAGAATCATCAGGCCTATCAGGAATGCTGGCTCACTTACCATCTTCCAACACAATTGGATTACTCTCTCTCTCTCTCTCTCTCTCCCTCTCTCTCCCTCCCCCTCCCCCTCCCCATGAAAGCAAATGACAAGAAAACACTCAAAACATAGCAGGCGGCATCCTTAGTTATTACAAATCAGTCTTTGATCATCAGTTCATACTGCTAGATTCTCCTAGTTTTCCATAATTATAGATGCATACAAAATAACTCGTTCATCTGGGATCTTGACAATATGTTTACACCAATAAAGCAGATGTTCTACACCAGCTTTTCCCCAACTGGATGTCCGCAAAATGGTCTGGATCAATAGTAGCAACAGGTGGTGTGTTCATACCAGAAAATCCTCATCCATGGGGAACTAAGACAATCCCCAAACATCTGGAGGACACCAGCTTGGAAAAGCCTACTCTCCACACACACATTTCAGTTAACATATTTCTCAACTGCCCTTCCTCAAAAATATTACAAGTCAGTGTGCAAACGTGTACACTGCCAAGCCCAGGCTGGTTCATCTCTGTTTCCCTTCACTGTCAAGGACATAGACTCTTTCAGAGACTTTAATTTTATTTACAATTTATATGCCAACTATTACTGTTCTCAGGGTGTCTTACATAATGGTAGAAATGGTTGTATCGGTTTTAGTTTTTTGAGTTTGTAACATTTTGCTTTTCATCTTATTTTTATCTCTTTTGGCTATGAACACTATTATCATTTTTTAAACAGCAACAACAAACAAACCATGTAAACACCTGTAAAAAAACAGCAAGTGAAGGTAAATCTTTTCAAATACAAAATTCCATTTTTAATTCAAAGGAAAGTGAAATGTGTTTCAGCTATCAGAAATTGGGAAGTACTATGCTGAAAAACAAGAATGTAAGGCACTGTACTGTACTGGGGGGGGTAGGTATGTAAGACATAAACACAAAATCATACAAGGCAGCTTTCCTCAACCTGATGCTCTTCAGATGCTGCTGGACTACAACTCCCATAATCCCTTATTATTTGCCCTGCTGGCTGGGGTTGGTGCAAGTTGTAGCCCCAAAGATCTGGTGGGTACCAGCTTGGTGAAAGCTGGACTCTACCAGATGCCTTGCTGCATATTTGAATGGACACCAATTTTCAGAGGTTTGCATGTGTTCTGAAACTGTGGACAGGATGTGCTATTCTTTCTCAGTACTACTTTCATAAAATCTTTACAGAGAACTGGAATGTTATTTTAAGATTTTGATTCGGATCTCCAAATTCTTAGGCCTGGTCCTCAAGGTACACAATGAGCAGTATTTTAATTTAAAATGTAATTATCTTTCTCCCACCCCTACTCTGGCCCTTATTTTTCTAGGCTCATCAAACATGGTTACCGGGGAAACCAAAAGTTTCTTCAGCTTTGCAAAATCAGTAAGTATAATAACTTTGTGGCTTGGCTAGATGGTGCTCATTTATATGTCACTAAATCACTGGCTCGGAAAAGGACTCTGAGCTCCTCTAGGGCTGGATCTAGACACATCAAAGAAGTGTTTCAGTTTAAAGCATTTTTAAACAGGGAAAACAGAGGAAAACAGGACTCCACATCACCAATGGCACAATGTTATATCGCACATACAACACAGATAAATCACTTTTTCTTTACCAGTCTAGCTGAGTCCTAGTTCAGCCTCACCACCACTAGTGCACCAAGCACTCTTTGTTTTAACAGAATGGCTAACCTTTGCAGACTCAAAACCAGTGCACATGGGGAAATAATCCTGATTTCTTAAAATTAAATATTGCCATTTCTGGTGGTTGCCAGTTTTAGTTCCTCTCAGAGTTGACCCTTTGAGGATAGCCATGTCCATTCATCTCACTGGGTCTATTCTGCCTAGAATTAACATTGGATAAAAGTTTATCGCTTTATACTTGCTTAAATAACTCACATGGGTCTGATCTTGTTGCTATTTGCTTGTCTCTCTAGTGGTGGCAAGTGGAGAAAGTGAACCCGATCAAGCTATATGAAGAAAACAAAGTCATGGCTGGATTTTCTCTCTTAAACCTGCTTTTCAAACAAGGCCGAAGTGGCCTGATTCAAAATGTAATGGACAAACTCTTAAAACTGTACAACGAGAAGAAGATCAAACCTCTCGTTGATTCACTATGGGCCCTGGAAGAGGTAGGATAATCACCTCTCTTTCATCTTACTCTGATACATTTTTTAAAAAAAATGCATCCCTGAATTAAGATACTTAGGCTGCAATCTTACCTGGTAATAAGATCAACTGAACACTGTGTGACTTACTTCTGAGGACACATGCATAAGATTGCATTGTTAATTATTTTTAGGAAATATGACATCTGTGCATATAATTTTGATTCCTCCAAATGAGATAGTTCGAGAACTGGCATTTTAAACGTTTGCATTTATAATGAATATATGAATCTCTGGCTGGAGATGACTAGGCAGAATAATTCCGTTTTGTAGTTCCCTTTTCTGATTCTGAGCACTGATTTCTGTGAAAATGCCACTGCTGATATGAGCTTTGACAGATTCTTACTGATTTTCATTTTGTTCAGTATAATCACAGAGACTTCATCTTGTTCAGTATTGTTGCACATGTTGGATGTTTTCACTCTGCATGTGCATTGATTTCAGTTTCACTGTGGAGGAATTGGCCTCTACAGTCACTGACGGACTCATTGCCCTGCATTCCTAGGAATGAAAGAGCTGAGGCTAACAAAGGAGGGATTTAAGCAAATGCAGTCACACATACAGCGTTTTGCTTGGGGGTGAGAACCAAGACACCAGTCACAGGAAATGTGAGTTTTGAAAGAGAAGTGAAGAAAGGCAGCTAAGGCCATAGCCAGAAGTGTCATGATGCAGGAGGCCTAAGGGGTTGGGGAATTTTGTTTTTTTAAAAAATAATAATTTCTGCAGCAATCGCTGCAGGACAGGCAACACACAAAATCCAGCTAGTCTGATATTCTTTACAATTACCTAATTGCATCAAATGCCAATGAAATAGCATTTAATTGTTTTCTTATTCATAGGCCAGAAAGGCAGGAATAAGTTTACCATTTAGTAAGCTATCAGGCAGCATTCTGCCTGCACATTTTCCTTATCTCTCTATTAGTAAATGAGCTAGTGCTGGGATCTATTGACCATGTAGTGCTCTAGCTAATTTCAGCCTCTTAAAGACTTCTAGATGCAGCCTAGCTCCATCAACCCAGGCTAAGCATTGGCACCTCCTGGGCATAAAGGGGTATAGGTAGGATTGCCATATTCCCCAAAGTGAAAATCCAGTCAAAGTTGTTGAGCGGCAAACATCTCCCCCCAAAAACCATGTCTTTGGGGAGCATTTTTCTAATAAAATTGCCCTAGTTGCCATATGTACGGATTTTCCTGGACATTTTTCCGATTCAGGAAACATCTGCCCAGATGCCATTTTGACACTCCGATTCCCGAACATATGGCAGCCCTAGTATAGGACTTTTTCCCAGCTCACTCTTGCTTGAGCAGCAAAGTCTATGTTAGTTCTAATGTGTCTTGCATTTCTGGGCTTGCTTCTTAGTCCTCCGGTTGTCCTCCAGTCCTGCTTCCTGTGTTGCCTTTTGATTCTGTTCACTCTTCAGTCCTGACTACTGGCTTGAACCTGCCACTTGGTTGCCATTGACTCTTGATTGCCTTTGCATGATGGCTTCCAGTTCCTGACAGTATCAAGCCTGTGGTTTTTGAGAGGCTCCCTGTGGCATTCAAGGCACTGTGTATCCTAGATAAGAGTCTCCTGTTATTGGGGTAGTGAAGGAAGCATGGATAATGAATATATAACACAGATTCCTGTTAGTGTGACTTGCAAGCAGATGCAAAGCAGATTTCAGACTCTGCTAGAATTCACAGATTGGATTTGAAAGTAACATATAGGCCTGTAACCAGATGTTGCAGTGAGTCATCACATTGTTGTTCTTCAAGGTTCCAGCTAGCCTCAAACAGAAGCGTTGTAGTTCTGTTCATTTTTAAGGGGGAGTGTAAGCAAAGAGCTCTCTCTCTCTCATTCTGCTCCCATAAGGCCTTCCCTTGATGCAAGATCATTTGGATTTTATTGTATAGGTAAATAGCAAGGTTGTGGAGAGTAGTGAAGGTAGAAGCCATCTTTCCCTGCTTTCCTTCCAGTTGGGACATCACCGTATGGTGCAGGAAAGAGAGTTTGTGGTTTTCTTCTTAACTCTAATAGCCCATCCAGGATACTTTGCGTAAGCTGCTAGTTCTCGTTGCACTGTTTTTGATTCCCCTGCCTTGGTTTTTCCCCATTTAATTTTTTTTTGGGGGTCTGTGTGTCTGTGTGTGTGTGTGCGCGCGCTTCTGCAAACTTGGAGGGTTCCCCAAGTCTGCTGCTACCTCCCTCTCGTGCATGGATGGTACAGTTTTGGCTATATAAGGTTGGCACTGGGAAACTGAATTCTCTTTTGGTGTATAGGACACCTTCAATTGCAGGTGGTACTCTGTGCTAAAATGAGAAATAGCATGTGCTCAGCCCTCTGGTTTACAGTATAAAAGTAAACTCGCTGTTAGGGAGAAAGAGAAAGGGAAATGGGAGGTGAATCAGTTGGGAAAAGCCACAGTGAATACTAGTTACACTCATTTTTGAGGTGGTAAACCTTAGAATGGGAGAATGATCTATTTGCACAGCAAAAATGTCAACTCCTGGTATGACATTTACTTTAACCATCATGATAAGAATGAGATACTGAATTAAAGTACAGAAGACATAGATTCAGATTTTTTATCAATTTACATTTACACAACCATTACATTCGACAAGAAGGTAAAATAAACACAAAGATAAATCCTTTTGACAGTTTAAAATCTCTGTAGTTACCTTCTGCAGAAGCTTTCCCTAGCCTTGAAGATTAAGAAATCAGTACATATTGATATTATTTTGTTATAGTTTTTATGGTTGATTTCTGTACAGCCTACTCAGGACAAGCTACTGAAGACAGATATAGATATACATATAACGGGTGTATTGATCAACTTCTTCCTTGGAATATTGAGTTTTCAAAAAAATGGAAGCATGTAAATAAAAAATTGAATTGAATGCAGGAGCCATAAAACAAATCCATCCCAAACCCTGGAATCATTATATTCTTGCTGATGATTCCAAGCTGTAACATGCTTTACAAATTCCCCACTAGATCATGAGCACTGAGTAGGCTTGATAAATGAGCTAGGCTGCAATCTCAAACAGATTGTATTTGCATACTTCTCAGGCTAGTGTCAAAATGACAGGATAGAAATCTACCAAATGTTAAATGAATGTTGCCAAACAATTGAGGAGGGACAGGGACGCTGCCATATAAGACTACCAACACAGCTTGTCTTAGCACTATTTGCATATTTAAAAGGAGATTGTTGCCTACCCTGAATCCCCACTTGACATCATTGTTGCCACCATTGAGCAAATAGGTAATGCCCAATGCTAGTCATACTCTGAATAGACCCATTGACATGAAGGAGATTAATAAATAAATTTACTCCCATTAGTCTACTCTGAGTAAAATTTAAGTGCAACCCTGCATATTGTCACAGGGATAATTTTTTCAACACTAAGAACCACATCCACACCATATATTTAAAGCACTATTATACCACTTTAGGCAGTCGTGGATTTCCCTCAAATAATCCTGGGTATTGTAGCTTGTTAAGAGTGCTGAAAGTTGTTAGGAGATCCCTACAGAGCTGAAATCCTCAGTCTCAGTCTCATTAGGTAACTAAGCAGGAGGAAATAGCTGCTGTTGAGTTTGTGCAGGGGTCTGTCTTGAGCAGTGGTGCCTTTCAACCTACTAGGGGCATTCTTGTTCCAGCCAACCAGCCATGCCTCCCCTTCAAGCACCGATCATTCCAGTAATGGTGAATGTAGTGGGATGACCCACCTGATACTGACACCAGTGCTGCTTACCTGGATGAGTCTGGGCAGAGCTGCAAGGTCAGAGTTGCATGGGCGCATCCGTGGCAAAGCTTAATTGACAGCAGAAATCCCACTTGCTTGCCCAATCCAAAGGACAGCCCCACTTGCCACGCTGAAGTTGTGCCCATCCCATTCCCATATAATGAGGCCCAAGGGGTTCTCTCCCTTGTTGAATCATCTTAGCTTGCTTAGCTATACACAGCACTTGTTGTACCTTTGAACCTTCTTTTGCCTATGCACCATGCTGATTTGAGCTTTAAAGATTTTGATGGAAACCATACTCCAAATTCAAGTTCTTCATCCCCCAGCAAAAGCCAGGGAAAACTGTTGACTTGAGCAAGGACCAGGCAAGGTCCTATGCACAAATGCAGATTCCAGAGCACTAGTACAGAGAAGGACACAGGGTTGTATCCAACTAAGTTCTACTCAGAGTAGTCCCACTGAAATTAATGGACCTAGGTTAGCAATGTCCATTAATTTCAATGGAAATACTCTGGGTAGAACTAACATTGGTTACAACCCAGGAAGCTCTTAGGCATGAAAGATATAGAACATGAGCAAGCATGGGTCAAATACAGAGCTTTCAGGACCTTAGATAAGTCACTGACCTCCCGTCCAATCTCTTCTCAGCTCCAAGGATACCCATCATGTGGCTTTGGACTACATCATATGCTTTGGACTACAACTCCCATTATCACTAGCCGTGCTGCTGGGGTTGATGGGAGTTGTGGTTTAAAACATCTGGAGGGAATCACATTGGTGACCCTACAAACTGAACTCTTATATCTCCTGGCCCTGACAATCCCTGCTGAGCTTTGTCCATCTCCAAGAGTGGAAAGTCCAGGCCTAGGTCCTGGACCTAAGCACCCCGTTAGGTAACAATTTCCAACTCGAACCCTGCTTCTGTTGGTGATCAAAATCTGGGGAGCATGAATTTTCTAATGAGGAGGGGACTGGTAGCTCTGTCAAGTCAAGCTCAGGCAATGCTGTTCTGGGCAGGCTGTCTGTCTTCATTCAGGGGCTTTGGTTTTCAAGGGCCTCTGGTTGTCAACTTCTGGCTTACTTACAGAGTTTGATGCCAAATGCTGGTGCTGGCTGTTCCATGTCTGTGGCTGAGACTTGGCTGCTGGCCAACGTCCAAGTCAAACCAATTCCATTGCTGCAAGCTGGTCGCCAGGCATCTTTTTGCCTGCTGGAACATGGACAAATATCACATCTATCAAATGGCAAGGAACAATCTTCTTCTTCCATCAGTGGTAGTGGGGGTGGACTAATAACTATATTCATTTGCACTGATTACAGTAGTGGATATTAATTCAATATATCGGCTGCATCATCACAATAAAGTTTATACCATCATGCCAAATGTTAGAAATAGAAAAGCAATTGCATTAATTGGAGCATTTCTTTTCCAAGGTGCACCTCATCTAGAGCTGAATAATAATGCACTCTTCTGTCACTCCTGATATTTCCATGACAGCATTTCCTTTCTCATGCAAATGCATTTATGGATGGGAAAATGCCAGAGAGAGTGGTGCGCTGGCATCCTGTTTTGTCATTTGCCGTGCAGTGTACTTTACATTCTGCTTGTCATGATACCTCTATTGAGTAAACCACTGATGCTCAAGGTCTACTAATATGTTTAAATGGTAGATCAATGTTGTCTCTCTCTGTACAAGATAGTCATAATAAATTAAGCCTCTATCAGAAAGCTGGCAACTGAACTGCCCTATAAGTTTAGCATGTTGTGCTGGCAGAACTTTGATGAAGAAAGGAAGAGAAGGACTAAACTAAGAGGAGGCAGAGAGCAAACCAACAAAAAATCAGTTACAGAAATGAATCTTAGCATCTCCACAAAGAGCAAATTGTCTGCTAGATTCCAAGAAAGCGATACATGCACTTGGCTTGAAGCATCAGTAGCAATTAACAGTAATGAGCTTCACTTCTAAATAAATGAGAACAGACCTGGGGGGAGATGCTTCTATCTAAACAGTCTGGCAAAGGCTGTGTTCCCTAAATAACCTTAGGTGAACTGACACATTCCAAATGATCAGAAGCCAGTTTTTAGTGATATCCCCTTTGAGAAGAGGATAAAGCCAGGATGGATGTACTCCTGAATAGAATGGTGCTGTGTGTAGATGAATGTTTAGTAGCTGGTTACCCCTGTACAAAGCCTGGCACTTTGGAGTGTCATCTAAGCTTCCCTGCACGGGAAAATGAGGGCGGTGGCTAAGCAACAACCATGGAAATAGGACTTGGCAACAGGTCATCTTGGAGTGAGAGTAAAGTTGCTTCAGGGCCTTGCCAAACCTGTAGCCAAAACTGAGTTAAGGACTCACACACTGAGTCTGCAAGATGGCACCCTGGCATGAAACAAGTCTGATCTTCTTTAACATATTTAGTCACCGATAGAGGTATAGTCTTATAGCAAGTGTAGAAGTGAAAATGTTAGCATCCTGATGCAGGAGTTCTATATAGGATGGCATAACCCCAGAGACACTGTGTCCCTCCCTAGCTTCAATGTACAGGTAACTCGCTGATTACGTGCATTTAACTTGTGCGCATTCGGCTTTACACGCTTTGTAGTAATAATTATAATGATAATAGTCCTAGACGTATTGTAATTCCTTTGCCTTCACTCTATTCAGACCCAAGATATTTCCCTTCTCTCCCCAACCCCATATCCCTAAATTGCAGCATGCAAAGAAAAACACACTACCCTTTTTAACTGAAAATGTAGTTCCTTATGCCAGGGTGAAAAAAGCCTCACCTTCCAAAATATCATCTTTCTACATACCAGGTTACTCATTTCTCTCTCTGCCCCCCCCCTTTCAAAGGGAATTCCAATGAGAGACAGGTGGTCCCATGAGTGAAAGCCACCTTAGGTCTGGGCTTGACTCACTTGTGGGTCCTGATTCATCAGTTGAAGATCATGGTTGTGACTGAAAGACTGTAAACAAAACAGTGTCAGGAACTTTTTTTTTTTTTTTTTACATATTTATAGGCTAATGGGGAAACTTGAGAGTTTGCACTCCAATTGTGGGACTGTGCAGCTTCGTTTAAATAGCTAAAATTGGTCCCTGAGAGTCCAGGTTTGCCTTCACTAGCAGTTTTTGGTCCTTTTTAAAGAAAATTCTTCATTTCTGGCCTGTGTTTATATTGGCTACCATGGCAACAGACCATTCAGGGGGAAAGGCGTCCTTCTGTACTGAAAGAAAAAGCAAAGGAAAGTGTAGCTACTAGAGGCATTTGCTGTGCAGGGCCAACCCAAGCCTTTTTGCTGCCTGAGGCAATGATAGCACATTCCTCATTCCATGTACTAACCCAACCAAATAGGCAGCTAAATCTTAGTAGGGTGTGACAGTGTCCTCCACTGCTCCTGAGAGCAGCAGCCTAGTTTAGAAGAAGGCAAGCCATTCTATATGGCACACACAGCTCTGCCCCCTATGACTTACCTCAGTATCTGCTGCCTGAAGCAGCCGCCTTAGTCTACCTAATGGTAGGGCCAGCCCTGTTGGTGTGGACAGGGCACCTGAAAACAAACATACTTCATTGTAAAGGCAAAAAAAAAATGACACAGCTGTCTTTTTAGCACCTCCTGGTGCTGAACAGCTTTAGAATACAAATGCCTCAAAAGACCCTATTTACCAGGGATGTGTCTGGTAAATATCTGGTCCTATTTTGCAACTGTTTTGTAAGCTTCTTCAAGGATGTCTTGTTATGTTTAAAATGTTGCATGCCTAGAGGTTATCCAATTTAGGGTTCCTTCAATCTCTGGGTGGCACACTAGTAAAGAAGAAATAATAGCCATTTCTCACCAGCTTCTCTCCAGGCTAGTTTATACACACTCTTGCACACCTCTCCATCCTTCATCCAGTCAAGCACGAAGCATTGTCAGAGTTCAAGGACACATTGCAGTCTGGCAAGAACACTCAAGGAGGATGAGAAGCAATGCCAGTGCAGGGTGAAGCCGGGGATAGAGGTTGTGGTTGGGGTGTGGCATTACAAGAGTCCTAGGGCTAAATAGAGAGACCCAGAGATTTGCATTTGAACCCAAGATGAGGTTCCCTACCCATGTTTAATGTGGCATTCACATGAAGGACTAATCTGGTCCTTA
Source organism: Podarcis gaigeae (assembly GCF_964106915.1). Classification (NCBI taxonomy): domain Eukaryota; kingdom Metazoa; phylum Chordata; class Lepidosauria; order Squamata; family Lacertidae; genus Podarcis; species Podarcis gaigeae. The sequence continues at coordinate 48,176,137 of NC_139684.1, forward strand.
GTAAAGGGTAGGGGCACCTTTACTTTACTATGCATGCGTATAAATGCATTCTAGTTCAGCACTCTGTCATCCAGTGGCCAATCAGATGCTTATGAGAAGTCCACAAGCAGGACTTGCATGCAGCAATGCTCTCCCTGTTTGCAATTCTCAGAAGGTATGCAGAGACATACTTCCTCTTACTGTGGAGGCAGAACGTAGCCACTAATAGCCTTATCATCAATGAATTTATCTAATCCTCTCTCAAAGCCTTCCAAGTCAGTGGTCATCACTACAGAGTCACTTCTCACACTTTCCTTTAGGTTGCAAGCCTGCAACAGGGCCCTTGGCCTTTTAAACATTCTATGCAGTTCCTTGTGACATCAAGTGTTTGTGATTTATTTATTTTAAACTCTAAACCATCATGCCCCTCATCTGGACCGAGGAATGCCCTAAGCACCTATATTTTACTAAGTTAACATTGTAGCTCTGATAAACCAGAAAAATCAACAGTGATAATGAAAACCATTAGGGGTGATGGCTCCACTGAAAGGTTACAATATTGAAAGTGTTGCTTAAGAGCTATCCGTACTAAAATATGTCATACCTGGAGATGCCTGGCATTGAACCTGCGACCTTCCACATGCAAGTAGGTGCACTACCACTGAGCTACATACCTTCCCACCCTTGCCTGGAGCACCTTTACATGCAGAGCCCCCCTTTATATGCACCCAATGTGCAGTCACCAGAGACAGGGGGGAATGGTGGTTAGTGATCCCACTCTCCTATGTGTGTTCAGTGAATGCATAGGAGCCGCAAATACACCCTATGGTGACTGACAGTGCACCTCTGAATGCAAAATAGACACATTTTTGTCTGGATTTATCCTGTCATAAATCTGGGCAAGATCTGCATCAGTTACCTCTGCCATTTGTGTTGCCAAAGTAACTCTGACGCTAAAAGCTTGTATTTGTAGACCACATGACCTGTAACCATGGAGATCTCATCCCTGTGATTCGTCACAACGTGATTTAGCTGCTTGTTCCTTAGCGGCACCGGGGCAAGGCAGATGGGGAAAGGAATTAATTAGAGATGGGGAATTTATCTTTTTGCAGTGTAACTGACCAGTGGCTTAAATCTGTCCTCCAATGATGCTCAACTTGTATTAGTAGAACAAGCTACACACAATCCATCAAGGTTCTATAACAGAAACAGTGTGAGCTAGGGACTGGAGGATACTGCTACTATCCAGTTGGGGTGTATTAAACACGACAAGGGTTTGACCTAGGAATATGTGAAACTCCATTTAGAAATGTCCTCTGTGATGCTTTACATACAGTTGTGGAGCATGCCAGGGGCAAGAAGCGCTGGGAAAACCATTGCAGAGGTGAGGGGCAAGGAACACTGAGAAATTAGCAGTGTGTGTGTGTGTGTTTGTTTGTTTAGTGCCATCACCACAGTACTTCAGAGCTCAAGAAAGCAGCTCCTTGCCACTGTCTAAGAATTGGTATGGGAAAAACAATATGAAAAAGAAGGCAGGGGTAAATAAGGAAGCAATATGTATTTGTTTCAACCCATCTATTGAGCATTCATTCTGATTTTGTTGCAGGAAGGTTAGATGTCATTGCATCAAAATGAGCAGTATCCTACACTTTTCAATGCATTCTCCCATCACTTTCCTTATCACACAAAGTCCCATCATTTGGGGAAGCAAGTTTATTGCACATGAACTCCCAATCCACTATCATTGATAGCAACCTGGATTTGCCGCACCCAAAACAATGCCCTCAGTCTGGAAGCACCCTCAGTTGCCCATGCTTAGGCTTCTCCACTGGCTGGATCACAATAAGGCATGAGAGATGGGCGATTGTGCAAAGGCTTTGTGGGTTTTGAAGAGGGATGTGAAGGAAGGAGGCAGTTCCAAGCATGCAATAGCAAAGGAGTAAAATCAGAGCCTTTTGAAGAAATAGGAATCCTTCAGATGGTAGAGGGTGGTGGAGCTGGAGCAGCAAAGATCATGAAACAGATGTCAGAGAAGGGAGGAGAGAATGAAGACCTCTCTTTCCCTTTCTCCATTCCCCTGTTGCTAATGATAGACCAGCAGCAAAGGTATGTGGGTGAGAAAAGGCAGGAGAAGAAGCAGGAAGCTGGATGCTCCCAGGCAGGACCAGAAGAGTGCTTGCTTTTCCCCCTCTTTCCTCCAGCCTTTTTTCTTGTGGGTCATGTAGTTTAGACAGGCAGGAACTCTCTTGTTTTAACTTATGGTATGTAAGACTCTTTGGGAGTCTTTTTGGCTAAAAAGCAGGGTACAAAAGCAATAAGTAAATAAATAGTACTGGGTTATCTCCAACAACTGCAGAGATGGAGGCTGAGGGATAGGGGCTTACCTAGTGTGATTGTGGCAAATAGCTCATACTCTTTGCTGCTACACTGCCACCAGACAGGTAGGTGGTGCAGTGGTTAGTGTCAGTCTAGGCTGGGTTCAGATTTCCACAAAGCTTACTGGGTGACTTTGGGTTCAGTCACCCTATCTCTGCCAAAAGTACTACATAGGGTGACTGCAAAGATAAAAGTTAGCAGTGGTTGTAATAAAAGTTAGGGAAACTGTGGAATAAAAATGCAGTAAATAGTACCCACTCTCTTATACCAGGTTCTGCATTTTCTGCTCACACAGAAGCCAAATAGTCATTGATTATTATGCAGCAATTCATCAGGAGTAGGAGAATTCCCTACAGTGCACATTTCTTAGATCCAGCAGAGCAAGAAAAGGAGGTCCGTATCTCCATGTCTGCAGAATACAATAGTCTCCTTAACTTAGGTGGAGAAAATTTTAAACAGCACAGTAGATAATGTTGCATTAAACACAGGTGTCAGCGTTGGTTTTAAAATGCAAGCAGCTCTGGAGATATGAAAGCAACCAGTATTGCTGGAACAGGGCCTAATGACCAGATGTTACATTATATGTGAGACTACCATGTTATCCACCAGTGTGGGTGAAATGCTTCTTTCTTCCCTTTGGCATGTTGTGATGCAGTAATGATTCATTCGGTGTTGTGGCTGTGTTTTCTGCTACATTTGACTATGAGTCTCTTTCCATACGCTTCTGAAGATCTGTCAGACCATGCACGAATGCTTGTGTTTACTAAAAAGCAGCTACAGAGGCAGGGAGCTATCTGACCAAGCGTTGGTAGAGGGCATTCATCCAGTTACAGTCAGTGAGCTGCAAAGCAGAAGGCATGCAGACATAATATCTTTCCCCCTGTATCTTGCAGCCTGTATCTTTCCCCCTTGATGACTAATAACAAGACTTCCCAGATGAGCAGATGGATGGGGGACCATGGAAAAGATTGGCAACTCTTACCACCTCTATATTATGGCCTTGATCTAACTCATGGTCAGAATACAGCCTGACAAAGACCCCTATGTAGATCTATTATGAAGAAGAGGCAAGGGCCCCACAGAGAATCCCAGTACAACTGGGACCTAGAAAGGCCCCTTATAATCCTTAGGCAGCCCAAAATACCTAGCAACAATGGAAGCTGCTCTATATTGAGTCAGATTACTGGCCCATCTAGCTCAGTAGTGTCTACACCAGAGGTGGGGGAACTTTGGCCCTCTAGATGTTGTTGTGTTGTTGGACTGCAACTCCCATCATCCTTGGCCATTAGCATGCTGCCTGGGTCTGATGGGAGTTGGGACCTACCAACATTTGAAGGGCCACATGTTCCCCATCTGTGGTCTACACTCACTGGCAATGGCAATCCGTGATTTCAGAGAGGTGATGTTCCCAGCTCTACCTGCAGATGCTGAGGATTGAATGCTTCCTCTGTGGATCCACATCCTTAGTGCAATGGTATTATGGACAGAAACTTCACAAACTGCTCTTCCCTTTTCCCACTTCTATATGCAGCATATAAACCAGCTGTAAGAAATGCAGGTAATGCCTCCAATTGTAATGTGGCACGTGAACCAGTCCTGAGAGGGCAGTACTTTGCAAACTGAGAAATGAAACACAAGGCAATTAAGTGTTATTGTATCCCACTTGAGTCAGAACTCCTTAAACATTTACTCGGTGCATATGGGGGCTGGTAAATTGTTTCATTTAGACACTAATGACTTCGTGCTTTTAGAGAAATTCCAAATGAGCCTGAAGATTGGAAATGGTGGATGGGAGTCTCAGCAGTCTTTATTCAGCTGAGCAATAGAGGTGGCAAAGTACACTGGGGGAAAGGAAAGGGTTGGACTGGAAGGATTCCCCAAGCTGCTTTCTGTTCTTGAGTCCAGACCAGCTTCATTTTACTGGCACCTTCATTGCTTAACTCAATGCTGATTTGTTCCTTCTGGTCCACTTATCCCCACTTGGCCCCACAGTGTCTGGAGGCGGTTGGAGGATGGATGGCGGCTAACAGATTGAGGTTGAATCCTGACAAGACAGAAGTACTGTTTCTGGGGGACAGGAGGCGGGCAGGTGTGGAGGATTCCCTGGTCCTGAATGGGGTAACTGTGCCCCTGAAGGACCAGGTGCGCAGCCTGGGAGTCATTTTGGACTCACAGCTGTCCATGGAGGCACAGGTCAAATCTGTGTCCAGGGCAGCTGTTTACCAGCTCCATCTGGTACGTAGGCTGAGACCCTATCTGCCTGCGGACTGTCTCGCCAGAGTGGTGCATGCTCTGGTTATCTCCCGCTTGGACTACTGCAATGCACTCTACGTGGGGCTACCTTTGAAGGTGACTCGGAAACTACAACTAATCCAGAATGCGGCAGCTAGACTAGTGACTGGGAGCGGCCGCCGAGACCATATAACACCGGTCTTGAAAGACCTACATTGGCTCCCAGTATGTTTCCCAGCACAATTCAAAGTGTTGGTGCTGACCTTTAAAGCCCTAAACGGCCTCGGTCCAGTATACCTGAAGGAGCATCTCCACCCCCATCATTCTGCCCGGACGCTGAGGTCCAGCGCCGAGGGCCTTCTGGCGGTTCCCTCATTGCGAGAAGCAAAGCTACAGGGAACCAGGCAGAGGGCCTTCTCGGTAGTGGCGCCCGCCCTGTGGAACGCCCTTCCAGCAGATGTCAAAGCAATAAACAACTACCTGACATTCAGAAGACATCTTAAGGCAGCCCTGTTCAGGGAAGTTTTTAACGTGTGATTTTACTGTATTTTTGGTTTTTATGGAAGCCGCCCAGAGTGGCTGGGGAGGCCCAGCCAGATGGGCGGGGTAAAAATAATAAATTATTATTATTATTATTATTATTATTATTATTATTATTATTATTATATTGGCCTTGAAGCTCACTTGGTGACCTTGGGCCAGTCACTGCCTCTCAGCCAAAGTGACATCACAGGGTTGTTATGAGGATTAAATGAGGAGGGGAGAAACCATGTTCTTGGAAGAAAAAAGCGGGATATAAATGCAATAAAGATATACATGGTTTGATTGTAAAAAACAAACAAACCTAAAAGTGGTTAAAAATAGCTAACAGACCTTTTTGGAAACTGGTATTGTGTTCACAGGGTCTAAAAGCAGGAAGGGGGGCAGGCATATGCCTGCAACCCCCAGCCCTACACGGATGTGCCAGGGTTTGAAATTGGGGCCTTTGGCATACAAACCAGCTTCTCTTCTACTGAGCTGTAGCCCTTAAGTAAGGTGGTCTGTTGTAAAAGAGGACAGGTTCCTTGCAATTTTAAGTTATGTAAAGAAATAGTAATAATAATAAATTAAATAAATAAATGTTACTGAAGGAAGAGCAAAGAGCCTGCACAGCAGAGGGGACAGCAATGCTTTGCACCAAATATTTTCATGCCTTTTCAGTATTTTTATTTGGCATATATGTTGCTCACAGTCAAGAGAAAAGCAGGGGGAGTCAACATGGTGCCCTTCAATGATTAGATTTTCTGTCCAAAAACAGCTGGACTTCCCCTGGAGTAAAGTAACCACAATGAACACTTGTAGATTACACTGCTTTTTCAAAATAGAGACACAGAGAAAGAATACTGGACATATCCAAAAGTAGGTCTTTAAACTTGGCTAATTCTTTTGCTGCTCTCTACAACAAAACTATTTTTCTGTCCCCTAGAAATCTGATACAGCTCCATCTATGCATAGAATTGGAATCATATTGTTTTCTTTCCTAGCATCTGTTGCTCAAATTATGGAGAATTTGCCTATAAGCACACCTTGAGCTTTCCCCCAGAGGGTTAAACCTGATACTGTGTATGAGAGAAAAATGCAAGGGAAGCTTATTTCCTTCCACTGAGCATGAGATATGGGCATGCAGCAACTACTTTAATCACCATTTTTTGGCTGCCAGCCCAAAACCACATATTTGTGAGTAGTCCATTACTTTTCTTTTTTCTTTTGGCAAAGAAATAGATCCAGGATTTGGGTGATAAGTCTCACCTAGCAGTCTAACATGCTTGCTCAGTCATTCAGATCTGGAACTATTTCCAGCTTTGGTACAGCAAACCCTTGTAGTTTGCTAAGAAATTCTAAATGGCTTTATTTGCTGTCAAAAAGCTTGCAAAATAAGTGCTTGGCAAGGATCCCTTGCGAAAGTATTAGTGGTCCAGTGAGGATGTGGTGTAGCAGCTACACCACAGTTTAGTGTGAGGAGAATGATAGAGACTTGTACACACCATTCCTGGTGTAGCTGCAAGAATAATTTTTTTTACTTCCAGTTTCCATTTACCACATCTTACATTATTTGTACCCAACAAACTGTGGTTAATCTTAACACTGGTTTGTTTGAAACAAGCAAACTTCAAACCATGGGTTAGGAAGGTGGCTTGTTTTAGCAATTGGGATCCTCTTAAGGAAGGGTCCTGCTTTTGTGCAGGACTTGAAGGACCCCTCTATGCCCGGCTCTTTCTTCTATTGGTCCTGCAATCGCGCCACGCTTGGCGCGAACGTGAGGGATATAAATCGGCAGCGGGACACGCCATGCTCAGTTGCTTCCCACCGCCGAAGACCCACCCTCCCGCCCTCTTCTGCGTCGGTGGCCTGGCCTTGCTTGGGACTTTGGTTGGTCGCCTGTTTTGCGGCAGGGGCTTGGTAGGAATTTCTCCACTTGGCAAATTGGCACTGGCCATTTGGTTTTCGCCTACCTCCCAGCAATTGTCACAACTTTGTAAGGTTTGGCGGTTAGGCATTGACTTTATGGGGGATGTGGGAGGGGAGGTGCGGCCATTACCTGCCCCTCCATGAAAAAGGGTATTCCATTAAAGGAATCCAGGGGTCCAGGATCTCGTCCGAAGTCCACTTGAGGGGCTAGGGCCATGCCAGGACCATGGGAACATTGGGGCGAGCTTTCGTTGATCTACATCGATGTAGCTCCCTTGTTGGGTTACCTTCTAGACTCCCTGCCAGGCGGGCAGGAGTCAGTTATAGTTCGTCAATGCCTAAGCCAATACTGCTCACTTTGTGTAATTCAATAAAGTTGTGGCCTAAATTTTGCCCAGCAACCTTAATCTTAAATATGTATCTGTGTGAATTCTTTTACGGGGGCGTGTCCTGAGGCCCTCGAGACACAAACCATGTTTAAGTTTATGATATTTTGTATTGTATCTTTTTCTGTGCTGTAAGTCGCTTGGAGACCTTCAGGTGACAAGCAACTAATAAGTTTAAGAAATAACTAAAATAAATTTAGTGAGGTACTTTTCAAAAGCTTTTTGTTATTCTTAAGTACACAGTACACATGCTGCTTTCGCTTCAGCGAGACTTGTTCTATATGCTTGGTAATTCTATCTTAAATCTATCTTAAATCATACTTTCCACCAATTTCCCCAGAACATACATTAAGCTAACCAGTCTGTAATTTCCCAGATCCCTACTGGATCTCTTTTTTAAAAAAGAGTTTTATGGCCCTCAGAAACAGAGACTTATATTAGGAAGGAGTTGTGTATTTTCATCATAAGATTAGCAATTTCACATTTGAGGATTGCAGTCTTAATATTCAATATTCTCTTTTAACACTTGGTTGAATGGGTTCATTTTTATTATCACTAATGTACTGCACACCTTTCTCATCCAATTTTTGGTACTTCAACATGTTCTCATTGGGCTAAAGATTTGAGTTCATTTGTATTTGCATCATGAAATATGCTTGCATTCAAAGGTGAACTGTTTTTTGTTTGTTTGTTTGTTTGTTTATGTGCATCACAAAGGGGATGTAACTTGGGCATTTGTTACCTTATAGGTGAAAGAAGCAATGCAAAGAATCCATGACAGAGGCAACATAGGAAAATTAATTTTGGATGTGGAGAAAACACCAACTCCATTGGTAAGTGAAAATAGGTTTTAGGCAGTGGTGACTAATTTCTTTTTTGGACAGATGGTCACATTCGCTATTGTTGAACCCTCTGGGGGGCACATTGCAGCAGTAGGTGTTGCCCAAAATGGGCATGGTTCCCTATTTGTGGAATGCTCTCTTGACCAATTCTGTGCCTGGTTCCATGAGGTTTTGTCATCTCTTAACAATGCATTTAGAGGTTTGGACAGCATCCATTTCTCCACCCATTTCTGGGAGGGGAGTTCTTATTTAAAAAACAAAGTCCTTTCAATTGTTCCAAATGGAAGGCAAATTAGAGCTCGCGTAAGTTTCTTTGTGGCTTTGGGGTGTATTGGGAGAATGGGAAGTGTTGGATCAGTTCCTTTCCCTACACTGTTGCTCCTACATGCCCCCTTTTCAGTCTTACTGGCATCAGCACTCTGACAATCAGCAGGACAAGGGACATAGAAGTTTCTGCTGCTACAGAGAAGTGTCATCCAACATCTGATCTCCTTCTCCAAAGCCAGAATTCTTTTTTTAAAAAAATGATATTTATTAAGTTTCCAATAAACACATATAAACACAAATACAAGCAACAATAAAAACATACCAACAAACAAAAACAAAACAAGTATACTTTCAACTCCAAAGCCAGAATTCTTTCTCTGTCCTTGGCGTGGAAGATCTCATGATCTATATAACCCTGGGACATCCTCCCAGGGAACGTAGAATTGCAAAGTTACACTGGATTAACAAGAAAGGAACAGTCATTTGCAAACAGCCTTCACTTTAATTAATCACGTTCATGAAATCTACACATTTTTACATCAACACAGACCCGGTGAGACTACTGTGTATATGAAGGGCATTTATTGGCAAACTTTACATGTATTTTCCTAAGGGACTGTATTTTACTTTTCATCAATGCCCTGCTCATTTTTTCTTGGTTGCTATATAGGGCATATTTCATTGTGGTGAAAGAGTGATGGAGGATTCTACACATAATTCATTCACTGGTTCCATTTCTTTTTATGGCCTAAGAACTAAATTTCTGAACAGTTTGCTTTCCATAACAATCTGAACTCTTGCTTTTTAATAGATAATGTGGACACAATGTGTAATTCATTTATAGAACTTATTGCTGCAAGATGTAGTGATGGCCACTGACTTTGGTGGCTTTTAAAAAAGGATTAGGCAAATTAATGTAGGAAAATAGATCCAAAAATAAGTTGTAGGGTGCCTCTAAACTGTCAGTATTTTGTGGGAGTTATGCAAATGTATGCCAGAACATCCAGTCTGTGCATCTGAAATGGATTAAAGTGCTCTGTTTCCCTAGCACAACAAATCTACTTGTTAAAAGAATCCGACTTTTTGCAGTTTGGAAAGTGATGTAGAGAATACATTTAAAACCTTGCAATGGATGAATGACTAACATCCTGCAAAAATATAATAATGAATGCTCAGTAAAGACTGGATATAATTAATCTTCACATCAGTTTTGCGCCAGAAAATCAGGATGAATTCTCATTAAAAGTAGGTCATCTGAAGTTGCCCCAAGCCATAATGGAAGTTATCTCCACGCTTAGAGATAGTATGCCATTGAGTACCAGTTGCTGAAGGCAAAACAGCATTGGAAGGCTGTTGCTTTCAAACTCCACTGGTGATTAAGTGATAACACATGTCCTCAAACCCTTGGTGAGTTAGGGACTTCCCCTGCATGCGAAGTCAGGCTCTGGTGGATTGAGCAGATGAGAACAATAGTGGGTCCAATTGTCAATAAGGCAGTTTCTGCACATCAGTTAGCCTAATAAAGTTATTGACATAATATGGATTTGGAGCTGTATTCAAATTTAAATTTTACTCAGAGCAAAACAATTGAAATTCATGGACATGACTAGGGATGGGACTTGTTGCTTTTCTTAACTCAGTTTGCATTTGCAGTTTTTATCACAGTTGCTCAGTCCATGATGCCACTGATCTCCGTACTCCTTACTGCAGTACACTGGTACCTCGGTTTAAGAACAGCCCTATTTACGAACTATTCGGTTTATGAACTCCACAAAACTGGAAGTAGTGTCCTGGTTTGTGAACTTTACCTCAGTCTAAGAACGGAAGCCGAACGGTGAAAGGGCACCGGTGGTGGGAGGCCTCATTAGGGAAAGCACACCTTGGGTTAAGAACGGTCAGTTTAAGAATGGACTTCCGGAACAGATTAAGTTTGTAAACCAAGGTACCACTGCTTGTTGTGCAGCCTTAAATGTCAGCAGTGAACTTGGTTCTGATGTCAATCTTTATCATTCTAGCCAAAAGAAATGTGAGCTGCAAATGCAAATCACCTGCCCCCAGGGCACACAAGAATAACTTCTGTCCTTTGGGCCACCTCCCAGTGTGACCCTTTCTTCGCCTCACAGTGGGATCGTGTATTTGAATACAATAGAATTGAACTCAGTGAAACTTACTTCTGAGTAAACATGCATAAGATATGCTTTTGACTCTGGTCCCTTGAGGCAAAAGCTTGGCAAAAGCTTGTTTCCTGCTTGGCAGGGGGTTGGACTCTATGGCCCTTGTGGTCTCTTCCAACTCTATGATTCTATGATTCTATGTTCACTCTGGAGAATCAGTATCACAGGACATTTGCAAGATCTCTGTTTGTGAACATGCATTCTTTTTTCTTTAATGGCTTTGAGATCACTTTTTGTGAACTTAGGCATAACTAACTTTGGTCCATCAATTTTAATAACTCTACTGTGAGTAGAGCTAACATTGTATGTGTGCAACCTTTAATTTTTAAAAAATGTTGCCTTGTGGGCCAACTCTGCTCTCCTTGGCATTTTTTCTTGACGCATTGCATAGAATCATAGGATCGTAAAACGGGAAGGGACCAGCCCCTGCCAAGCAGGAATCTCAACCAAAACATCCATGGCAGGTGGCCATCCAACCTCTTGGTTTCCTTTGTTTTGTTCATAGATGGCCAATGACAGTACAGAAACCAGTGAAGCTGGCGAAGAGGAAGAAGACCACGAGGGGGACAATGAGAATAAAGAACGTATGCCATTCATCCAGCAATAGCTATGAGTGGAGGGAATGAAAGCGGGAAGAATTGATAGAGCAAAAGAAGGGAAGATGACTGGGAGGTCCATTTTGTGCACCAGTGAACAAATGCTCTAGTACAGTGTGTGTTGTTCTTTTTTTGTCTGCAGTCAGCTGAGCTATAAGCTGTTGATCATTGATGTTTTGAAACTCAAGTGCCATTCCCACCCAGTCCAGTATTTTAACATTCCATCACATGGCACCCAGTTTGCCTGTTGAGGTCCTGTCTGAAGCCTTATTCGCATCCACAGTAAACTGAAATGTGAACGTCTTCTTTTGTGGTTTCAAAAGGGCAAGTTTTCAAGCCAGTTTTAGAAGGGTGATTTCTGGTTGGCTTCTTCTTAAACCTCACCTATTCCAATGGCCAGTGAAATGATTATAAAAACATTTATAATCATTTATTTCAGTGGGTGAGCTCACTCACCCACCTGCCTAAGGATAATTCTGTGGTGGACAAAACAGGTATGTGTACTCCTTTCAGCACTGCATATTAGGCATTATGAGAGAAGGCTGAGTAGGCTTGATTTTAAAAAGAGAGAGAGCGCTTTGTGAATTGGGCCTCCATGTAAATAGGCCCACATATTAGACTCATACAAGAGCTTATGTTGTTCAAGGTGGGAGAAAGCACCCACATTCTGCACTCCAAATTTCAACCTTTAACCAAATGATCCCGAGCATCTCCATCTATACGAGGCAAGACTGCCTTCAACTCATATGTCAATTAGAATTTTCACCAAGGATTTATTGATGCTCCTACCTGTGCGAGGAGCTTTTAGAGGAGAGTGAGAACTTTTATTTTGAAGCACAAATGCAGGCTGCTGACAGGACAGTTCACTATCCATTCCACCCCCTGATGATACTTCTGAACCAACAAGTCCTTCTTAAACTCTCAAGACAATAAAATACCTCATTTGTTCTTTATTGTTTGGTGTACAGGGAAATAGACTAGATGACAGAAAAGCACTGTACATTAGTGGACAGAACCCATTAATTAATTGGGGGGGAAAGTATTCAGTCCTGGTGCCAACAAATATATTTAATGTTGGCCCATCTAAGTTTATTGCCTTATAAAGAAAAACATACATGACAGTTCCCCTCTCCCCAAATTCTAAAAGGTTCCTTTGCCACAAAGAACTACAGAATTCCCTGATCATTCAAAAGTGCATTTTTAAAGGTTGGTCAATGATAGCCATCTCTGTACATCACATTGGGATAAATGTTTATTAATCCTTCATCCAAGCACCAAAACAGAGCTGACCTAATTTAAGTAATTCTTCTCTCAGTTTGAAGCACTTCACCACACACTGATCTAACTGAGAACCGTGTCAGGCCCCAAGAGAGAGGTTTCTTAGACTCCAGTGCCTGCCCTTCCGCATTGACACAGCTCACTCACACCCATGTAATTCTAGTATTGTACATCACACTAATTAAAGAAAACATCTCACCTAAATGTGTAGTTGAACTGTTAAACTTAACATATTTTTTCCAAGACAGCAAAGAAAAATCAGTTTCTAACCTTTTTCCTCACAGTGACAAAGATGGATTTGGATTAACACAGTATGTCATTTTAATGATTCTCATTCTGGTATTTTTCTAATTTTCTCACATTGTGTTCTGTGTATAACTGTCTCCTTCGTTCACATAAAAATTGGATTTGGGTGGTAAATCATTATATATTGAGCCTACTAGCATTTAGCCTGACTCTAAATCAACAAAGCTACCGATATGAAGAAAATTGTATAAAGATGAGAAATGCTTAAAAAGGGCCCAGCGGGGGGGGGGGGAGGAGGGAGGTTGGAAGTATAATTGTCTAAGTGTTAGAAGAAATAATCAGATTTGTATGAACAATTTAGCATAATTCCAGCATATCTCTTTATCCTATTCCTCATATGAAGTAAAAGTGCCATATTGGGCTGCACTTTGCAGTTGGTGTGCAAGCAAAATGAAGCCATTTGGAATGTCATAGCCACTGGGACAGCAGCTGAGGTATTTAAAAGAAGCAGCCATTCATTTTTAATTAAAAAGTAAGGTAGAGCTAGAAGGGGCGGGTGTGAGATAGAACAACATTTAACTTACAGAGCAATCCTATGCACATTTACTCAGATGTACGTCCCACTGTATTCCATGGAGCAGTATTTCAATCAAATAATTCCTCATATGTGACAATTCACACAATAAACCATAGTTATGAATGACCAGGTGTTTCATACACATTTGGGTCATTCTTTAGGTTAGCCAGGAAAACGAAAAGAGTGGGCAGATACATCTCTCTAAATACTTTATTTGGGAAAGGGCAGGTCTGCTTAAGGCTTAAGGGTACTTGTCTCTGTTGAAATGAGCTGAGCCAGGATGTGGTTCATTTCTTTTACAGATGAACCAAAGTGAAAACAACAAAAACCAGGAGCATGAAAAAAAATCATACTTTTTAAAAAAATAATAATACCAAAGTAAATGCAAGTTGACATTTAAAGTTGATTTCGCATGGTGAACTGACCTTCTGAATGCTGCAGAACGGGTCTAGGTTATGGCTCAACCCATCCTGACACAATCACGGCCTGAAAAGATTTTTCAGCAGGCAGAGTTATAATGTATACCAGCATTGGAGCATTCATAAGATGAGCTCCAGTACCTTGGTTTTCGAACAGCTTAGTTCCCGAATGTTTTGGTTCCCAAACGATGCAAACCCCGTAAGTGACTGTTCTGGTTTCTGAACTATTTTTGGAAGCCAAACGTCCGACGGGGCTTCCACAGCTTCCGATTGACTGCAGGAGCTTTGGTTTTTGAATGTTTTTGAAGTCGAACGGACTTTCGGAACGGATTCTGTTCGACTTTCAAGGTACAACTGTATTGTTGATTTAATCAGAATTGACTGTGTTACTCAATCCATGGATGTTTTCTCACAAGAGAGTCCCATGTCCAGTGGGATTACTCCCAGGTAGGTTTGCATAGCATAGTAACTTTAATACTGCAGATGCAAATCTAAGAAGACTTACTGCCACCTACTTTTTGCTGCACAAATTTTCACTTCATTTTGAACTAGGTGTGGCAAATATTACTCACAAGAACTCACACCTAAGTTATAATCAAGCATTTATCCTGAGCATGCACAAAGTATAAAGGGGGCTGCTCACTGGTCCTACTCTGTCTACTCCTGACCTTTATGTGTTTAATATAAGGGTCTAAAGTGTGTTGTTTTTTAAAGTGCATTTAGAAACCCTGAGCCCTGCTCTCCACATACTTTTTGGCATCACATGTTTAAGGCTGAACAACATTTGTTCTTGGTGTGATTCTCCTCAGAGTATTTCCATCGAACAATACTGAAGATTAAACATTTTTCCTGAGTGTAAACTGAAGACACTACAAAACCAAGAGCCTAATCAGCACCAGATCAGGATTGTTGCTTTGCTTTAGAGATGCATTGATAGGGTCCAACTTGTAGGGGTCAATATGTAGTACAGTATTCCTAAGCATCTACTTTTGTTGATGAGGGTTGTGGATTCATGCCAAATTCAAAATGGACCAATTGCATCATAGGCATTTACAAATGCTGGCTGCTTCCAGGAGCAAATTGTGCAGCGAGATACACATACACATGTGTAATGTGTTCCATTAATGAGTCACACATATAGTTCAATCTCATTCTCAGTTCCGTAGTGTTATGCCTTTTTGTATCATCAGGAAGCAAGATGTGGGTGGAACTCTTTTGTTTGCTTTGAGATCTGATTGTGGGAATCACTCCAGGAGGCCTCCCATCCCTGGGAAATATTATTTTGGAACATTGCACTGAAAGAACATTTTGCTGTCAAGTTTAATCAGAGCTGTCCAGTTCATGCAAATTTACTATAACTAGGTTGAAACTGAAATCCCACCTTTATTGACCTCCACTTAATTTGCACAATTTTCACTAGAGTCAGGATTTGATCCTGATACTTAAGATTTAAGTACACTAACAGGTGCAAACCACATGAGACATTCATTCATGTTCTCTCTCTCTCTCTCCCTCCCTCCCTCCCCCCCTCCCTCCCTCCCTCCCTCTCATTCCTGGATTGAAATTCTCAGAAAACTGCATTCTCCTACCATGCCAACATTGCATTGTTGCTCACTTCGAAAATGAGCCCCATACATACTCCCATCTGTTAGAGAGATGACTGGGAGCGCAAGGCCATTTCAGACTGTATGTTCCTTGTCTGGATATGATGGCACTACAACAGTGCACATAATCACCCAATGCCCAATCTCAATTGTCCAATCAAATGCTTAGAAAGAGATTTAGAGAGATGGCCCGTTTCAAATACATTGGGGGAGCATGTAGCTGTGTGTTTGCTCCTCACAGATTTTTTTTTTAAAAAAACCATTGTATTTTGAAAGTAAGGTAGAGTCTAGCCTTCAAATGATATGCTAGTGTTCCTTGTGAGAGAGTATCCACATATATAACTACTCCACATGCATTTTGAAGTGACACAAGTCTGCAAAGACTATGTCACCTTTTGTTCTTCACACCTATGTCTAATCACAAATTTAGCGTTGGCTTTCATGGGACTACTCTGAAGGACATGGCCCTATTTCTTTAAGTACAAATGGTTGAATCACTTCTCTTCTGTCTTCTGGGTAGTAGAAGAGACTGCAGAAAGGGAGTTAGCATTTCCTCAGTGTTTTACTGGTACTGGGGAAACGGAATCATTACTGAACTCCAAACTGTAACACTGTCAGTGGGGCGCTTTCAATTTCTCTCTAATTAATTGGTTATTTTCTCCCAGTGAAAGCAAATTATTTCTCAATTTCGATAATGGAACTGTGAAGGCCTCTCTTTACCATCAGCCTGAAGGAAGAGAACCGGAACACTTGTTTTAATTGTTATTTGTTGCTTTAGAGCTTTTGTTATATTGTGCCTACCAAGCAAATGATGTTTACATGAAAATATGAATAAAATATTAAGCATAGCATTAACTTTGGCTGGTTTCGTTTAATAGAGAGCGCTGCTCCTGACCAAAGGTGAGCTCAGGACGGGCCCATAGCTCAGTGACAGAGTAGACACTTTGAATGCAGATGTTCCCGAGTTCTGTCCCAAGAATCTCTGCTTAGAAGGACCTAAGATAGCAAAGGTAAGAAAGACCTCAAGTCTCCAAGGAGAACCCTGGGAGGAAGGGATAAAGAATATCCAGCATTTGCTTCTATTCCAGCTGGGCTGGTTTGGTTTTGAATGCTTGGTTATTCTTGCAATACAAGATTTCTACTTGCAGGGAACTTTTAACATGAAAGAACATTCAAAAACACAACTCCATACCTACAGTCTGTAGTGGAACAGGGAAACTGTGGCCCTCCAGAGATTGTTGGACTACACCTGCTCTGCTCAAGGACAGTTCTTTCTGACTTGGAGGCAACAGGCCTGCTTTCAGGTGAAGTTTTACACGTTTTATTAGCTACACAGCACACACTTAGACATAAGGGGCACATATGTAATTACTAAGGCAAACTACTAGCATTGAAGGACTGTCATAGCATAACCCTTCCTGTGCCCATGACTAACTGAAGTCCCATTGAGTGTAACAGTTTGTGCAATCCTAAACATGACTACTCTTATATATGCCCCATTTTCAATGGGACTTAGGGTGCTTCCAGATGACCTGCTTATTTAGCATTCATCCTTGGCTTGCAGGGAGATTAGTAGGGATTAGCTGAGATGAGCCCCAGATCATCCCAGGTCAGAATGTAGGAAATGTGCTAAGGAAGCAGACCCCCTCAGAACATGCCAATCAACTCCAACTGTGGAATCTGAATTTGTCATAGCAGTCTGGAAGTGCCCTTACTCTCAGGCAAGTGTGTCTAGGGCTGTAGACTTAGTCTGGATGGAACACAAGAACTCTGTGGTCTCACTGAATTTACATGAGATGGTTAAGCATGTGCTTAAATTTTACACTGTAATAATCACTAGGCAGGACTGCCATAATACACCATGTGCTGGGCTACCATTAAAGACATCAACAGGTAAAAAATGTAGAGCTTGCTTCCCAACAGAAGTGAGTTGAGATGTTCCTAGCACATCTAAGCCATATTTTCTCAGCTGCACAAAATGATATAGAATCCAATTTAGCTGTTTTTCTGTCTCGTACATTGAAGATTACATGTGAAAATAAAACTTTACATTTTATCATCAGAACCTTTTCTTTTCCTTTCCAAATAGGTACAAGTTTTATAGTTAGGATTTAATTAATTTTTCAAAATCACGGTTAGCAAGCAGAGCTATAATTATAATATGAATGGGAAGAGGCTCAGGCATGTAGGCAAAATATGAAACAAGAGTCAAAGAAAAAGCAACAACAATCATTTGGGCCATACTGGGAACTTTAGGAATTCTTTCTCCATCTCTGTAACTTGGACAAGATTTATTTTCTCTGCTTTTTTGTTTGTAATTCCTTTATTTTACAAGATACTATACCCTTAGGCATATGTTGCATGGGTGCAGGGCAATGCTGTCTTCACTAAAAAGTGGGGTCATGCTATTAGCCCGAGGCTGGGGAACGCACATCTAGGCTTATCTGTCTAGCCCTTGAAAGGCATACTTTCTCCCTAAGCTGCACCCACTCTTCTGAAGCCATATCACCTTTTTGTCCCTGTTTACTGCCTGCTTGAAGTGCTTTTTCCTGACTTGATCTGTTTTCTACCAAGAAAAGAGCTCTTTTTTGGATTCATACAAGGCAAAGAGCAGCACACCAAGTCTGTTCCTTGCTAAATGGATTTAATCTGTAGGCCAGTTGAAAACAAAACAAAACAGGAAACAAAGAGAAAAGCAAAAGCAAAAGACAGACAGCTTATGTTCCTTCAGTCACCAGGAATCCCCTGGAAGAGCAATGGTAGGACTCCTCCAATGGCCGATAAGTAGCACCTTATACAGTCATGGTCTGTGCTGACGTTCATCAAGGTGAGTTTCCAATCCCTTTTATATCTTGGCAACAAACATTCTCAGAGACCTTATGACTTAACGCCAGTGCTCCTTTAACAGGTGAATAACCCTGAAGCATTGCCAAGAGCTGTCCATGACTAAGAGCTGCCCACAATCTTTATTAGAAGGTGTTCAAACCCAAGATAATAAATATTGCTACCTAATTAATAGGCTCCAGACCCAGATAGAAGTACTGGGCAGAAGAGGAGCAATTGTTAGGATAGTGGGGCTGGGAGACATCCATTTGCATGTGTAAGGAGTTAGCTAAGAAGAGATATGCTGCCATAGGGAAAATGGAAGACGTTTTCAGGAGGATGGGGGTAGGCCTATTCCCATCCCATATAGCTGGGTGCCATGTCACCCTAATGCGGGGCTAATCTGTGGGTGAGTTTAGGCTGATGCAGGAATCTGGAAGAGGGATAAGGAGGCTTGAATTGCTCTGTGTGCGAAATCCAAAGCTATGGCTTTGGAGACCCCCTCAAAGTCTCATGAGAAAGCAATAACTGTTAGAGTGTTAATGCTGTGAGCCCTTCCATAGACTGTATACATGTGCAAATAAAACCACATATACTAAACATGCCAGAGCCTCCATTAACCATTCCAAGGACACCAAACCCTAGGTAAGCACTGGCATCCCTAGAATCTCTTGCTGCTCTGAAATTGGGGTTCATGCAACAGTACACATTTTTGCAAAGCAATTTCCCCATATACAATACAGTGGTACCTTGGGTTACAGACACTTCAGGTTACAGACTCTGCTAAGAAATAGTGCCTCAGGTTAAGAACTTTGCTTCAGGATGAGAACAGAAATCGTGCTCCGGCAGCGCGGCAGCAGCAGGAGGCCCCATTAGCTAAAGTAGTGCTTCAGGTTAAGAACAGTTTCAGGTTAAGAACAGACCTCCAGAACGAATTAAATTCTTAACCAGTGTGGTGTAGTGGTTAAGAGCGGTAAGTCTCGTAATCTGGAGAACCGGGTTCGAGTCTCCACTCCTCCACATGCAGCTGCTGGGTGACCTTGGGCCAGTCACACTTCCTTGAAGTCTCTCAGCCCCACTCACCTCACAGAGTGTTTGTTGTGGGGGAGGAAGGGAAAGGAGAATGTTAGCCGCTTTGAGACTCCTTAAAGGGAGTGAAAGGTGGGATATCAAATCCAAACTCTTCTTCTTCTTAACCGGAGGTACCACTATACATTAGAATGTTATTTTCACTACTATATGCATTTTTATACACAATTTACCTTACTATATGCATTTTTGTACACATTTTGTACACATTTACTGGAGAACGACAATGCAAAATTCAGAAAAGTGTAGATTTTGAAGGATAGCTGTGGTTTGGTTCTTATATTGTTTTAGGAAGTATGAATTAGGTGAGTTCACCTTTAAGTATGAACTGAGATGTATTGTTGCCTGGCCAATTATTCCCCACCCCTAGATAGCCGTGGGTCTCAGTTCATTCCTGCACCAGAGACACTCAGATTGATAGTAATGACACTGCATTAGAGGGCTCATTAAACAGGCTGAAGTCAGATCTAGGAAGTGAAGGAGAAGCATCTAATCAGGAAATTTGCCAGCAGACGCATACAATGATCAATGCAAAAAGCAGACCTTTTTTCTCCTCTCCCTTCAAAGATAATGTTATTCAATCCATAAGGCAGACTCGGGATAACACACTCCATTTCATCTTTTGCCCACGTAAAACACATCAAAATCAAAGGCTTCTCCCAGTGCTCTGAAGAATATGGACTTTATTCATCAGTAGGATGATAATGCTTGCAACATCTCTAGCCATTGATTCAATATATAGACATGTGCACTTTCTCTGTCTCTGTGATAAATTGGCCTTTCTGTTCCTTTTTTTCAAAAAATAGGAAGTCATGGATATGACAAGGTTGATTAAAGTATCTTTTGTCCCCCTTTTGTTTACCTTAGGGACAGTTCTCCTGGGTTTGTCAGCCAGGGATGATGATAAAGGGTAGCAAGGGGTTAGTGGACATACGCCCCCAAATCTTCCTGCTATCACATTCACTCTCCCAGCTTACAGTCACAATATACTAGGGGTCTATAGAGCATGGATTTAAATTGTGTTCCCCTAATAATGGTCCACAGCCTTTTCAGTTCTTCAAACTAGTGGGTTTTATCCAGGTAAGCCCTACTGAAAAGAACCATAAGAATGAGCCAGTTCTTAGTAAAATTAATGCTTGATACAATCCATGGTTTCTGGAGCCACCCAATTATCACTACCCACCTGATAAGATGTTAACTACAGATATTCCCTTTTCAACTAGCCTTCTATGATTTTTACCCCAGTTGGATTCTATCCTAGGGCTGGATTAATTTTATGTCTGTGCTGTTGTTAAACTGTTTTTATAATTGTTGTTTTTATTTATGAAATTGTTTCAGCTGTTTGTACATATATAACTCTTTTACATAGATTGTAAATTGCTTTGAGATGCTTCTTGGGAAGGAAAACATGACACAATCGTTCAGTGACCCATTCACTAAAACAGGCCTCCTTGCTCTTCGTCATTTTCAAATGCCCATCACAGCATCCTTGACTAAATATTTTCTGACAAGATTGCTGCTTAGTACAGAAACGAGAGGGGGGAGAGGCTGCCCCTCCAACCCAGACTGGAGGCAGACAATTTTTTTTCCACGAGGAATCTAAGATGGCATAAAATGGTACCCTCAATCTTAGTGTACATACTCATTTCTGCTCCCAGGCTCAGGGATCAAATAGCTTCTCCATGTTTCGGCAATGCCATAAACCTTGTATAACCCGCTGACCAGAAATGGACACATGATGAAGGTGCAAAGCCATTGTGACTAGTAGCCATCGATGGCCCTCTCTTCCATGAATCTGATGAATCCTCTTTTAAAGCCATCCGGGTTGGTGGCCATGACTGCCTCTTGTGGGAGGGAGTGCCATAGCTTAACTACAGGCTTCAGGAAGAAGTACTTTCTTTTATCTGTCTTGAATCTTCCAACATTCAACTGCACTGCAAGCCCATGAGTTCCAGAGCTATGAGCATCTGTCTGGGCACCGTGGGAAGCAGGTTACTGGGCTAGATGGAGCTTTGGTCTGATCCAGCAGGGCTCTGCTTACACTCTTTTGTTCTTAATTGCAGTGGACAGGAAACTACTTTAACTGCCTCAGCACAAGCCTCAGGTTCCAGTTCATCAGCAAAAGGAAGCAGAGGCGATGCAAAAGACAAAGAGCGATGAGAGGCGTGGGCAGTGCGTCATTGTCTTCTTAAGTAGGCAGTCTCTGGGTTTTCAGACATGGTCTGTTTCCAGACTGTTGTTATTTTTAAGCGGGATTCAGCCACAAATTCAGGTTGCACAATTAAAGTAGAATCAGTCCCCTAGTGAAACAGTGAAACCTGCTTCTGGAAACCTCCAGTAAGGAAAAGTGATATGCATCAGTGGAATGTATGGTAACAACTGTTTGATGTGCCATTGTATAACCTCCCCACAAACAAATGGTTAATTATCAGCCAATGCCATATAACTAGGGGTGGGGGTGGGGCAGGAGAAATTCACATATGTTCACATTTAAAGGAGAACCTACCTACCTAATTTGCACTTCTCAGAACAATATATGAACCAAAACACAGTTTTCCTTCAAAAGTCACACTTCTCTGAATTTTGCACTGCAGTTCTCCCTTAAAGTAATGCATATACTAGGGTAAACGTGTATGTTAGGCAAGATTCCATACTAAAATGTGTATATTAGGAGAAGCTCACATTATAATGCTAATAAATTTCCACAAGGACTGTCTTTTTTAAAGGGCAAACTGATGTAGAGATGTGCAGAACTCAACTTGAGGCTGGTAAAATTCAACTGTAGGCAAGCAAATGAGGACCTGGACATGTCATACATGGAAGGGGGAGGTTGGGAAGGAGGCAGGGAAGGATGCAATCAAGGAACACTTTTTATATATAAAGTGTGCATTTAAGGGAAAGAGGGGGGTGAGTAAGCCTCCTTTCTTGTCCCACTCATCCTTTTTTCTGAGCACTTCCCTGTGCTAACAGCCTTCACTCTTTTCCATTTCCAGGAGATCACGCTTGGCTGCGCTCAATCAACCCCACACCTCCTACAGCCCTCTGAGAAATAGTTCTGCCTGTGCTAGGAAATGCATTACTTTCCATACCAGTCTCAAGGCCACATCCTTGCC
Organism: Podarcis gaigeae; assembly: GCF_964106915.1. Taxonomy (NCBI): domain Eukaryota; kingdom Metazoa; phylum Chordata; class Lepidosauria; order Squamata; family Lacertidae; genus Podarcis; species Podarcis gaigeae. The sequence continues at coordinate 48,198,586 of NC_139684.1, forward strand.
AAATACAAACAGCATGTGGATTTCCAGATTTTTGCTCCCCAAATCTCTTACCCATGGTGGATGATTAATTATATTCCTTTTATTCCACTTCTCACTCTCTCCACCTGCCATTAGAACAGGAAAAGTCAGGTTGAGGCTAGAGCTACATATTGCTTTTCAACACACCAGCCATATAGTTTTGGGCAGTTGTTTTCTAGGAAATTGAGATTGTCACTGAGAGATTGGTCCAGGATAGAGGCTGCAGTGGGTAGGTGGGTTAAGGGACTTTGGGATGAAAATATCTTACTGTATGGGACTGCTGGCCAAAACCAACAGCTAACAGAACTGTGCACTGTTTCACCAGCTCAGGATGTCCTCTGTGTAATGAAATAGTGGCTCTACCCACCTATGATGTTCATTGGTTTCCCTTGACCTGGAAGAACTACAGAGGATTCTGAAAACCAGAGCATTGCCTGGGCAGTCTCAGTGTCTGACTCCTGGTGCTTAACTTCACAGCTGTCTATGACCCTGGCACTGAAGGTCAGTGTTATTTACAGGGCAATCAGTTACATTATCACCAAAAAGAAAGAATGCATCACCAATAAAGAGGAAGGGAGAGGATAGAGGTTTCATGAAGTTTTCATATTTATATTCCTAAAAGCATATTTAGAAATAATTGCTATAATTCAAATATAGATTTATTTATTTAACTATTTATAAACCTCACTTTCATAAAAAATACAGTAAGCAGCGCTGTCGATTTTCAGAAAGCCTCGTATGGCTCTGAGTATTGTATACCATGCAAAAATCACAACAATAATAAACAGGGGAAAATCTAAGGAAATACACACACACACACACACACACACACACACACCTCTTGCTGGTTAAAAGAAATTTCAAATTTCAAAGTCTTGTGTAAATCACAAGACTTTTTAGGTAAAGGTAAAGGGACCCCTGACCGTTAGGTCCAGTCGCAGACGACTCTGGGGTTGCGGCGCTCATCTCACTTTATTGGCAAGCCCTAGGCTCTGTGGTTTAGGGACGCGGGTGGCGCTGTGGGTAAAAGCCTCAGCGCCTAGGGCTTGCCGATCGAAAGGTCGGCGGTTCGAATCCCCGCGGCGGGGTGCGCTCCCGTTGCTCGGTCCCAGCGCCTGCCACCCTAGCAGTTCGAAAGCACCCCCGGGTGCAAGTAGATAAATAGGGACCGCTTACTAGCGGGAAGGTAAACGGCGTTTCCGTGTGCAGCTCTGGCTCGCCAGAGCAGCGATGTCACGCTGGCCACGTGACCTGGAAGTGTCTCCGGACAGCGCTGGCCCCTGGCCTCTTAAGTGAGATGGGCGCACAACCCCAGAGTCTGTCAAGACTGGCCCGTACGGGCAGGGGTACCTTTACCTTTACCTTTTAGGCTCTGTGGTTTAACCCACAGCACCACCTGCATCCATTTTCTGGGCAGTGGCTAAAAGAAGGCAATTATGATTCCTTCCAAACTGCTACTGGCAGGGAGTTCCACAGGGCAGGGTCCACCTCACTCAGGGCTTGGTCAGTAATAAAGGCGAACCAAACCTCAGGGATCTGGGAAACCACAAGAAATGCTCCATCAGAGGATATCGGTGATTGAGGTGACACATTTCACCGTAGCAGCAGGAAACTGACCAAGTGACCTGTGTGTCTCCCACCAACCTTGTACATTGTTCCTGCTGGCTGGGGTTGATGGGAATTGTAGTCAAAAACATCTGGAAGCCTTGTCTAGGCAAATTTCCAATGCAATTCTGTGTATGTCTACTCAAAAGTAGACATGCCAGGAAAATGAGTATAAAGTACTTTTAAGGCTGCAATCCTATATCCTCACTTACTAAGGAGGAAGCCCCACTGAGCGTAATCTTTCTTACATCTGAGTAAACACATGTTAGGGCTGCACTGCACATCTCGTTGATTTTAGTGGTTGATTTTAAGCATGGGGACTTTATTATATTAGCACAGGTTCCCTTATACCACCCTTCAATTAAAAACAACAGCCCCAAATCCTGCCCAGACTTTAAACTATCTATTGATCTGTATGAAAATGTAAAATCTGTCTGATACTATTTTTTGCTCCAGCTGGGATGACTAGTGTGAACCTCATTTTTATTGAATCACTGAAGCAACTTGCAAAACAAATTAGGTATGAAATGGAAAATTCCTACACTGGGGTATGGGGAATCCACACATGTTGCCTTGGCCGTTCTGGTATGTCCTTCACATCAGGATCTGCGGTTAAAATAGCAGAGAAATTCATTCAAAGTAGGCTTGGCAATAATGATATGAAAGGTTGCTGACCTTACAAAACTAGGCAATATATCCTTCCCTGATAGATCCCATATTCAGAATTTGAACAGAAACAAAAGCCCAGTGTTCACGTAGGAAATACGAAGCTAGACGCTTAATAGATAGATGCCTATCAAATGCAAAAAAGTGACATGACTGATTTTTTTTTTCAAATGCTGCCACCTTGAGGATGATCCAGGCAACAGCTGGCTTATATGAACTGAAGACCAGTACAGTGGTACCACGGGTTAAGTACTTAATTCGTTCCGGAGGTCCGTTCTTAACGTGAAACTGTTCTTAACCTAAAGCACCACTTTAGTTAATGGGGCCTCCTGCTACTGCCGTGCCACCGGAGCACAATTTCTGTTCTCATCCTGAAGCAAAGTTCTTAACCTGAGGTACCATTTCTGGGTTAGCGGAGTCTGTAACCTGAAGCGTATGTAACCTGAAGCATACGTAACCCAAGGTACCACTGTATTTGCTCTCTCTCAAGTTAGTATTGTTATGGGATTGGGAGGGTTAGACTGAGGAGGATTCAAGGAGCCAGGTTCTGCTACTGAGTGCATTAACAGTCATAGCAAAGTTGCCAAGTGCCTTTCTCTTGTTAGCAGTGGGTGCTGGTAGGGTAAAAGGCAAGGATGCCAACAGTAAGGAGGAGCCAGAGCCAGGTATAGAGTCAACTAATTATGGAGTTGTCCCCATCCTCCTCCCTGAATTCTACAAAGGGAATGCTGAGAGTGAGAATGCCAACAGCCAGCACCACACATTTTACTAGCTGGAAGGAGGCAAGCAGGGTGGGGGGCTGGCAGACAGCAGAACCTGGTGGAGAAGTTCCCCATTTGCACTAATGTAGTAGCTTCTACAGGTTGTTAGGGAAGTTACAGGCAAATGCCCCACAATGATTAGGAAAAGGCCAGAAAATGGTTTGGATGGTGAATGCCAGATTGAAAAAAAAATAATGGGCATGTCTTACACATACATTTTCCATTGGGAAACAGCTGCAGCTTAGAGAATCTGCTTTGCAAACAGAAGTTCCTAATTTATTCCTCAGCATCTTCAAATAGGGATGGGAATACTACTTATTGTCTGAAAAACCTGGAGAGTCACTGCCGGGCAGTGTAGACAAGGCTGAACTAGGTGGAACAATGGTCCAACTCAATATATGGTGGCTTCCTGTGTCCTAAGTTCACATACTGCTGGTGACATCCTGCTGTCTGAGGCCAAAGGCATGCATTGGACTGGTAGCTGCAGTCTCCTTAAAGCATTGGTGATGGAACAGCATCCTTCACTGCATTTGAAACTGACAAACTAGCTTATGAAGTGGAGGGCTGGGCCAGGCTGGGCATACATAGCTCTGTTCTCCAACACCTCACTGCTGACACCATCACCCCTTGCTTGTCACCTGAGGAAGCTGCCTCACACTGCCTAATGTTAGAACTGATCCTGCCTGGTGAGGATGGCTTGATCTAGGTGACAGGATAGAGAAAATGGGCTGCAGTTTGAGAAATGGACTGAGAAAGATACAGAGAGCTGAGAATGGGCTGGGCAAAAGCAGCTTAGGGTGCTGGTTGTCCCCCTAGAGTTTTAGCAAAAGCTGTAATATATGCAAACTTACTATGAATGGCAAACCTGTGGACATTCTAGTCCTACACCATCTGGCAGGCCACAGGTTCTCTTCCTGCAGCATGCTCAGTAGGTAGATGGGCTGACTATTCACAGACAATTCCAGTTGTCCAGCCTTGTCAAGGATGAGGAAAGCTGTTCCAGAGATTGTCAGGATGGTCTACAAACATCTGTTAACTTACAGGCCTGCTTTCGTCTATTAACTGGTTTCAAGCAAGAAGGAAAGAAGACTGCCTTCCTCACAAGACGCTGTTATGTTCAAAATGATTGTGAATGGTTTCAACTGAAACTCAAACCTGAATGGATCAAGGCAGCTTCCACCGCTGGGTAACTGATGCCATTATAACATGTAGAAGCAACATATTTCTGTTCTCGGACTAAGTCTGAGGCTTTTTTTAAAGGAAGCTTGGCATGTTCTTTCAAGCAGCTGCCAGTCTTTCTGGTGACTTCCCAAGGCAGCATAAGGAGCACTTTGTTGCTAAACCATCAGGAGCCTGTAGAAGATGCAGCATTCCGTGCTGTTTACTTCATTCCAAAGATGTAATCAAAACAAAGATGTGTTTCTGCACTGAAAACTTCACTGTGCTTCCCAACCCATGTCTATATTTATGGCTGACTTCACTATAACAACAGCAGGCTCTCTTTTTCCGTTGAGGATGCATTTATCCAGTGACAGACAGCAAGGTGTGGACCTGCCCAACAAATATCTTCAAGCAACTGGTAAATGAGCCCAGTCTCTGGGAAGCCCTTACATTCCAAATCATGTATCATCTATCTATCTATCTATCTATCTATCTATCTATCTATCTATCTATCTATCATCTATCTATCTATCTATCTATCTATCTATCTATCTATCTATCTATCCTGCCCTTCATGGGCCTAGGCACTACAGTTTCAAATCATAATATTATAAAATGCGAAGATCCAAAAAGACACATGAAAGGCAACAGACCACAGATGAAGCATGCCTTTTGCAGCTAATACATAGCAGGCAAAACTTGTCTTTATTATTTAGCAAAGACAACCAGAAAACAATATAAGGCATAGAATTGTGCAGATGGGTATTGTAGTCCAAAACATCTGAAGGACACCAGGTTGGTAAAGGTTGGTGTGTTGTCGTTCTGCCCTTTGCCCCCAAAATGCTTAGAAACATAAACTGTCTTATGATGAATCTGACCATTGTTTATCTAGCACAGTAATGGCTACACTGGCTAGCAGTGGCCCACCGGGATTTCAGAGAGAGGTCCCTCCCAGCTCTCCGTGGAAATTCCTGGGATCAAACCTGGGACAAAGCATGCAAAGCAGGTGTTCTGATACTGACCAACAGCTCTACTTCTCTTCTTATTCTGTGTTTAGGCTGTGCGCAAGCAATGGCAGAGACTTCTCCCTTAATGCTCCCATTGCACTATCCATGATACAACAATACAGTGGTACCTCAGGTTAAGTACTTAATTCGTTCTGGAGGTCCGTTCTTAACCTGAAACTGTTCTTAACCTGAAGCACCACTTTAGCTAATGGGGCCTCCTGCTGCTGCCGCGCCGCTGGAGCCCGATTTCTGTTCTCATCCTGAAGCAAAGTTCTTAACCCGAGGTACTATTTCTGGGTTAGCGGAGTCTGTAACCTGAAGCGTATGCAACCTGAAGCGTATGTAACCCGAGGTACCACTGTAGATAATTTCCCTTTAAGTGGGCAACATTTCCCACCAACTCCAATAACCATTTACCCATGTGCTATAGAATGATGAAATTGACCAGAGTGGGAGCTGCTTGCGGTCAGTTTTATCAGTCCTAAATGGGATTGGGAGGGAAATGTCCCTTTTTATAGTAGACAGCAAGGGCCACTGTGGAATAATGGGGAGACCCAGGTTCAAATCACCACTCAGCAACAAAGCAAACTGTGATTGGACCAAGGTCACTCAATTTCTTTGTCTAACCTACCTCACAGGGCTGTTGTGAGGACAAAGTACTGCAGAGTATGGCAGCTTCAGTTCCTTGGAGCAAACGCAAGATATAAACCTAATAATAAAATTAACAGGATGGAAAGCTTGAACCTGCTGTTCCTGGTCTGTATCTGTATAGGATCATAATAAACTCTGCAAACTAGAATTGTTTTTAAATGTTTTAATAGTTCATGTTTGCTGCCCAGGGCTCCTTTGGGAAGAAGGGCATGCATTAAACAATTATGAGATCAACTGATACAGGGCAGAGTACAGCTCACATTAGGAGGCTGAGCTGTTCTAACAGCCCTTAGGATTAAGAGGCCACTTTTCCAGTAAAGGGAATGGTAAACCTGTTTTGTTGGACTACAGCTTTCATCAGCCATGCTGGCTGCTACTGGCTGGTGTAGAAGTCCAGCAACATTTGGAGGGCCACAGATTCCCCATCCTTGTTACAAAGAGCATACTCTCCAGTATTGAACTATGCAGGCATTACTCTTGAGTAAAAATGTTAAGCCCTGGATTGCAAGCCTGATAAATTCAATTGGTCAGAGTTGACAGGAAGTATAAATCTGGTGTGGGAGAGGCTAAAGACTGAGAACAAGAGGGCACCTTATGCTGAAGCCTGCTTGAGTATTTTGCTCATTTAATAAACAAGGAGCGCAGCCAATTCTCTCACTACCCTTTAATAAAGCCAAACACCATCAGTTCTACAGGGCTGCAGTTCTCACAACTGCTTTCAAGCTGCTGTTGATGACTCTTGCTCACCGTCTGAAAACAGAGATGGCACAAATGGGATTTCTGATTTTCCTCCTTGTTACCATCCTTTTGCTGGATCAAACAACTGGCCAGTCTGTCCATTCCAAAGCCAGAAAACACAGCAAACGGAGAGTTAAAGGTAAGCAAACTTAGTAGGCCACAGAGAATGAAGATTATGATAAATATATTATTTGATTGCTACCTTAGTAAATTTATTAACAAGTATTATTTTATTTTTTGATATGTTGGTTCATCTGATTTGGATAGTTTTATTTATGAATTCTATGACAGAAAAAGCCTGGGCACATAACATATAACACATACTATACCCGGAGTTCCCAGGCACAGATCAAACCTAGACCTCTTCAGCTTCATGTGTCTTTAAAGTGTGGATGGGGAGCCTTTGGCCCTTCAGGTGTTGTTGTAGGAAAGGACCATAGCTCAGTTGAATGCTGAAGATTCCAGGTTCAGTCTCAAGGTACATCTGGGAAAAGTTCCTGCCCGAAACCCTGGAGAGCTGCTGTCAGTCAGTGTGGACAGTACTAAGCTTGACGTACCAGTGGTCTGATTCAGTATAAGTCACCTTCTGGTGTTTCTATGACTCCATTCCTCATCAGCCCAAACCAGCTTGACCAGTGGTCAAGGATGGTAAGAACTGGGTAGGAGGCAGAGAAATGTTGATCTCCCAGACTTAGTGGCTGGGAAGAGAAAAGAAAGATCCCAGGTGAGATTTGGAAGAGGGTGGTAAGGGTTAAGAAGTACCTTTAACAAAGGACTCTATACTCTCTTTTTACTTTTGGTAGCTGTTTTCGTTTACATTAGTTTTCTATATCTTATTGTATGGTTAAAAATTTAGTGGGGTGGGGGGAGAGAGAAAGAACTGCCATTCAGCAACACCTGGAACATCCCCCAGCTTTGCTTTGGACCATGCCATGAGATACCGGTAGTTACTGTAACAGACAGCAAATAATCATGGGAAAACCTCATACTTGGGCAGTTTTTCTTTTCGTTGTGCCATGATAAGACACTTTTGCATAGCCTGTTCTCACATTCTACCAGTAACATTCAAAGAGGCTAAAGCATGTGGGATGGGAAGGTAGCAAAGGTACTTCTCACACCTCTACCACACTTCTCTAGGTAGCCTCTTTGTGTCAAATATTACTGACGTGGCATGAGAATTTGAACACTCAAAACTGGCAAAATTAAAATTAAAATGCCCCTCACCTGTGTAGTGTGGAGCATGGAAATAAAGAAAGCTGCCTGCAACCAAAAGTACCTACCATACACTTAAAACACACCTGCCCCCCCCCAAATGCTTGGAACTGTAGTTTACCCCTCATAGCGCACTTAACAAACTATGGGTGTATATTGTGTACACAGCCATATAGAACCCTACTATATGCAGACTTCACCCTTCACAGACAGCTACCTCCCCATGATAAAGGAAGCCTGCAAATAATTCAGTAGGATTTATTCACAGGTTAGTGGGGTTAGGATTGCAGCCTTTGTATTGCACTCCACATCTTACTGTAAATATTTTGATGTGTCTAAATATGTTAATGTATGCATATACTTACTTATTTAAGAGAAAGACGGTGACCTAAAGAGTCAAATTAACAAGCTTTGGCAAGAGGTAAACTCCCTGAAGGAAATGCAAGCACTGCAGACAGGTAAGGGTTGCTTTTTATTATTCTACAGAAGGGGTGCATAATGTCTGGTCCTCCAGATGTTGGTGGATTACAACTCCCATCATCTCTGACCATTCAGTGCTGGCTCTGACTGACAGAAATAATAGTTCAGCAGTATCTGGAAGGACACAAATCCTCCATTCTTGCTCTGCAGGGTTGAATCGTTTCCTTTAGTTGGCTCTCCCCTGAATATTTTTCAGTTTTAAATAGCTTTAAATGCTCATTTTAAAACTGGGGATTGGGGTGGGGGAAGAGAGATAGATGGTAAATGGACTGAAAGATGTTATTCCATTTGTTGTTCCATTTTTTATCAAATGATTTAAGATATTATTAAATACATGAATACTCAGGGTGTTTGGTGCAGACTTTAAAATAGTGTTTTCAGATACCTTGTCCTGGTTTTATTTGCTAAGCACTGAGTTGACCTCATGCACAGCTAGCTTTACTTTGGCACTTTGTGTTTCTAAGTAATGAAAAGGACTTTAGATCCCTGCCCTTGGTGGACAGCCAAGTATACACCTATTTCCTGATAGTTCAGCCCATTCTGATGTCAAGACAAATATCTGTTTTTCCTTGCAGTATGCCATGAAACCAAAGTGGTGAGGTGCAGGGGACCGTTTTCCAAACATAAATAGTACAAATAACAGTCCTGGCTCATTTTTAGTTTCTCTCCACCCCTCTCTGGCTCTTCTCCTTGGACTTCCAAAACCAAAACAGCTTAAAGAGTCAGTGACATAATATAATATCTGGGTAATAAAGTCATGGAGGGCAGTTGTCCCAAGAGATCACAACATGCTAACAAGAAGGCCTGTTTCTTCAGTGCCCCCTTCTGCCACTTGTAATTGCACACAGGAAAGAGAGGCAGCTTTGAAAGGGATTATCCAGAGAGCCTGGGGACTCAGGGCACTTCCAGATGACCATTCTGATTTTTTTACAGAGAGATTAGATTATGCTGGCTATTAAATGAGCATTCATTCTTATTTTTTATGGTAAGGTTAAATGACATGTCAAAGCAAATGCTATCTCTCAGTTTCCCTCCACTTTTGTTATTGCAAAAAGCCCAGCATTTTGGGGGAGCAGGTTTGTTGTGCAGCACTTCCCAAACAACTAGAATTGCGCAACCTGAATTGTCTGGTATGCAATTGAATCCTACCACAAAATAGACATTATCAGACTAAGTCTGAGGTAAGCATACATACTGTAGAACTGCAGACTGAGACTGGAGGTTCAACAATGGTGATATTCTAGAAGCACCCAGAGTTGTGGGAATGTTGAAATTAGCCATCAGCATGCTCTTCTTATGTCCTTGTGTTATATTCAGTGTCATCAATCCAGGGATTTATATGCTAACTTTCAGTATTTCAGATACAGAGATTGGCCCAAAGCACTCAATCACATCAAGCCTTTCCTGTTAATTTGGGGATCCAGTAAGTGTTAGTGCTCACCCGCCCAGTGTCTACCCAATGCACTAGTATTAACTGCATCCCCTAACCAGGGTTCAGTTTTTTCTTTAAAGCAACCCATTGTATCTACTACTGGGATGATGCTACAAAGAGAGGCCAACAGGCTGAAGGAGCCATTAACTCCATCAATTACTGCAAAGCAATAAGCAGCCATCATCTTTATAGCTGGTTATCTTTATGCCTGTTTCAGTAGCTTGCAAATGAACAAATTGAAACTGTGATTAGAAGACCCAATTAACATTGCCCTTAGCACATGTTGGGCTGCTTCTTTGATTCGGCAGGAAATGAAAGTGTTGTGATGAGGTATTTTGCTACCTCTCAAAATCAATAATGGTGCAAGGAACTACAGTGCTGATGCTGTGTCTGAAGAAATGGTGTTTATGGGAAAACAATCACTGCAAACTGAAAGTTTGCACGGGCTTAGGCTCTTAGGGCCAAAATAGATACCCACCCATCCTAAATTCTGCCAAGCGAAATTCCAAATCCAGGGAAATTTCAGGTAGCAATAAGCAGTGAAGAACCACTTTGGTCCACTTAACCTAGATTCTTTAATCATTGTATCCAACTTCTTTCATTCACAGTCTGTCTTCGTGGAACAAAGGTCCATAAAAAATGCTACTTGGCATCCGATGGTGCAAAACATTTCCATGAAGCAAACGAAGACTGCATAGCCAAGGGAGGGACTCTTGCTATCCCCAGAGACGGTGATGAAACCAATGCTCTCCGAGAGTACAGCAAGAAGAGCTTGTCAGGTGTGGCAGATTTTTGGCTGGGTGTCACTGACATGGTAAACGAAGGGAAATTTGTTGATGTCAATGGAATGGTCCTCAACTACTTCAACTGGGACCGGTCACAACCCAATGGAGGAAAACGGGAAAATTGTGTCTTGTTTTCACAGTCAGCTCAAGGAAAGTGGTTGGATGAAGTCTGCCGTACTGTCAAACGATATATTTGTGAATTCCTGATCCCTTAATCACAGCTCGGTCTGCTTCCTTCTTTCACTTCCGAAACACATATATGGTAGGGATGCCACTTTGCAGTCATCACCAAGCTTCACAACAAATCCAGAGTCAGAGACCACACGTTCAGGTAATTAGTTTGTATGGGGCAGTCAAAATAGCCTTTAGTCATGATGGATTGTTGAGTTCAAGTATATACCTCTTGATAATCCTTCCTGTTTACTAAAACTGCAAACCTCTCTTTTAAAGCAGATACTTCCTCTATTAATTAATTTTCCATTCAGTTGCAATTCCCTGTGTGTTCCGTTGCTGCAAGAAAATCAATGCTCTGCTTTGAACACTGCTAATGTCATAAACAGAGGTGATAGGACAACCAACACGGAATTGATTGTGCTGTTAGTGGTAGATCCACTATTTGATCCGAGTCAGTATCCCAGCACTGCAGGGTTAATTACAGGGTAGCTGCATCCCAAGATTTATAATGGACTGCAGGACAGAGGGAATGTGAGGTTTTGCTATAAGCATACTGTAGATACTGAGGTATTAAATCCTCATCAGTGTGGCTTCTTAAGCACACTTCTTATTTCCAAGGCTCCTATGATATCAGGACACAGGCAACAAACTACTCTTGTTATAATTCAAAGCTTGTTATCATAAAAAGTGTCCCTGCTATCAACATATATATATATAGTGAGTGGGATGAATATATCTCTGACATGTAACTTCCCATCATGTTTTATATCTAACACATTTGAATATCTTCACTCTTTGCATGATTTACACATTTCAATAAAGTTATTTTTCAAAAGCACAAGAGCTGGATGTTGCAGCGGCAATGTTGTGTTTTAATGCATGGATGTGTGTGTGTGAACAGGGGAGTCGAAGACATCCAATCCTATGTACACTTATTTGAGATTATGTGCTGTACTTAATTTTAAAGTTATAGGCCCATTAAACACAGTGCAAGCCTATATATGTCTATAGTGGTACCTTGGTTTAAGAACAGCTTAGTTTATGAACAACTTGGATTAAGAACGCTGCAAAACCTGAAGTAGGTGTTTTGGTGTGTGGCACGCCTTGGTTTAAGAATCCTTTGGTTTAAGAACGGACTTCTGGAACGGATTAAGTTCGTAAACCAAGGTACCACTGTACTCATAAGTAATCTCCACTGAGTTATGGGGAACTTACTCCCAGGTAAATGTGTATAGAATTGCAGCCATTTGAGTTTTACTGGCATAATCAATTAACTTATGAATTATATTTGTCTGTTGATAAAACCAGTAATTCTGAAGTAAAAAGCCTAATTCATGGTTTTGTTGATTATGCAGTTTTATTTGTGAGCACCCTGTGCTTTATTTATTTTTAAGGTTGAGAGATAATAATGTAAATTAAAAATAGAATAAAATGACCCACATCTGTCACAGCAGGCACCAAAAGGGATCCCCTTCTATGGGAAAGGGCCATCTGTGTGCTGCCCACGAGTAAACCCACTGAAATAAATGATTCTACTCTGAATAAAATTTGGCTGCCTATATAAAATCAGTTAACTGGATTTTTGAAAACCAATCTTATTACTTAAACATTGCCAACCTTCTTAATTCTGAGTGAACATGCATAGGAATGGGCTGCAATTCTTATTAGGAAGGACATAGGAAGCTTCCTTATGCCAGCATTATCTACTCTGTTTAGCAGCAGCCTTGCAGGGTCTGAAGCAGAGAGAGAGAGAGATGCCCCCCTCACTGCCTGCCCACAATTCCTACTATGGGGTCCTGCTTAATTTGAGAGACCAGGAATTGAACCAGGGGCCTTCTGCTTGGAAAGTTGGCGTCTTACCACTGATATGGTTCCTTCCCATCAGAGTAACAGAGTACATAATCATTTTCAGTTTGTTCAATCCAGGTGTGATCTGATCTTAAAATAATCATTCATTAGCCCTAAATAGTGGTGAATTCACAACTTTTAAAATTGTGGGTCCCTCCCCACTTTCTGTTTTTTGGTGTGTGTTTTTTAAAGCTTGCTTTCAAAAGCATTTCCATGATTACTCAGCCAAATTTTCTCTTGGTCCAGATCTTCCACTAGGAAACAAAAATTATTGTTTTCCCAATTCACAGTAGGAGTGTAAGTAAGATATGTTAAGGCAAGTTGGTAGTGGTTGGAGGAGGTGTTACGGTCATCCTTTTACCTTCAGCAGAGGCAGGGAGTGGCAGGCAAACCTTGGATTAACACTCCACCTGGGGTTAAGGCACAGTTACAGGAGGAGCATGGAGAAGGCAGCTGCCAACCTCTGCAAGCTGTGCTGGAAGCAGCTCTGAGTACCTTGCCTGCCATAGTGGTATACAGGCATTGGCAATTATATTCTCCATTGATGGGCAAAGTTCGCTGTGCTGGTGGTGGGTACTGGCCCTATGAGCCTGACTACTGCACCAGTAGTGCTGTCCACTCAAGTTAGGTGCTGAATCTAATGCTGCCATTTGAACACCACAGCATTGCACTCCTCTGCAGGCCACAGGAAATCACGCTGGACCTTTGCAGCATTCTAGGGCTTGGGCTCAGGGTGGTATTGGACAACATGAAAGCCTGTTGGGACCAGGAGCACTTCGTCACAAATATTAGGATCTTCGCAGAACAGCTGCTCAGCATCCTGGAACATCCACATCTTGCTGGGCACAGTGAGCGAGAGAGAATTTGCCAGGGCTTTCTCCTGAGCAAGCCAGAGCACAGAGTGGTGGCATCTTTCAGTTCGGAAAACACATACAATGATAATGGGGAAGAAAATTTCTCTGGGTGGGTGAAGATCATCCTTCCAAGCCAGGAGCCTAGGATTGGGAATAAAGGTGGTGCTGAAAATACATGGGGTACAGAGCAGTCTCTCTGGACTCATTATATTTTGTGATGGTCAGCTTAGCTATTGTTATTAAAATAACACAGGAAGCTGCTTTATGGGGAATCAGACTATTGGCTCATCTAGCTCAAAATTGCCTACAGTGGATTATTTCTTATTTTGCACCCCACTTTGTACCTGTTCCCATTCTGTCTTGTCTTTTCTCTCCCCACCCTCTCAAAGAACCAATTGTAATCCTATCCCGGGGTAGGCAACCTAAGGCCCGGGAGCTGGATGTGGCCCAATCACCTTCTCAATCCTGCCTGCAGATGGTCCGGGAATCAGCATGTTTTTACATGAGTAGAATGTGTCCTTTTATTTAAAATGCACCTCTGGGTTATTTGTGGGGCCTGCCTGGTGTTTTTATATGAGTAGAATGTGTGCTTTTTCATCCCCCCCCCAAAAAAAAATATAGTCCGGGCCCCCACAAGGTCTGAGGGATGGTGGACCAGCCAATGGCTGGAAAAGGTTGCTGACCCCTGTCCTATCCCCTCCCTTTCCACCAGCCTATCTTTTGTCGCACAGATCCTGCCCCCAAACACAGACAACTCCACCCAGCCCCCTTCAAAAACTTCTCCGAAGCCTGAAATTATGTATAGTGACTAGGAAATGTGCAAAATTCCCACTTCATGGCTGGACTATGTGCACATTTGTCATGAGGCCTGGTGAATATGCATCATGGTCACATTAATGACTCAACTTACATTCTCCTTAACATACTTACACAGAGAGTGAAAGCGAGAGAGTGAGCAGGGGTGGGGATGGTGTTTAATCTGACCACAGAGGTGTAGAAAAGAAAACTGTAGGATTATTCGTAATTCATCCATATTCAAACTAACCTGCTTGATATTTCCCATGTTACAAAACAGATATGAAATCGAATAATCCTACAGATTAATAACCAATCTATAGATTCACAAAACAAGTACATGATACAGCTCTATTGTACAGGCAGTAGACTTTTAAAAATAATAAATAAATTATCTGAAATAAATAGTTAGAAACTTTGGGTTGGAAGGATTTAAGTATACAGGCAATATAAAATGGTCCATGTATCGTTCTTTTGGTTACTTGTTCATAGCATTTAAAAGATTACAAGCAGACTATCCTGCTATATTCAAAACAAAAAAAATTCCTTCCAGTAGCACCTTAAAGACCAACTAAGTTAGTTCTTGGTATGAGCTTTCATGTGCATGCAGATACTTCTTCTGCATGCACACGAAAGCTCATACCAAGAACTAACTTAGTTGGTCTTTAAGGTGCTACTGGAAGGAATTTTTTTTGTTTTGACTATGGCAGACCAACACGGCTACCTATCTGTATCCTGCTATATTATTTTGTATACTGCACCATCTGGTGCTGTGTTCAGTTATTACACTTACAATGCAGTGCAGTGTTTTTATTATAGCTTCCCTGACTAGGGGGACAATCATACAAATAATATGAACATTTTAATTTGTCAACTCAGTCTACATGGCAATTCATGTAGACTTTCTGAGTCTGAAAACTGAATTCAGCTACATATTCATTATATACCCACCTGCAATATTTTGGGATTTGTATTTTTCTAGATGCAGTTTTTACAACCAAGAGTGGTGGTGCTGGGGAGTTTTTCTGGGAATGCAGACTGCGGCACAAAGCAAAGTGGTTACAAAGTGCGTAAAATGGGATTTATTCTCACGTGTGAAAAAGATTGCAGGCGCACTTGAAGTACAAAAACAACCGCTGAACTTGAAACTGGCAAAGCGCAACTGTTGCCAGAGGGAAAATTTCCTCTTTATTATTCTTATCTGTAGAAATAGTATTTGCAGAAGCAGCCCTCTCTTTCTGCTCCTGCTTTCAAAACTTCTCAACAACCTTCCCCCCAAATCGGGGCATTTCTCTCAAAATCATACATCCACCCACATACATTTACCGTAAACATAAGCAGGAACAATGACAGAGCAATACACGGGGCATATTCAGTACAGTAAAGACAAACTACAGAGACGCGGTTACATATAGCCCAAACTTTAAGATGAATCTCGCACGGGACTACAAAAAGCCACACTTGCCCGCTGCAGCAACACCCGCGAGCACAACGTCGGTACTGTATTTTCCTTCCGCTGAAAGCTCGGCTTGGCACGTGCTTTCCCCTCACCCGGAACTACGCTTCCCATGATACAATTCGTCCTCCGCGCCCTGGGATTGGCTCAACAGAACCGGAAGGGGCTGTCCCCCCTTAAAAAAACCCAACAACTCCCCCCCCGCCCCAAAAATCTGAAACCTGCTTGCAAGAAGCTCCGTCTCTGTGCGGGGAGGAGGAAGAGGAGGCGGGCGATAATTGAAGCGGGAGGGTGGCGTTTCTGAGGAGAACCTTCCTGGGACCGTCGCGAGGTACTATGGCGGCGCTGAAGTACGCGGGGCTGGACGACACCGACAGCGACGAGGAGCTGCCCCCCGGCTGGGAGGAGAGGACCACGAAGGATGGCTGGGTCTACTACGCCAAGTAAGTGGGAGAGGGGCAGGCGGGCAGGTGAGGAAGGGCTCCTGCCTCTGAGGTGGGCTTTCTCTGAGGGAAGGCTTGTGAGGCGTGGGCGGCAAAGGGTCGCTTTTCTGAGTGGCTTGTCCGGCGTGGGTGGGTGGGTGGTACGTAAAGTCTCCTCCTCCTCCTCAGTTTACCAGTGTAGGATACAAAAAGTTACATTTCTCAGTGGTTTATGAGGGTGGCATGCAGAAAAGTTTTCTCTCCTTCCCCTCCACCCTTGTAATGTCTTGGGGTGTGTGCAGAATTTCACTTGAACCTGAATGGTTTGTGAGGTTATATTGGTGAGAGGCAAGAGGTCCCCAGTGCAACATGGTTCCTGGAAATAATGAGAGTTATGATGGTGGTAAAAATATTAATAACAGCCCCCTCCCCATAGTTCTGTAAGGAGTTTACGCTAGAGGGGGATGCAAGCTGTCACCCGCAGTTGTATTGGTTTGGTTGGGTGACCCGTACAAAAGCGAACAGCGCACCTCAGGAGCATCGCCTCTTTTCTGCCACGACGAGCAGGTGCAGCTTGGCCTGCAAAATCACACCTGCTGAAATTACTTCTTCTACTCGGCTCTTAAAGGTGCAAGCATGTCGTTCGCTTTTGTATCTGACCAGTCTAAGGTTGGAGGCAGTTGCAGACCACTGGCCACAAAGCAACAGTAGCATAAGTACAGAACAAACTGAAGAAGGACAGCACAGGAGTCTTCTGGTATCTTCAAAGGCAAACGAAGTAGAGCCCAATCCCGTGTGCTTTTATTCAGAAGTAAGCCTTTTCAAAAATAGGGGGTCCATGGCTTGGCCTGGTTCAGGGGATCTGCAGAACGGAGCCAATTGGGAACCACTGCCCTGGGGGATTTTTCCAGTGGAGAAAGCTGGTGACCCTGTCAAATCCCTTGTCTCACTGTGGAATGGTCAGATGAAATAGGTAGTTGATGTGACTCCTAAGCATCCTCTTTGGCACCTTGGAACCTGAGCAGTTCCTTGGTATTTTGAGGAGTTGCGGAATATGAAACTGTCTTTGATCCAGCAGCTGTAGTGTGGAAGGCTGTAGCATGCATGATTGCTGATGGAATTGAGGCCTTGTTAACATAGAGCACCTGTGCTCAGAGATCTGCACTGGTTGCCGATTTGCTACTGGGCCAATTTCAAGGTGTTACCATTAAAATAAAAAGCCCTTAACAACTTGGGACCAGTTTACCTGAGATTGCTTTACCCTATATGGGCCTACTTGACTGTTTCAATGAGTAGAGTTGGCACTACAACAGGTGCCACATATTGCCCTTTCTGCATTTGGAAGAACTTGATTGTTTAGTGGGGCAGCACCTATACTTTGGAACTCCCCACCTATTGACACCAAGCGGGGGCCTTCACTGTTCACTTTTCGGTGCCTGCAACAATAATTCTTGTTTAGATGAGCCTACTCAAATGCTTAGAAAGTTGAGGTAATTTTAATCTGCTTTAGTATTTAAACTTTTGTATGTTTTAAAGTATGATTGCATTTTTTTCTTTATTTTCTTGTTTTATGTTTTTGTAAACTGCTCTGAGGTTTGTTTGTTTTTATGCAATCAAGAGGTGTATAAATTTTATGAAATAAAATATAAATAAATTTAAGTGGTGTGGGGGGTTGCAGGAGGGAGAGGGAATTTTAAGTTTTGCAAATGGAGACATTACCATTAGCTGAGTTGGGTGCAACTCAGTAAGTTCATCTCTCCTTAGAAATGAAGGTTCACAGGTTTTGCTGTAAAAGGAAACTTATAGAACCTAACAAACTTTTTGAAGACTTGCTTTTGGGCTCCTGAGCATTCCTAAGGAAGACTTTGGGCCTACCAGTTCTGTTCCTTAATATTCATACAGACACAGGTAGGTAGTTGTGTTGGTCTGACGCAGTTGAAATAAAATAAAAAAATTAAAATTGTCCTGTAGCACCATAGAGACCAACTAAGTTTGTTCTGGGTATAAGCTTTTGTGTGCATGCACACTTCTTCAGATACCTTCAGAAGTGCGCATGCACACGAAAGCTTATACCCAGAACAAACTTAGTTGGTCTCTAAGGTGCTACTGGACAATTTTTTATTTATTTTATTTATTCATACAGACAGGTTATCTTTTCTGTGTCTTGTTTGTAACCACTGCCTTGGTATGAATTTTTTTTAATAGTATTTTTATTAATTTTCCATTTTTAACAATAATTATATCACATTAACACCTTTTGTAAAATGTTATGCTCTACCGAGCTTACAACTTCCCTCCGTTCGTCTTCTGGTTTTTATAAAACACCTATTATGTCCACACATTTGTATTCGCTTAATTTTACATATATCTAAAATTATTCAAAAGTCAAAACACATGTAGAAAGTTCCTTCTTTTAAACGTTGTGAGTTTTATCTCAGTCCTGCTAGTGTTTTTATATGTTTACAATGATTGTCTATATATTGCATAAATTTACTCAAATCTCTCTGGAACGCTTGGTCACTCTGGTTTCGGATTTTCCCTGTCAGCTTTACCTTTGTATGAATTAGCAGTGACCCATATTCTTTCATTATAGTATTCTAGGAATTATTTGTGCCCCAAAGCAGCTAGAAGGCATAGGTAAGGGGAGCACACTGCTTTACTGCAAATGTTTGTTGCACCAGGAAGATTGGCCAGTTACCAATGCATAGTGACAAAATTGAGCTCTCACTTCATTTGTGAAATATATTTGTTTATATTGAAATGCTTCCCTTTCAGTCACCTGGAAGAAAGAACTCAGTGGGATCATCCCAAATCCGGGAAACGGAAACGAGTTGCAGGAGGTTTGTGTCTAGTTTTGCTGACTAATGGTGGTTCTAAACACAGGGGGAAAAGCTATAAATAAGTCAGAAATTAGATTGTTTTAACAAAATAAAAAATTTCTATGGAAAACACATTTTAAAATTTCCTGCGGTCTGGTGCCATCTGGTGTTGTTACATGTTTATAGCATATTCAGCGACTCTTCCATTTCAGATTAAATTTTGCAGTTACAATGCTTTCTCCTTTCTCATCTCCCTACTTCATTAATTTCAGATCTTCAATTATATATAGCCTTAGCGATAAACTTATAAAGAAAGGTGTGTGCAGACTAACTGAATCCCTTAAGGGCCACTAACTACTGAACAGGCATTGCTCATTTTCAGCTTGATCCAGTGCTTGGTTATCTGGAAGCAAGTCTCATTGAATTCAGTGTGTGCTTAATCCCAAAAGAGTGTGCATAGGATTATAGCATTAAAACCATGTGGAAGGTTAATTTGTTGATTGTCTTCCATTATTGTGTCACACTCTTCCTTTCCTGGATATTACTGGTTCTTGTCTCTACCACATTCTTCAGTTGAAGACAAAATGTTGCTGAGGATATACAATTTAAGCTCAAAGCTTTAAATTGCTTTAAAAATGCCACTAAAATTATTTTATATTCCTTCAGATTTGCCGTATGGATGGGAGCAAGAAACAGATGAAAATGGACAAGTCTACTTTGTTGAGTAAGTGATAGAACTGCAAGCGTTCTAATTCTCCTCCAGGTGACATTTCTGCAGTTTTGTTATTTTGATGGTCACTGGTTTCCAAATTGTCTATCCTTGCACTATTCAAAGCAGGAATGCAGTGAAATACTTATCCAGATTTTCTTGTAGCATGTTGAAGCTTGTTTTGTAAAAAGCCTCTTGAAAGGTATAGTTAATAAAAAATGCCAAACCATATTAAATCTAATATGATTTAATTCATTTTCTTTGGAAAAGTTGCTTGAAGCTGTCAATGGCAAGTCTGCCTAGAGATTGAAGAATTCACAGCTAATTTACAGAGCATATGCATGTAAATAGTTCCCATAATATTGGAATACAAAAGAGCAGGAGAAACAGAAAGTACCATTTCACACAATACATAGTTAAACTGTCGAATTTTCTCCCACAAGAGGTAGCAATGGCCACCAACTTAGGTGACTTCAAAAGAGTTTTAGACAAATTAATGGAGAATAAGGCTATCAGTGGTTACTAGCCACAGTGACTAGGTTCTACCCTGCTATTGTCAGAGGCATTAAGTTTCCAAATACTAATTCCAGGGAGCTGGGGAGAGTGCTGTTGTTCTTAGTTCCTGCTTTTGGGATTCCTATAGGCATCTGCTCTGCCACTGTGAGAACAGGAGGCTGGACTAGATGGGTCATTGAACTGATTCAGCAGGCTCTTTTATGTTTATAGGTTTCATCCCTTGCACTTACAATTACATGGTGCCTGGTTGAAGGTCCTGGTGGGAAATACCTCTCCCTGAGACTCGGTGAACCGCTGTCCTGGTGAACAATAGTAGACTTGATAGTCTGACTGTTTAAACCAGCTTCATGTAGTCATTGCATTCAACTCTTTTTCATAGCCATTTTTCTGTCACCTTCCCAACACACAGAACTGAGACTTTAAGCCAGTAATATCACAATTGGCCTTCAGTTACAGACTATTAATGTTTTTTACTTGTTGCGGACCACTTTATTTTTACTTAAGGAAAGCTAATCCATAGAGATGAAACTGGAAACTGTTTCCCATTGACTTTCAGCCTTTTGTGCTACAGGAACAAAATAATGGAAAACTCAAGAGTTCTATATTTGTAGGTTTAAGATAGCCACAGGTCTTGTAAGCTGCTGGGTGTTTTTTTTAGCAATCAATCTGTTTTTTCAATCCGAGTGTTCAGGAAGTTATGTCTATTATAGATTTCTGGCCAGAAGAATGCCTTACAAACAGTGACAATTTAATGTAAACAGTAATGGACTATGCAAAATGTATCTCATTTGAATCCCTCTTTTGATATTCCTGTTGTTGGTTAGAGCCTGTAAGATTATTGGTAGGATTTTTTGGTCTGTCCTCTAGGGTCTAATTTCATTCCTAAAAGACTCTTACCATGACCTCCAAATTGTGTGATAAAATTATACAAATATACAACTATTTACAAATTACACAACTATAAAATTATACAAATAGTTCAAAAAACCTTATTATATTTGTAATCCACCCTTCCCCTGAAGTTTCCAGGGCAAGAACATGTAAACATCAAAATTAGAGTTGAAACAATGTAGTACAGTACTAAGCTGAATGCAAGAATGAAAATCTGCCATCAAATTGCAGATCCATAAAAGCAAAGTAGCAATGACAAACAGGTGCTCATGTTTTCCAAGTTATACCTCCCCAAAAATCTGGGCAAAAAAGTTTGGCTTCACCTGCCAATGAAATGAGGCTAATGTTGTTGTGAATCACACCTTGGTGGGCAGGTTATTCAAAGAGTAAATTCAAAGTGATGAATTTTTTAAAAATAATACATTTTATTTTATTTTATTTTATTTTATTAATACACAAAATAAACCAAAGATAGAGCATAAAGAAATACAATTACAGTAGGTTGAAAGCAGCATAAGTTTGGACATTATCCTTACACTTGTTCCAGAACATTACAAAAAAAAAAACAACTTGTAAAATAAACCTGTTAGACTAGTTTATATGTATTCTTTTATAAGTTAGTTAGTTTAATCATAGTTACTATGGACCATTTTTTCTCAGTCCATTCAGATACTGTAGGATATACACTTTACCTCCAATTTTTAGCTATTTTAGTCTTAGCGATAGTTATAAAATTGAACACTATTTTAAAATCATTTTTGGAATAACATCTTTTAAATAACGAAGCAGAAATATTTAAGGCTCCAAGGGTATATGATAGCCTAACATATCAGATATTAGCCTGAACAGATTTCAACAATAATTTTATCTAAGAACAATTCCAAAGGGTATGTATTTAATCCACTTTCTATCATCCACATTTTCAACATCTATCCAATCCTAACTTATATATTAAATTCAGTTTATAAGGTGTTGATCAAACCATTGATCAATAGTTTTAAAATAGTTCTCCTTTAGGTCTGCTGAAATTATATTAGATAAGAAGCTGTCTCAAATCCATTGTTTCCTTGTTATTCTTTGAATCTTACACCCATTTTCTCATATATGTATCCTGGTTA
Source organism: Podarcis gaigeae (assembly GCF_964106915.1). Lineage (NCBI taxonomy): Eukaryota > Metazoa > Chordata > Lepidosauria > Squamata > Lacertidae > Podarcis > Podarcis gaigeae. Next base: position 48,220,704 of record NC_139684.1, read on the forward strand.
TGTTCCAAGTTTAACCAAAGGTCATAGAATCTTGCAGTTATGCCTTTATCCAGATGAGAGATAGAGTTTCTCATTTGTCCTCTTTTCTTACTATTCCACATTTTTGTATCGGAGAGGAACCCCCTGATAAAACTTAATTTTTGCACTTCTCCAGGATTGTGAAAGAATGGGGGTTGTCGAGACTAACAAGGTAGGACTCAGCAATACAAGCAGCATGTCTGTAACTTAAAACTGAACAGGGACATAGCAGTGTTTGAATATAAAGTATTTCTCAGTGTTTGCATTGTTACTGAAAATATATTAGCATGACCATCGTTCTTGTTTTTCTTAAGCCACATAAATAAAAGGACAACATACCTTGACCCAAGACTAGCATTTACCGTAGAAGATAATCCAATGAAACCCAATGCCAAGCAGAAGTATGATGGAAACACCACTGCAATGGAAATACTTCAGGGTCGTGATATGAGTGGAAAAGTGGTCATAGTCACTGGAGCTAATTCAGGAATAGGTAGGTCAATATTGCATTCAGTTTTGTGGCAAGCTGTATCGGTGAATTTGCATGTGTTACATGCATGTGGATACTACCTCAGTGGTCTTCATAACTGATTTTCAAAATACAAGGTTGATCAATGCTATATGTGGTATATTTCTGTATAAAAGGACCAACATTCCAAACTTAAATTTATTTAATTGGATGCAAGTCCCAATAACTACTTATTTCCATGTAAAGGTTCATCTGCACAGAAACTTGTCCCAGTTCTGATTTGTCCCTTAGCATCAAATCTAAAAGTACAGTCTGTCATCAAAGGAAAGTATGAGATGAGTCAAGAAAACTGCATGCCAAGTGATGATGCGTTATTACACAATTGTCTGGTTTGGCTACTTCACAAGGAACGTTCTAGATATAATTATTTAGAGGTTTTGGTCATAGTTAAATTCTTGGCAGTTATTGTTCTGGATAACTTTGCTACCAGGTACTTCCCGTTGCTTGGTCCCTGCTCCTTCCCAGCTAGCAGTGCGAAAGCACGTCAAAATGCAAGTAGATAAATAGGTACCGCTCCGGCGGGAAGGTAAACAGTGTTTCTGTGTGCTGCTCTGGTTTGCTAGAAGTGGCTTAGTCATGCTGGCCACATGACCCAGAAGCTGTACACCCGCTCCCTCAGCCAGGGAGCAAGATGAGCACTGCAATCCGAGAGTCTTCCGCGACTGGACCTAATGGTCAGGGGTCCCTTTACCTTTACCTTAATTCTTTTAATAAAGGTACCCCTGCGCGTACGGGCCAGTCGTGTCCGACTCTAGGGTTGTGCGCCCATCTCACTTAAGAGGCCGGGGGCCAGTGCTGTCCGGAGACCCTTCCGGGTCGCATGGCCAGCGTGATGAAGCTGCTCTGGTGAGCCGGCACCAGCGCAGCACACGGAAATGCCGTTTACCTTCCCGCTATAAAGCGGTACCTATTTATCTACTTGCACTTCAGGGTGCTTTCAAACTGCTAGGTGGGCAGGAGCTGGGACCGAACGACGGGAGCTCACCCCAACGCGGGGATTCAAACCGCCGACCATGCAATCGGCAAGCCCTAGGCGCTGAGGTTTTACCCACAGCGCCACCCGCGTCCCTTAATTCTTTTAATATTGAGCCCAAAACAGGAGCTCATTATACCAATGAAGCAAATAACTGTTAAATAAAAAAGAGTTCATGTATATATGTGCTAGTGAGTAATGTGACTTATTCTTTCCCATGGTGATTTGAACACTGTATTTTAAAAAAAGATAATTGGTGTAAGCTGTTGCATCAAACTATGGAGTTTAAATTTAACTAGAAAGAAAGCATACTTGCAGTTTGCAAATTCAAAGCTACCTAAGGAGGTGGGGGAGAATATATTTGGCAGTTAACTGCTTTCTAGTTCCTTTAAACTTCATAGAGTGAGGAAATGTATAATATGATGACAAACATAAGAGGCTGTTCCTTTGAGTATACCACCTTTTCAAAATGAAATTTTAAAAATATTCATTGTTGGGTTCTACTTGCTTGCTATTGAATGTCTTGGCAGTTTGGTTTTCTGCATTTCTGTGGAGCACAAAAAAAATATTAGCTGACAGTTTATAAACACTTGTTGTAATTAGCAACTAGTATCCCTTCACCTGTATTTCCAGTAAAGGAAGTGAAAATTAGTGATGGGTTTTGAAAATTTACTGTTTCCAAGTTTTATTAAAAATATAGTGCAGGGTATTTCTATGTCTCGTAAAGCATAGTTCAGGGAAGTCTGTTTCTATCAAGTGGCAAGGTTTTGTTTTTGTATTTTGTTCAGTCTATGGAGAATAATATATTTTGGTCATAGCTTTAACATTATTGGATTTTTTATGTGTCTTAGCATTTCCAGTGTGGTGTAAAGCAGAAACATAGCATAAAAATGTTTTAAAATAATACACATTTGGCAGCCATATCCTGTGCTCCTACCTTACTTGTGAGTTAGCAGTTAACAGTCTTGATTTTTCCCCCCACTAGAGGGCTCTATTGCTCTTCTGAAAGAAATGAAGCAAAAAGAAAGAGAAAAAAGAGCAACATATCAAAGTGCTTCAAAGTTTACCAAAACAAATATTAGTTTTGTCTTGGGCTTTTTATATATCAGTTGCTGGTGCTAAAGTTCAAATGTGGAAGAGTAGGTGAACTAATTTCTGCAAGTAGTTGACTTCAACTTCATTGGCAAATGTATCTGACAAAACTAAACACAGTAGTTCGTAGTATCCCAGAATTTTTAACTTAAGATAAAGATAAATGTGGATATCAAAACACTAGCCTTTGTCTTTTAAGGCTTATATAAAGCTTTCTTTATGTCCTTGAAATCCTGTGTAGTCTAGCTTTGTGTATGCAGTACTCACTTGGATCTAATCTCTTGTAGGCAGTGCAAGAACTCTGCAACACGATGCAAGAACACTTGTGATGCTGCTGAAATTCTTTAAAGGAACACTTTTTCTCTAGGGGCATAGGCAAAGCTCCCTAAATACTTCTATTATAAACTGTAACATGATTAAACTCTTTTGAGGAAAAGCAATATTGTATCTGCTACTGTACAATAGTAGATTTGGTCATGATTGCCATACGCATGCATGCCACGAGTCTCCTTCAACAAACCTTTTGCCTTTGAATGTCAAAGTAATTGGAAAACTGTTTGAGTGTGTGTTGATGCCTGGCCCCTGAGTTTATGTGTACATGGGAGATTAAAGAGAGATGGAAACTAAACAATTCAGCAAGTCACATCTTGTCAGTTTCAGTTGCACCACTCTGAGAGGAAATATATACACCATGGCCAGGATGCAAAAAACAGCACAATTAGATCTGTACACTCAAGGGGGAGCTTTTTATTCCCCATTCTCAAATATTAGCCCTATATTGCTTGTGTCAAACAGTTCTCAAAAACTGAAAAAAGTTCCAAAAGCACTTTGTGTGGTTGAGGGTCTGATCTTTCAAGAAGAACAAGTCAATTTGTACTTATCACAGACAAGCCCTTGAATTACTCTTTGTCCACAACACAGTGTCTCTGCACCTGTCTTCTATGATATTTATGCAGTGGTACCTCTGGATACGAACAGGATCCGTTCCGGAGCCCCGTTCGCATCCTGAAGTGAATGCAACCCGTGTCTGTGGGTCACAAATTGTCGCTTCCGCGCATGCGCGTGACATCATTTTTACCGTCATGCACGAGCGGCGAAATCTGGAAGTAATGCATTCCATTACTTCCGGGTCGCCGCGGAGTGCAACCCGAAAGCGCTCAATCTGAAGCAACTTCAACCTGAGGTATGACTGTACATGTTAGTAACTACTTTGTGTTGCTCCCTTGTCTTTGAGTCCTGCATAGTTATTTGATCTTGCATTGTTTTGCATTTGTCTCTGCCTGAGACATGATGAAATTGATATTTGATATCACAATTGGTCCCTCAAAAGGTAGCTGCCAATAACACTTTTGTGCTCTATAGTGCCATCCCTTTTGTTATAGCTGCTTTCCAAAACCTGACTAAGTGATGATAAGAGATGCAGTTTTTAAATAGTTTTGCAAACGTGCTTTCCTTGGTGTCCTTGTTTTGTTTGCCCTTGTGGGCTGAAGACTTTTTTTTTTTTTGTAATGTCTGATGCTTGAAATGGAAAAGCAAACTAATGGCATGTGAGGTATGCAAAACTATCTTTGTGTAACATTTGTGTTAAATTTCTTTTAGGCTTGTCAAAAGTAGACAAATGCAAAGAGAAAATGAATTGGAATGCAGTCATTGGAACCATAGTGGCAGATGTGATCAAATATATTTGGATTAAGGGAAAACTGTAAAACCATAGTGTTGGGGCAAAGCTATCAAAATTGTTAGATTGAATTATGAATATTGTTTTTCCTCTATGCAGAACTTTTGAATAGTTTCTGTTGTCAGATCTTAAAACTAGGGGAGAGCTAATATGAACAGGAACTTGATTAAGGTGGAAAAAAATCTTTAAAATGTTAGCAGAGGATAGCCTAAACGTCCTTGGACTATGGAAGTGTTTTTTTAGATGGTGATGAAGAGTTTAGTAATACCCTACTTTCTGCAGATGATATAGTAGGATACTTTCTTTAGTATATTTTCAATTGAAAATAATCATCTTGCTGTTGGCTCAAAATCCCACACCTGCACATTAATTAGAAAGTAGAGTTTCATTAGAATCCTGATTATCTAAATTTGCTGTGAAAGTTCTCTTAAATGTCCGAAGCACAGATGCCAGACATTGCTTGTTTTTGTTTTTTCCAAGACATGTGGCTTTTGGGAGTTTTCTGTGAAATCTACAGCTCTTGGGAACCTTGGCCTTTATTTTTTAAAATAAGCAAAGTGAAAACCTAGTCCTTGTAATGGTAGAGATGCATTTTTAATATGTTATTTTTGTGGGTGGGGAGTGAAGCAGTCCTTATCACTGTCCATCATTAATGGAATTTCTTCAGTGCCTGTCTAGCAGAAAACTGTACAGTGGAGGAAAGTTGCATGGAACTTACTTGCATTTAGTGTCAAAAATGCTCAAGGTCTGTTATCTTACTCCCCAAGAGTGTGCTGCAAGTATTCTGCACTGTTGCAGAATCTCACAATCAAGTATACCTGCAGGGTTTTTTTAAAGTTTTTTTTTATGGGGTTTAAGTTCAAATGACTTCCTAGTATGTATATTAGCGTTGCCATCTTTTATTGTGCTTACTTTTACATTAGGTACCATTTTCTCTACGTTCTAGTTTATGGAGTTAAATTCTTAATAATAATGCTTTTGTTGAAATCTAGTAATTTCCACTGAGGTATTTCTAGAAATGGTATCTGTTCCTTGTATTGCCTCATGCCTGCTTTGATAAATCTATTACTTGGGTAATGAGCAGTATACATGGATGGTTAGTCAAGTTATTGAACTCTATCAACTTTGGCTGAAATTCACAATGCAAGACAAACTTGTAATACGTAAGATTACATTGAGGCCAAAAGGTTCAATAATTACACTTGTAATGAAATCTCTTTGGTATATCACTTGTTAACATTATTTATCTTTCATTACAGAACAACTCTGTGCACTACATAACTCTGTAAGTTGGAGTCACATGAAGGCTTATTTAAGGAATGTAACAGCTCCCCCCCTTTTGCCCTGTCACAGCTTCCCCTGTAAGCCCTTGTGGCAGTTTTTGTTTGTAGCTGGATTAAAGCTCAGCTCTTGTGAACAAGCTGTCATTGCTGCTTTTATATCTCCCTTCCAATTTTCTCGTAAGCCTTTTGGGAGCATTGTTTACTTTTGACACTTCAAGAATATCTAATGGTCAGGGCTGCGACATCTAGCTGGCTAATAGTAGGTTAGGCTAACTGCTTATAAACCTTCTGATCAATTTGCAAAGTGTGCTGTTCATGGACTGGGCATCATAATTTGTTTGGTTTTTTTAAGTTTAATGTAAGTCCTTAATGAAAATTACAGGTGACAGGTGCTATCTCAGAAAGAAGGAATGCCTTTTCTAAGATAATGTATGTTGTGATGTTCCTGCAGTTCCATCTAGTTTGACTTTCTAAATGGAAGACTTACTTGGGTGGATGTAGGGAGGCAGAATGGGAAATAGAAAGTGTTTTGTTTTCAACACATCTTTCAGACTTGAAGCCCTTCTAGTCTGTATCAGGTAATGTTGCTTTTTAGGGGCTTTAGAAACCTATTAAAGTCTGCCTTGGGCAAACATAATGTGGATTAATGGTTGCAGTAGTTGGCTGGGATGCTGCATATAATCTGCTTAGAGTTTGATAATATTTATTTTGGTCTACATAGACTCATAAAATTGTAGATTTGGGGTCAAGGGTCATCTAGTCCAACCCCCTGCAATACAGGAATCTTTTCCCTAACATGGGGCTCAAACCGACAACACTGAGATTAGCAATCTCATGCTCTACTGACTCTATTCTAGCAGTCTATAGTAGCAAAGCAAACTGTTATCCTCCCCCTGCCCCGCCCCCAAATCAGAATAATTGCAAGACTTTCTCCACACTTTACTGGGAGAAGTAAGAACTGTTATATCCATAAACAAAAGAGAAACCTAAGGCATCCTTCTAAACTACTAGTACCGATCTAAGAGCTGCCATTTAGGTGGTGGCATCATGACATTGTTGTCCTTGTATTTCTGAAAAATTCCATATATTCCTAGCATTTGTCATGACCCTGGTTTTGATGGAATTTGAAGGAGGGAATAATATACTGTGTTGGGACTGTGACCCTTTAGGGGCATCCTGTGTTATGTGTAGAACTGCACTCGCAGAGTTTCTTGGAAGAAGCAGACAAAAGGATTGAAGACTATAGAGCAGATGAGCCTTTGCATTTATCTTCTTGCTCCTCAAAAAAATCTGTGAGCTTGTTTGGGTGATACTTGTATGTTTGTTTGGGGGGGGGGCTATTGTCTTTTGTTAATCAATTCCTAATGTCCATTTGATCCCTCTGTGTATAAATAGAAGAATAGAGAATGATCTAAGGAAACTGTCGTTGGTTCCATTTGTGTCTAGAAGTTACACTTGTTTTCCCAACTCAAAGAAAATGTGTTGGTTTAATGCTTGAAAAGATCCAGCACACTTTAGCTGACAAAACAGTCTTCTAATTTCATCTGAGATGAAATATGCCTTTTTAATTTTATGAAACTGCTTGTATTAATATTGCACTGTTGTACTTGCCAAAAGGAGATTTAAAACATGCAACTAATTTTGTTTTTCCTTAATGCTTAATTAGTACTCTGTTCTGCAGTAGCTTGCTCACAGAGGAGCTGCACAGTAATTTTCACATCTGAAGAAGAAGCTGTTGAGTAGCAAGTACCCCCTCCTGCTCTATTTTGCTGTGGGCATGAAAACCTACCTTCTCTTAAACTTCATTCTCACAAAGGCATTCTTTCCCTGGAAGATAAACTTGCTTTGTCTTCTGAAAAAAAAATAGAAAAAGAATTAATAGGTAGAGCAATTGTGAAATACAAAGCTGTGGGTTGTAGATTGTCGCAAGAAACAAATCTGCTGGGTAGGTATTGAAAAAGAGAAGAAGGGGGTCTTGCTAACTGAAATGAAGTAAAATTCCAGGAATTTGGTTTAATGCAGGCTAATCTGATGGCATGTAGCTGAAGACCGAGATTTCCAGTTGAAGAGAAGGCAGTGAGACATCTGTCCTGAAGTATATGAAATTCTTAAAGGCTGATGCTGCTATTTGCGATGTACCAGATTGAAAGAAGTTGACTTGCAGAGATATCCATAAAACTGAGCTTTCATTAGAAGTCTGTGTTGTTTTTGTTCACTAATATTGGCAGGGATTCAAATAAGTGCTTCAGGTTCAGCTGAAGGCTCAAGCATGTCCAGTGTAATTTTTAATGTGCTCTTTATTTCTTTCTATTTCTCTCTCTCTCTCTCTCTCTCTCTCTCTCTCTCTCTCTCTGAATAGTAGAACCTCATACCATGTCACAAAATAAAGTTGAAAAACCACTCACTTGAAAAAGAGGGTTACAGTGTGGCATGATATTCAAGAAATAGATGTTCAAAGTTCTCTTGGATACATGAAATTAATTTTGTGGGATGCAGGTCATCATGTTTAACCAAAGCAAAGACAAAGAAGTAGGTGATTGTCCTTTAAGCTCAGCAGGGAAATGCTGGCATAGTAGAAACCACAACTTACCTTTACCAATATATGCAACTAAATAAACTGAATGTTTAAACTGATGACTCAATTTTTTTGTGCCATATTCTGAAGGCAGGTCATTTTTTCCATTATATTGATACCACAGAGGAAAAGAACAGATTTTGCCTCAAAAGAGTGGCTGTAAAGCAAACAGTTACATTATGAATATACCAAGTATAGTTCCCTAAATACAGATTTCTGCTAATGAGACTAGTTTCATTTGTGGGTTGCCAAGCTGTGTTTCCTCTTAAGCATGCACTTCCAAAAAGTGTTTGGGACTAAAGTAGAAGCCTGTAAAAAGTGACAATAAAGGGCTGTTTTACTGAATTGATGCGATAGCCACTCACATGCAGGTCAGCTGCCTGCTTGATAAAGGAGCATGAAGGCAACTGGATTGAGTGTGTCTCCTTTCCTACATCATAGTGTACTGATACGGTGAAAGCTTTACCTCACTTCAATATGGAAGGTGCTGTGACTGTTCACCTTTAGCAGAGCATATTGTGAAAGGATGGCTGACTTGGCACTATGCTTATGATTGGAGGTAAAACTAGTTTTGAGAAGTATAGATTAAATCTATATTATGCTGACTTCAATGTAATTTAACTACTAAATAGAGTGTATACCTATTTCACCTTTTCACTAAAATACTCACGTTTGTGTACACAATAATAACGTTTGAAATGCAAACTAATATGCAGAATGGTAGCAAATAAAGTAGTTCAAAATAACTGCGCTGGGAAGTTAAAACTAACAACTTGGCAGTTCAAATGTCTTCTTAAAGAAATAGTGAAAGGTCATAACAAAGTATCTGAGTGAGGACACTTGCTAGGTAGGCAGTGCCAGAGAATAAGCTTACCCACAGAAAGAAAAAATCCTCTCACACATCTTGTCTAAATGTGATTTGGACGTTAGTGGGTATTTGATCTGCTTCACCTATTTATTTATTTTTGTCTGTTTGTTTGAATAGGCTGTTACTACAATTGGATTAAACATTTGGTTCTACTCCCCTATTTGTGTACATCAACATATTACTTTGCCTTTTTGTAGCTAGTTAACAAATGTTAACATATATCATATGGCTCTTATTTTAATGGGTGGGATGGAAGTTAGAATTGATAACTTAGGCAATATATTTTGTTTGAATTCTCTATCTTTATTCCCTTAAACCATATAAGATGCACATCTTAGATTCCCTTAGATGCACATTCCGGCAAAGTGCGTCTTAAATTTTTCATCAAATGTTAAAGTACACTGAAAGTACATGATTAGCAAAATGAAGACTTAAATAGGTAATTTAAATAGGTAATTAATAGGTAATTAATAATTGCAACATTTGCTTAATACTGTTATTGAAAATGGCACTTTGCTATTCATGCTCATCCAAACCTTCTGAAACCTTCGCTTAAATTTTGTACTTCATGTGCTATAGAGCAACAGACCTCTGTTTACTGTGGTACATATTCAACAGGGAACACCAATTACTTCTATATGAACATACCTGTCAGATTTTCATATTTTATAAATAGGTAAGCTTGATTCAGAGTACAGTGGTACCTTGGGTTACATATGCTTCAGGTTACAGACTCCGCTAACCCAGAAATAATACCTTGGTTATTATAACTTTGCTTCCTGATTTACCTTGTGTGTGCCCCATCCCAAAAGTTTGCTGTAGAGAATTAGGAAACCTTAAGAGCAGCTTAGGTTGTAGGAAAATGGGATGCAGAGGAAGGGAAATCTTCAAAAATCATCTTTCACCCTTTCCTGCTAAAAGAAACCTGCATCAAATAGCAGCATTTGGAAGGATACATCTGGATACTTTACAACTAATTTCTGCTTCATGGTTTTATATACACACATGCACAGGATTGTATCCAGCTAAGTTCTGTTCAGAGGAGACCAACTGAAGTTAACATCTAAGTTAGTTATGGAGATTGGACTAGATTACCCTCTGGATCCCTTCCAACTCTATAATTCTATGATTCTGTGCCGATCAATAGATCCACTTTGAGTAGGACTAACATTGGTACAGCCCACTATGTATGATTTCAGATCTATACCTAAGATGAACACCTTTAAAATATGTGTTGAAGCCATGACAAATCATGTCAGAAAAATAAACCATCCTTGATATTACTCCTGATGGGAACTGATAGGAAGCAAAAGAAACTAGGCCTCTGTAGATAAGGTACAAAAGCACTAGGAAGGAAGAATTGGAGCCCCTAAGCAGATTTTCTGTTACCAGTTACTGAGCTAGTTCAGATATTGTTCCCAAGTAAGAAAACTCAAGCTGGAAGGGCCTCAGGTGTATTCCCTGGGCCAAAACAACTTAGTTGATGAACACATTGGCTCCTGAATGCCGCAAAACCAGAAGTGTGTGTTATAGTTTACGAAAAAATTCAGAAGCCGAATGTCCGATGCGGTTTCCGATGGAGTGCAGGGAGCTCCTGCAGCCATTCGGAAGCCATGCCTTGGTTTTTGAACAGTTTCAGGAGTCGAAAGGACTCCTGGAACGGGTTAAGTTCGAGAACCAAGGTACTGTATCCTGGTCAGTGGGTAGGTTTGATTATTACAAAGTATTTTTCTGTTTTACATTGCCTTGGTGTTTTAGAAAAAGAAGCAGAAACGGGAAGTTTTAATAAATTAAGAAAACATTTTGTTCTGCATAGAGCTTTTAATGTTTAAACTTTCACATGAAATGTTATAAAATGTTAAGGGTTCAGTAGGGATGGGGGAACAACCAAAAAAAGCCTGAGTATTGGATTTGAGGCTTTAAAAAGTTTTGTAAGGCTTGTATTCCATCATGCTTGTATTCTTACTGCTGTTAAAATAGGATTGTCACTAGAGGGTCAGATAAGAGTTTTTTCAACCGGAGACTAGTTGGGTCAGTCCTGTCTCATGTGATTTTTAGGGTGGTCGTTTTAGAATTTATAACACACTGAATGTTATACTGAACATTATTGCCCCAACCTAAATATGCATGGGCATTTTAAATTCAGACTGGTTGTACTTTGTACAGTTCTCTCCTGTGTCTCCATATTCTACTTTTATTTATGTATTTATTTACGTAATAGTTAAACAGAAATCCAGCTAGTGCAGGGAATTATTGAAAAAATATTTCACTTCCGGCTACCAGCACCATATAGGTAAAGTTATATGCATACGGAAATTTGCAAAACTTCTGGGAGATGCACACTTTCAAATAGCACAGGAGAAGGGCCACATTCAGTAGCAGATCACATGCTTTGCACTCAAAGGATCCTAGGTATAATTCCTGACATCTCCAGGTAGCTATGGGAAAGACAGTAAATAATAGTGTTCTGAGCTTGATGGATCAGTAGACTAACTCAGTATAAGTCAGCTTTACATATTTGTTTTACCCTCTCCTACATAGCATAATATATCTGGGAATTTTACAGAGAAATGAACAGCTACAATGGTCATCTGAGACCCTTCTTTGTGTGCCTTCTCTGTGAGAAGTCCAGAGGGTGGCAACATGAAAACGGGCCTTTTCTGTGGTGGCTCCCTGCTTGTGGAATGCGCTCCCCAGGAAGGCTCATTACATTGCCTTCATTACATACCTTTAGGCACCTGGCAAAAACTTTTTCCCCAGGCCTTTGGCTAATTAAAGAGACTATAGCCTTTTAGACTGTGTGTGTGTAGATTATTGAGGGGTTTTTTTTCTTACTATGGTATGCATTTTTGTGTTTTTATATTGTAAGCCACCCTCTGATCCTTGGATGAAGGGCAGTATAGAAACTTAATATAAATAAAGCAACTCTGAGGTTTGTATCTCCTGCTGCTATCCTGATTTACAAACAAAGGCCTAAAATACCTTCTTTTCATTTTAACTAGTTCTGTTATTTTAAGAGACTTACCGGTACCTGAAAACTTTTTGGGTGATGGTTAGATCTGCTCCTGGATAAAAAATCTTTCTTCCAACACTTGTTTGCTGTCAGATATTATTCAGTTCATATATCTATTTAGTTGGACTAGTAATAAATTGTGAGGAGTTGGTATTACAGTATAAAACTAATTTTAAAACCAATACAAATACAATTCAATATCAATGCTTATTTTTACTGAAACAGTAAACTGCATGACTGGCTAATAATGTTGGCAATTTTTAAGTTTCCTTGCTACATTTGCTTAGAATGGAATTAGAAAGGTTGCATGTGTTGAAACTGGATTCATCTGTGTGCAATGAATTGCCCAGATAATTAAAGTTGCTCGGTACAATGAATGGCTTTAAAAAGGCAAGCAGGAAAATTGCTAAGACTTAAATACTGTAAGCATGTAATTGCGGAGAATGGTATAACTTTATGTGGTGTCTGTTGATTCTATAATCTAAGTTATACCCTGTGTTGTAAACTAAATTTCTCTTGCCCCAGGGTGTTTCTAGAAGTGAAGCAGCCTGTGTTTAATAGCTTTTTTCCCTGGGTAAACAACGTTTAAATGGATGCTGCAGCATGTTTAAAATAAAAGTGGAACAAATAGTTACCTTGTTCTGTCAATTTCTTGGTATCGATATACTTATATTATTGTCCTATTAAGTATTCATGTGCTAATTCAAGTGTTTACAGTTGGAAGTCATTAAGCTGTAGTATCATGAGAACTTGGTAGGAAATTTTCTATTTGATCTATCAAAAACATGCACCAAAACCACCTAAAAATTCCTGCTGCTATATTTCCTACCAGTTGTCACAGCTGGAAAAGTTGGCTATGGGCATTGATAATGTATTGTGAAATAACAGGAAGGAATTTAGCAAAACAATTGGGCTCTGCTCTTTGTGTTCTTCCTTTCTTGAATCCTACCGCTATATCGGAGGGCCAAACTAGACAATTTTTAAATCAGTGAAGGGGTTAGCCCCCTTCCTCCTGTGAGGCAGTCCTGATGAACATCCCCTTCTCCACCAACCTGAAGCTACTGTTAGCCCTGGAGTATTATTTAATTAACGATTTTGAGTCTATGTTTTGCAAAGTTGTTGTTTGCTATGCATTTGGATGCCTCTTAAGATGTCATAACCAAATGCTGCCATGGTGGTTCCTGAGATCAAGGAGCAGGTTTTTGCCTATATTCGGATACAGTTCAAAATGGGAGATTAAACATATAAAAACTGCACTATATTTTGGTGTATTAGAATTCCTCAGCCACACTTGGAATAGAGCTGCTAGTATTAAGTAACTTGAAGTTATTAAGGTGTATATCATGGCTAGATTGTGTTTGAGTGGGCCAGTCTGTATGGAACATTCTTTGGAGCTCTCAGATTTCTTTGGGACATCTTTTGTGAGTTGCTACCCCATGAAACTTAGAAAATTCCTGGATCAATCCGTGGAGAGCCTCAGAGAGCTTGCACATTTTCACTACATACTGCATTTAGATTTGTTTCGCATGAGTGCAAACTGGAGACCTGCCATGGTAATATGGTTTATTTACAAATATACAAGCAGAATGCAACTTGGGTGCCTTGGAAGAAAGGCTCTGTGATACCTCCATTTGAAATAAAATGTATTTATTAATTAAAAGCCTTTTTATCCCACTCTTCAGCCATGCCAAATCTGGTGAAGGACCACCAGCGGGGCAACAATATATTCAGGGACGTGGTCCACATCAGCATATTTTGGACCTGTAACATCAAAAAATGGGTTGTCATGACAAAGTCACATTTCAGTCTGCTATCAAGATTCAAAATGGTGCCTGGCATCCAAACTTCAACAGAGACTGCCACCCCCACCTCAAAAACCTTCATACCAAGTTTGGCAACTGTGTTTTGAGAGGAGGCCAAACCTATAGAGGGCGAAAAGACAGACAGACAGACAATCCACTTTCCAAAATACATGGTGGATGATACGATAGGAATTTGATTTTTCCTATTGAAAAAGGGGCAAATATGCAAATCTTTTCAATGTCAGAATACTCTAATTTCAAATTCTACTGTCAAATTCCAACTGCCAGTGTACCTCGAAGTTAGTTTTACAGTTGTATCAGTCACTTTTATGTTAGCCTAGTTTTAACATTAAAAAGCTCACATCTTCAGTGTTTTCCCCCATGCCTTAATTTCCCTTCTCTATATGAACCCATTTACCATTTGGGACCACCCATAAACAAGGGGCTTAAGGGAGCACCCAAGGGTCAAATGACCAATACAACACCATGAGAACTGAGCATTTTAGTGAGTATTCCCAGTGAGCACCAATTCTCACACCATAACATTTTTATTCAGGGACCAAGGGTGTTGTCACTTTGTTAATCCAATTTCTCTGTTCTTAATTGAGTTTTCTTTCTTAAAATACAATTGTAATTGCATTTTAATGTGTGTGTATTATGTAAGCCACACTGAGGGCCCCTAGAGTGGAGTAGGAATCATAATAACAAATCATATGAGCATGACTCCAAGTCACTCCCCTGGGATACGTAACAGTTCTTTCTAGCAAGTTGTTTCTTGAATCCACTTCTCAAGTCCCTCTGCAATGCATTTGGGTGGATGGTTGACTGTTAAATGATATCAGGTAGAGAAAAGACTCACTTAAGTTCCACGTATGCTTGGTACTCACATGGTAAAGAAGTGATTTGAATAGATAGTGAACATTTTTCTCACCTTCATTTCAGGCCATTTGAGTAATTTGAGTATGCCTTCTTCTATATTAATTTTATGTATACAGAGGCTCTGCTCCTGTAGGTTAGGTGTGTCGCTATGAATGTTAGTCCATTTCTCTTGTGCCGCGTCAACTGTGCCAACATTCACTCCTTTCACCAAGTTTGATTACACTTACATTGTTGCTAAAATCTCTAAATTTCCTAAAAACTTTGTTTTTTTAAGAATTGTTTTTATTTTAAATTATTTTGCACTAGGCAGAAAAAAATTACATAATTAAAAACAATACTTAAAGCATAATGGTACATATTAAAACTACAATTAAAAATCACAAGCAAAGGGGGGAATCAAAGTAGAGAATATCAGCATTTAAAAATCAGATTCACAAAATTATGCCTAAAAACAGCTTATAAAAGATAATAAACTTGGCTGCTGGCCAAATGTAATGTTGCAATTTGAATATATACCTCTATTTCAATTTGGTTTTATTTTAATTATTTTGTTGGTTTTCAGATTTTTAACTTTAATGAGAAAGTATGGTAAAAATATTTTGACTCAATAATCAATATATTGTAGTATGCAGATAGAATCCAGATATTTCCAGTCTCTTGGTTGTTAGTTAATACCTGCTGCTTAGCTTTAAATTCTGATTCTTTATGTTCTCAATATGTGTTTTCTTGTAGGCTTTGAAACAGCCAAGTCCTTTGCGCTACATGGTGCACATGTCATCCTTGCCTGCCGAAATACGTTAAGAGCTAATGACGCTGTCCAACGCATCATGGAAGAATGGGTAAGAGAAGGTGTTTCTTGGCACCAATAAGTATTGTAGAAAGGTCAAAAGCTCTTGAAAAGAAAGTGTTCAAAAGAGTGGGAGGGTTGTATCAAAGGAAAGATACAACCGTAGCCATGATTAATACTAGCTATAGGTTGTTGCTCTTAACCCTGGATAAAATTCCAAATGTATTTTGATACCAGGTTTTATCTATCTGACTTGCACCCTAACACTGAAGATTGGCTTGGGAGGCACTGGTAAGGGGTGGGGTTGAAACTACCTGAACTATTGTATTTTTCGTCATTGCTTGATTAGATGAGAGAGAGCTTTTTGGTTGTAGAGCCTGTGGAATGCTCTCTGGACCAAGGGCTACCTGGTGCTGACACTGGCATCTTTTGACACCAGGTTAAGACTTGTGCTTTCCACCTGGGCATTTGATGGAATTTGATCCAGCTGAGTCAAGGCTTTATGCTAGTGCTTCTCTGGGTTGCTGATTAGTGTTCCTCTGCCCAATGGAAAGCTGGTGTTTTATGTATTGATTGGAAGGTTTAAAATTATGGTGGTTGTTAACTATTTTGTATGTTTTTAAAATGGACAGTAAGTCACCCTGAAACTGTTTTGTGTTGTATAACTATCTAATAAAGTAAATAATACTGCGAGCAGGGAAGATGATGTATGCCATTATTTATTGGTGTGTATGGTACTTTGCAGTGTAACGAGGTCCCTGTTCTAAGAAGTATGCATTTTAAATTTTGACGTGGGGGGGGGGGAGGTGGAAGAGGAGGAAGAATACACAATCATTACCTGTTGTGTTTTTGTGTGAAACTTCTGCAGTTTTTACAGAGACATGTAAATAATGAAAATATTGTAGCTGTCAGTAAAGATACACACCATATTTGGAACTAAATAATGACCGCTCCACACATCAAATGGGGGCGCCTTTTGCGTGGTTGCACGCAGCCCCCCAGATCCCAGTGCGACTCCTGGTAGTTTGGGCTGGCTTCATCCTCCCCAGGCTGGATACCTGGGGGTCTCCACCTACCTCAGCCAGTCGCCCAATCCTGCCTGGGGAGGCGCTGCCAGGGGAATAGCCAGGTAAGGGGAGGGACCGTCCTGCCCACACAACAGAAGGTGAATCTTACCTGCGAAGCGGCAGGCGGCTCCAGAGCTTCTCCCACCCTGCCTTCCCTCAGTTAAGTCTTCTTTTGCAGATTAACCTTTTCTCCTCAGGTATGCAGGCACTGCTACGTCAGGGTCGCTGTTGAAGGGCTGGAACAGAATTTTCCTGCATTGGAAGGTTTTGCCTTTCCCGTAGCAAAATGTCACAACTTTGGCGGTTTTAGGCCTTGGGCGGAATCCTTTAGTCTATCTACCTAAATGGGGGTGGGGCGTGAAGCAGTGACCCACGCGCCCCCCCCCTTTGTTTCGGTGATACCAGGGTTCCCCGTTAAAGGGGTATTGAGGGGAGGCACTGGCCATACACTGAGAGGTTGTCATTGCTCTCCCCTCCAACGGTGGCGAAACGGGGGGGGGAAGGCTCTCTGCTTGAACATATGTTCTGCAGAGCCAGCCCAATCCCCACACATTCTGGATAGCCCTGAAGTTGCCCAGATCCCTGGCTGGGGACTGGGAAGGATAAATGCTCAATGCCTGAGCCAAGGTCTCCCTACATCTGAAACTTAATAAAGTTGTGGCCAATTTTAATCCCATAGCACGTTGTCTTGAGTCATTATTCCGATCAGAGGTCACCTGGGGTTGGGGGGACCCCGCCTGTCCACACAAATAGACAAATAAGTATTTCAAAGACTGCTGATTAGCTTTCCGTTTAGAACTAGCGCTAATTTTGCCATTGTTGGCTACTGTACTCTTAATAATGTGGGTTTAAATACATTGCTAAGTAATTCTTTAAAATTTAAGACTTAAAATGGAGCTGCCTAAATGGATCTGGTTCTTGTGAAAAAGTTATTATAAACTGTTCATTTTCATGTCTTCATTTGGTTCACTTGAGGACCTGAATTTACATTGAACGATAACCTAATAAGGCCACAAAGATTACCAGCCTACGTTTCAGCTGGTCATGGAGAAAAAGGCTTTCCTTCCTACACAGCTAGCATGAAAACCAGCTGATCAGGGACAGAATTATCTTGCTAGCCTGCCTGGAATTCCTAGTTGCCTATGGAGATCAGCTAAGTTGTTAAATGCAATACTGTTTTACACCCACCAAAGGTTAATGCTACGATTATCTCTAGGTAATTAGCGGAATAAATGAGTGTGTATATGAAAATACTCAACCTGAAATTTCAAAGAATGTCATGTTGGATTAAGAGATTTTGTTTATTGCTTATATAACTTTTTTTCCGGGCCTATGAAATGAACCATGAACCCATCTTTTGAAACAGCTTTATAATAACCTTACAACGTTGTGAAGATTTAGTTGCTTCACAGTTTACATCGCAATTGTGTCTGTCACTACATTGGTGTTTTCTGCAATAAGTACATATATGGTAAAATGTTTGGCAGCATATACTTGAGAACCACAACTGGCCATGGTTTCCTGATGTGTGAATGGAGATGGCTGTATCCCTTTCATGCTTAATGTGAAGCTGTTGTTAGATTTGAGTTTAATGCACCTATCTCATCATTGCAGTATGAAGTGAGCATTTCTGGGAATGAATTGAAGAACAAAGGTCCCACATTGTCTTTGTTTCAAATTACTTCAGAAAAAAATGCATTTTATTTATTAACCATTCCCCATTCCTAATTGTTTTCAGTACAATCTCATCTGTAAAGTGGGTAGCTAGAGCACCTTCAATGCATCTTTGTAATGACTTTGTTGTTGTTTATTGAGAGGGACTAATTAACTTTGATTATTGCACTAATATTATGGCACTTTGACAGTCCCTCAGATTTATGACTCTGGGAAAATAAACAAATGAAATGCAGGTGCTGGAGCAGAAAGAATAAGTTATTACTGAACTTTAATTACTTGAAATGTGTAACTAGGAGAGAATTAGTTGATGAATTACAGAATGCTTAATATTTACATCAAAATGCAAGCAATCTTGGGTAGGAGATAAAAGAGAGTAGCTACTTAAAGTTAAGTTTTGTTTTTTTACAAAAATCTATTTGATAAATTTTAGCTGATTGGTACTGCTATTAAAATGCTGAGGCCTATAACCATACACACATATATGTGTTTGATATTTGCTAGTGGCCATTAAAAAAGCTGCCTGTCAAAAACCTCTTCTTTAATACCTGTGCTTTCCATTTGTGATCTTTTGCTTGCTATAACTCGTGATGCCATTGTCTGATTTGCTCTGATATCACAACAGGACATTGTTGCCCACCCCCTGACTACTATTGACTTATCTGCTCTTATGTCAACGATGCTAGCAGTTGAGACAAGAGAGACCTTAGAACATGAATTATGAAATAGCAACAGAAATATATTCCACGTTCAAAGCAAACAGTTGGCTTCTCAACAGTTGTAATGTTCTGATTGCAATAGCTCAATTTAATAATTTGATAATGTTGATAAGACATGTGTTCTGAGAATTGCATTAAATGTAAATTTTATATGTATATTTGACACAAATGTTCTTTTCCATTTATATCAGTAGTGCCACAAAGCAATAGGCATTTGGATGAAAATAATGTTTATATCCTTCACTTCTAGCATATGAATAAGCTTTGCAAAAAAAAGGGCGATCCTGATAAACCTGACCTTAAATTTGGCATAATAATCCTTAAAATGCAATGTGTCACACTAGGTAAAAAATTAAAAACAAACTTCCAGAGGATGATTAAGCTATGTTTTTGGGACTTCCGGGTTGGCGCCATCGCCGAATGGCGGACTCCCTCCGAGCTCCGGAGGGAGCCTGCTCGGCAGGGGCTGGGTCCTACCGCGCCGGCGACGCGGGGACCCTCAAAAACCATGGGCGCTGAAACCCATGGACATGGTGACTCGGCTGGCACCTTTTGCGCTCCCCCCCGGCCCGCGAAGGAGCCTTTTTAAAGGCTACGGAACGGGTGACGGGGGGGTGGTGCTTTGAGTCCTCCGCTTCCCCTGCCGAGCGAAGCCGCATGCCATTCGACGGAGAGCGCTGACTTCTTCTATTGAAAATCTGGACCTAAAAGAATAACCCGTGAGTAATTGGAACCTGGACTAAAAAGGGGGACAATTTTTTTAAAAAATTCGGAGCGAGCGGGGGAGGCGCAAAAAGGAAGTCAGCCCCCCCCCTGTTGTAGAGGAGTTAAAGCAAAGGATTTGACATCTAAGATCGAGTGCAACCCTATTTTTACAAAGATATTAATTTCGCGACGGAAAACTATAAGACTGAGCTGGAGGAGAAAAGTGGAATTGATTTAAAAGTAACCCTCCCCCCGGAACCCGGGGAGCGTTTTGTGAGAGTGCCGGGAGAAGACAAAGAGAGGTTTTGACAGCTGTCAAAGAGCTGTCAAAGCAGAAGAACAAAATGAGAACTTTGTTACAAGGACTTTGCCGGTTACATTTGTTATAAATTGGATACAAATTGTTTAAAACAAGGAATAACAAGCTATTTGGACTGATTGGGGTGATCTGGAAGGGAACTGAGTTATTGCAACCCACCTAGAGGAGCCGAGGGATATTACAAGTTGTTGACATGGAATTTGAATAGAACTTTCTATCTCCTGGGAAACTGCAGAAATGGAACACTATTTTGACTACAGAGGCTGACATACTAAAGAAGACAATAGACTTATCTATTGAAAAATGGAAGGGACTTGGCATTATGTTTCGTTCCTGAATAACAGAGCCTCTGCAGCTGAATTTGAAGCTTTTGGAATTAGAACATTTGTGCAGGAAAACAGGAAAAAAAGAAAAGAAAAGGAGAGAGATCAACAAGAACAACAAGAACAACAAGAATAACAAGAATAACAAGAATTGGATAAAGTTGAAAGAAGGAACATTTGGGACATCCAGACCTGAAAGGTTTAAAGAAATAAAATTGGAGTTTTTACTCCTAATGTATAAAAATCTGGATGGAAAAAATGGGCCTTTTTGAGACAGACTCCTTCCAAGATTGGACATTCGAAATTAAAGATGACTGGTAAAGGACTATGGCTTAAATAAATTGTGGGAGCTCCAGGAAGACATCAGATGTTGATAAATTTTGGGAACGCAACCAGGAAAAGGGGGAGGGAAATTTGGAATCCAAAGGGTGTTAAACTACAGTTTATTTCATTATATTTTAATCTGTAATGTATGTTAAAGGGGGGAACGCGTGGAAGGGAACAGGTCGATTTTAGGAGATGGGAAAATATTTTTAAATTGGGTCAATGACAATAAGTTCAAAATTTGGGATAAGAAATTGCTGAATTTATAAGTAAGAATTGGAATACAAGAGGGGGAGGGGAGGGGAAGTCCTGGAAAGATGTTATGGAAAACAAGATTTTAAATTTGGATGTTTTGTTTTTTATTTGGTTGTAATTGGAAACTTTTAATAAATATTATTTTAAAAAAATAAGCTATGTTTTTGGAGACAATGCATATGTGCACATGTTCTCTCTCTCTCTCTCTCTCTCTCTCTCTCTCTCTCTCTCTCTCCTTTAGCAAAACAAGCCATTTTTTGGTGCCAAGCTTGTCACCAAGACCTGTTGGTGGGGGGATACATAACTTGAAAGGAAAATAATATCTGATCAAAAATGGGACCCAGAAGTGATGTATCTTGACTATAATTCATTTGGTTTCTTCATAAATATTCAACTCTGCCTTGAATTCAGTGAGGTTGAATTCTTAATCCCACAGTTAATGCCTGTAGTTCCAGAGCTAGTGTGGTTCAGATCCCTGTGTGGTTCACGTCAGCCTTGAAGCTTACTACATTGCCTTGAGCTGTTTGCTGATCTGTCAGCCTAATCCTGTTTAGATTACTGCAGTGCATTCTATGTGGTGCTGCCCTTGAAGAGTGTTTGAAAGCTATGGATGATACAAAATGTTGCAGCCAGTTTGCTTTCTGATGTGTGCCTTATAAGACTGCATTATACCTGTTTTATATCAAAGACTAGCTTCTGATTTATTTCCAGGCCAAATTAAAAGTTCTGATGTTTACCTATAAAGCCCTTAAGGCCAGGATATCAGAAAGGCCACCTCCTGCCATGCAAACCTGAGAGTAGATTACAGTTTTCTTCTGAGGTCCTTTTGTATGCTGCACAAGATGAGGCTAGGCCTTTTATGTGGTATGAAATTCCCTTGCAACAGAGATTAAACTGGTCCCATTTTGCTTACATTCAGGTGAAAAAAACAACACTTTTATTCCATGTGGCTTTTAATAGTTTATATCATGTGAATCTTTGATTCTGCTCCTTGTGGTTTTGAGGGATTTTCTGCTCTGCTCTTTGGTTTAGTATTTAAAGTTGGTTCTAATGTTTTGTTTTTGTATATAGCCTTTGGTGACCATTGTGATGTAGTGGCTGATGGCAGCCATTCCATCACGCTGCAGCGTAGAGAGATGAGAAGCTGGGCCAGTTCACTGACACAGCTGAGAGACCAACAGGTTTTTGCTCCTTAATTCTCACTGATAGTTACAACTGCTTTGTAACTTCATTAGTGCCTCAGTTTTATTTTCCCCAATCTTCCCTCCCAGTCCCTTCGTGTCCCCCCGAAGGCCCCTTCAAAATTGCGGGCTATCATAGCCTCAACTTCATGGATTTGGAGTACAGTGGTACCTCTGGTTACATACGCTTCAGGTTACATACACTTCAGGTTACAGACTCCGCTAACCCAGAAATATTGCTTCAGGTTAAGAACTTTGCTTCAGGATGAGAACAGAAATCGCGCAGCGGCAGCGCGGCAGCAGCAGGAGGCCCCATTAGCTAAAGTGGTGCTTCAGGTTAAGTACAGTTTCAGGTTAAGTACGGACCTCCGGAACAAATTAAGTACTTAACTCAAGGTACCACTGTACCTGCCTGGATTCAAATCCCTGCTCAGCTCTGAAGCTTGCTGAGTGACCATTGTCCTGTCTCCTTCTCGGCCTAACCTACCTCACAGGGTTGTTGCAAGGTTAAAAGATGGAGACCATGAGACTACTGTTGAACCCCCTAAAGGAAGAAAATAATAAATAAAAACCTGCATGTGAGAGGTGTATGTATAGTGTTTTCACAATTCTTGGATGTTGAGGTGGATTATTGTGTCTTAAAACCCGAAGAATGCATTTCTGTTGGTTTTCAAATTGTCATGAGGTTTTCATTGCATGTTGGAGGCTGATATCAGTTTAAAACTGTGACAATTTCTTGTGCTGGAAAAAAGGGAAATTAGAATTTTAAAGCTATGATTCATTTTAATCAGAAATTGTCAAGCATAAATCTCTTCTTGAGTAGTGGAAAAGACCCTAAAGCGAGCAGGGAAAGAAATATCAATACTTTGCAAAGGAGGAATGATTGTTCCAATTCGCAGCTTAATTGACTTTAAGGCTTAATGAAAAACACTCTGGCACAGTTTGTAAACACATTTGCTCAGGAGAAGGCTGAAATCCTATCCCATGAGCTGAAGAACTCAGGGGCTTATTCTGTATTATATTATTGACACCATTGAATGAAAGAGTAATGATTGAGTAGGGTTTTCACAGCTCCCGACTGTATCCAAATCTTTAAGAAATATTTCAGAATATACACAAACAGAATTATAGGGTTGGAGCCAAAAGATAATTATAAGAAAGCAAACATCTACTAGTACTATTTTGCAAATGCTTAAGAGTTTACACAGTTCTACAATGGGAAGCTAGGTTTTTGTTTATTTGTTTGTTTTGCTACTTCCTAGAGCAAGGGTTTTCACACTTCCTACTCCCAGGGTGCATTAGAGATGACTGAAAATCATAGTCTCATCAATCATTAAATGGTGGTGCAGGGCAGAAGAGTCACAAAGTGGTATGAGTGGGAATTAAAATTGGGCATAATCACCTGGCAAATACAGACATTGCTTTCTACTGATATCTAATCCATTTCTGGAAATTGCTAAATTATTGGCCACTGCATTTTACTTGCAGCACAGAGTTCCATAGCTAAGCGTTCCTAAAGCCTCATTTTAGGCAAAATTTGCTGAGAGGCTCTAAACACTATACCTTAATATCCTTTATTGTATTCAACAGCCAGATCCAAGTTTTGATAGTGGTCCAATACCTTAGCTTTTCATGGCATTCCTGTTATATCTGTATACTCTACGTTTAGAGATTTAATGCACAAATTAAATAGCTATCCAGTTTGTATTCTGAGAATGAGATGATTTGAAGAATTTAGATCAGCACTTTTAAGCCGCTTTTAGAATATGGAACTTTCTAATTCTGAGTATAAATTAGCCTTCTTTGGACTGCTGAAGTCATTCATTGTAGTTTAGCGTATCATTCTGTGTAATTCTGTAGCACCATTTAAGATACGTGTGGGGAATCTTTTACCTTCTATATGTTGCTGGACAAACATCCCTGGCCATTGGAGAGGCTTGCTGGAGCTGCAACATCTGGAGGGCCAGAGGTTATTCACACCTGATGCAGAACAATGCAGTTTTTCACAATAAGCTTTTCTCAGTCAGCCACAGCAACAAACATCTTATTGCTGAAAACATGGTTGCTATCACTATATTGCCAGTCATGCCTCAGTCCCCATCCCAACTTTGTATACATTCTTATACATGCCTTCATTGACATCATCACATAGACAAATCTGTGGCATGGTGACTGTTTTTATTCACTGTTTGCTCCCTGATTGGCTGGAAAAATGCAAGAAAAATGTTTCCAAGTTAAAAGATTAAAATGGCAGAAAATTAGTGGCAGATCAAGGAAACGGTGGCTGCAATCATACACAAAGATGACCGGAATAGCAGACGGCTGGGTTTCTCCCTGGACCTTTTGGTCATGCCTTCCATTGTTGACAATATCAACAACTGAACCTCAGGAACATTCAGTGAAGCACTAGTTTTTTTTAATGATCTGTAAGTAAATGAATGTGTTAGAAAGCAAATGGGCAAATTAAAGCAATTTAACAGCTTCACAAACAACTGCATGGATGAACTGTTGAGATACACTTTTTTCCCCTTGTACTATAAACATATGGCATGAATTTCCTTCTCTCATTACAGATGCTGAGAGAAGGGAAAGACAAATATTTATAGTACGTTCATGTTTTACAGTAAAAACACTGTTCAGTTTGTTTATACAGTTCCACTGTTACAGTTTTTATGGTTGGTAATGAAACCACTGTAAAATAGGGTCTGAATTATATAGCAGATGTGTTGAGCCTTTTGCACTCTGAAAGGCTGGCCCATTGTTGAATTGTGGATATCATTTATACCAAATCAATGTCCTGAGAACAGCTGAACTGTTTCAGACCTTTGTCTGTGTGTATCACTAGCCTTGTACTACCAACATAATAAAGATGTGATTTTTATGATCCAAATAAATGCAGCAATTTTCTTAAAAGTAATTAGATTTTGAAATACAAAAGCTGCCTCTCTGGTTCATGTGGGTAAGCAGAAGATACTTTAAAAGATTTGGTAGGCACTTTTCAAGAGTCTTATGGAGGTGTTCCAAAAAGGTTAAGTGATATAATGTTACTACTTGAATTTTTCAACATTAGATTTTGGTGATTTACAAGGAAGTGTATTTATTAAGCCTATGGTCAAGTGAACATGAGGATTCACATACAGGAACTTTCCTTTTGTGGGCAGGAGCTTATGTCCAATATAGAATTAAGAGTCTGCTCACTTGAGAGAACAGGACGCACTGGTGTTTATCTGCATTGGAGTACCTTAGTTATTTATTTATTCATATCATTTAATATATATTGAAGCTTTCAAAATTGTAAAAATTGAATATTTTAAATCTCTCTATTTAAAATTTCAGATACAAAACCTGACACAGGAGTTAATGGTATAGATGGGTTTGGATGCTGTTTGGAGTTCAAGTCTGTCTCAGATCGGGAGAGGTGGACAGGAATGTGCACAGGACAGCTCTGCAGAATGCCAACAACATTGGGGTTGTGTGTATAAGTCTACATATAAACGAATGTACACATTCCAGATTCATTCTTGCATAAAGCAAGTTCTGCTTATAATTTAATTTTTGAAGAGGTAAACTTGCCAGTTCTAAATTTCTTAAGTCTCTCTGCTGTAGTAGTGGCAATATAAGCATGCTACATATTCCATAATGAAGAAGACCAGCTTAGCTTATGGTAAATACACTACTAAGTGTTTATAGTACATTTCATACTTTACATGATTCCTTTTCTAATTCTGCTTATCTTTTCATTCTAATTCCCTAAAGGACATATAAAAGAACCCCTAAAGAGAGTAATTACTGCTCTACTTCTTAACCAAGGCTGCTTCTGGAAAGAGAAATCTGAGCTGCTTTTTAACGAAGGCAGTTTTAAATAAAAATGCAAATAAGCTGCTTTGTAACCACATTATTTACCCACCTAGCCTCTTATTACCATGTTTGTATTGTTGGCAAACACTATTTACAGTCGTGTAGAAATTAACATTACTGGTCCTGAGGAAAGATTGTTGAGGGTAGGTTGTGCTTTGGAACCAATTAGGGTGAACCTTGTCTCCGTTGTGACTCATGGGAGAAAACATAGCCTTGCAATGTCAAATAATAACATTAACTCAGACTATGCAGGCATACCACCGTAATTATATTATTGGCCTTATTTTGCTTCTGCAGTGCTTTTCATTGTCTGCATTTTAAAACCATCCAGCAGAAGAATTTCTGGGGAGTGGCTTAATACATGCTGTGATTAGTTCTGGAGAAAAATGAGCCCAGCCCATTTTTGCTCAATTGAATTCAATGTGAGTCTTTAAAAATCTACTAACAGATATCCTACACATAGTATTATTTTCTCTATTGAAAAATAACTTTGAAGACACCCTCAGAATTCAGCAAACTTGACAGGTGTTAGGAGAATGTTACCAATAAAGCAGAATTTTCACACAGTGAAAGAAGCTACTTACTTCCCTGCTATACAGAAAATGAATATTTCTTAACATCTGAGATGAACCACATTTAAAGGTTACATAATCTACAAGATTATGTAAGAGACTGAGACATAGTTATTGAAACTCATGAAAGCTTTCCTTTATAAGCTGAGGAGGGCAGAAGAGAGGCTGTAGTCCACAAAAGGACCAATTGGGATTCTTGCAATAATTCTAGTCTAATGGACGTTGGTCTGATCCACCAAAACATTGTTGCTCTTAAACCAGAGTGCACACACTGGATTGCTTAACAGTTGACAGTTAAGTGGTGCTGGGCCAAAGTCTCGGCTTTCACAGTCACTTGTGTAGACTGAAATTTGAGGACCATTGAGGCTTTATTGATGGCTTGGTTTTTTTATTGGTGGGGGGACGGGGAACTTATGCAGAATGCCCTTGCTTTTGTAAGCTTCATATTTTTTAAAAAATATGTTTATTAGGTTTTTACAAAAAAGAAAAGTATATAGCCACCACAAAAGTAGAAAGAATGTAAAAAGAAATAAAACATAATCAAAAATACACATAAAACAGAACAAAACACTAGAATATAAAATACAGTAAAGAAAAATTCCACCCAACCAAATACAAAAACATAAAAACTCCAACTTTTTCGATCATACTTAATTAACTTCCTTTCTTGATTTCCTCACGCCTCCCTTTTTTGTGTTCCTCTTTACCCAATCAGATACAGCAAATCCTTACCCTCTTTCAGATCTCATTTCTAATTATTAAGTTCATTCTATTATGTCACCAATCTTTTCTTCTCATACTTAAACACCTTTATGATATTATTTACTTTCGACATAATATCACTTTAATCTTTCCTCCTTTTCTGTTGCATTTTGCATACTTTTTTAAGCTATATCACTAATGCCTTATTGTTTCCAAATCCAACATTATTTTAACATTCATAAACTTTGCAGTATTTCTGCAGATAGTCTTTAAACTTCTTCCAGTCCTCTTCCAATGATTCTTCTCCCAGGTCTCGGATTCTGCACTTTTGTAAGCTTCATATCTTCCTCAAAACACAAATCTCACCTTCCCTTTCTGCCCCCATTTTACCACCCACCATCTCTCTCCCTGACAAAATGAAGCTGAGTTCAAAGTTTTGGCCCAGATGAACACTTGTCAATTTAAAACTTGATGGTGAGCCACATAGATTTTGGTTTAAAACCAACCATGCAGGAATGAAGTCAGCCCACTCCTGTTAGAGTAACAGGTGCTGATTTTAAAACATTGCTTTGTTCTGTTCCCAGAAGCTCATTGGATCCCAGTGGTTAATAAAGTTGGACCTCAAGACATGTGTTGAGAGTCCAACTAGCCTCAAGTGAATCTTTCTTCCTCAGGATTGGTTTCCCATCTGTAAACTGGGAGTAACAGCAGCCTATTCCACAGGGTTGTTGTAAGAATAAATAAGATGAGAAAATGTGGCTTTTCCAAGGCCTTGGGGATTGCTCAGGTTATAAATTTAAATTAAAAATCACTTCTTTTGATTGGTTTAGAAAGATGGTGCAAGGGCTCCCTTTGGCAGTATGTATAGAGCAAATGAATGACATCCAAATTTGTGAAGCTTTCCATATTTGAAAGAAAAGAAAAGAAAAGAAAAGAAAAGAAAAGAAAAGAAAAGAACGGTGGTGCAAGAGGAAGTCAGAAATGTGTGTGGGGGTGTGGGGGGTGTCTTTTTAAAAAGATCTGGCACTGTATTAAGTACAGCTAGATTGATGTTATGTGTGTGTTGGGAGTACGCCCGAGATATAACTGTCCATTCATTACAAAGTGAGGTAAAGTAAAAAATCTTTACATTGCTCTTTTCTGTTTTATGTGCTGTAAGGAAGCATTTCACATATGTGCATTTCTGATTGTGCTAAAGGGGAAAGAAAAGATTTTTTTCGAATGCAGGCCCATGCTATTAAAAATGTATTCTTGCTTCAGTTGTGACTTTCCATGTGAGTACAGTGGGCCAGGAAGGATTGCTGTCAATTGGAACCTTAAATGGAAAGGTGAAACATTTCGAGAAAGCAAAGTAAACTGTGTTTCCCGTTGCTTCCACAATTCTTTATGTTCAGGACATATTTATAAGGGAAATTAGATTGGAAATTGAATCTTAATTGTTCCCATTTTTTTGCGAAACCTCTATTCAGCCTAGTGGAAGATTCTCCGTGCATCATTTTTGTGGGAATAGTTTTATTACTTGCATATAACTTTATAAGGAGGTGGTAAAAATAAGTTATAGCATAGTGAGTTTTTTTCAGAGTTTTTCCCTTTCTTGTCCCTATTTCATGTGAGATAGCTGAGATATGCTTCACTGTTAAGTATGACTGTTTAATAAAAATATTAAGTTAGCATGATTGTATGGTTGAGAGGCCTATGAAAGATTGACAGGAGTTTTACTTTGTGTTGACTCAGAACTGTCATTCATCAGGCAATTTGGATGTAAAACCAAATCAGAGTATGAGCAAATTGATTAGCAAACCAGATTTTCATATTCTAGTTTGCTGGCCATTCTCAGTTCATGCTGTTGATTTGCACACAATACCAAATAATGGTCAAGCTTTGCAAATTATGGTTTGATATTATTGTGTTACTATCCAAGCAGTGTTATTATCCACCTGTTTTTTGCTGTTTTGAATAGGTGTCAATGGGAAGCTAATACTCATATTTATTATGAGGATCTCATGCATCCACTTTTGGGTGCTTCCTATGATGTGCAAAGCCACTCAAGATGCAACAGAGATAATGTGTTCAAGACTCTTTCTCCCTCTTCTAATACTAGAATTCTGGGACATCCAGTGAAGCTAAATAGGGACATCTAAGGAAGACCCTGCATTGTATAGTGTTGGACCAGGACCTGGGAGACTTGGGTTTAAATCCCCTCCGTGAAGCTCACTGGGTGAGCTTGGGCTGACCTTTATCCCTCAGCCTAGTCTACCTCATAGGGTTTATGTGAGGATAAAATGGAGAGGGGAAGAACCATGTGTGCTACCTTGAGTTCCTTGGAGAAAAGGATATAAATGTAATAGTAAATTAAAGTAGAGGTTGGATGGTGATCTATCCCCGGATGCTTTAGTTGAGGGGGTTGAACTAGATTGTAGGGGTTTGGTCGAAATGATACTTGGTAACCATTCCAACTC
The DNA here is from genome assembly GCF_964106915.1 of Podarcis gaigeae. Classification (NCBI taxonomy): domain Eukaryota; kingdom Metazoa; phylum Chordata; class Lepidosauria; order Squamata; family Lacertidae; genus Podarcis; species Podarcis gaigeae. Next base: position 48,250,359 of record NC_139684.1, read on the forward strand.
TGCAAATCTATGATTCAATGAAAACATTGGAAAATTTGGGACAGACAAAAGAAAGTACTTCACATTGTATGCAGTTAAACTCTGGATTTTGCTCCCTCCCACAAGATGTAGTTATTTGGATTGCTTTAATGGAGGCTATGCAAATAATGGGACGCAGGTGGCGCTGTGGGTTAAAGCCTCAGCGCCTAGGACTTGCCGATCGAAAGGTCGGCGGTTCGAATCCCTGCGGCGGGGTGCGCTCCCGCTGCTCGGTCCCAGCGCCTGCCAACCTAGCAGTTCGAAAGCATCTCCGGGTGCAAGTAGATAAATAGGGACCGCTTACCAGCGGGAAGGTAAACGGCGTTTCCGTGTGCAGCTCTGGCTCGCCAGATGCAGCTTTGTCACGCTGGCCACGTGACCCGGAAGTGTCTCCGGACAGCGCTGGCCCCTGGCCTCTTAAGTGAGATGGGCGCACAACCCCAGAGTCTGTCAAGACTGGCCCGTACGGGCAGGGGTACCTTTACCTTTATGCAAATAATGGGGGAATCAGGCTGTGTTATAGTGCCAATGTCAGAGCAGTATGCCTGTTAATACCAATTGCTGTGAATCACAAAAGTGGAGAATGCTGTTGGCATTAAGGTTCTGCTTGCAGGCATCCCATAGGTATCTGGTTGGCCACTGTGAGAACAGGGTGCAGGTCTTTGGCCTGATCCAGCATGCCTTTTGTTCTTAATTGCTCCTTTTATATCCTCTTATGTGTACACTAAATGGTGATAGGTGAATATACTTAGGAAAATTATCATGCAGTGAGATAAATGAAGTCCAGTTGCTCCAGAACTGATTTCATAATACTAGTGACAATATTTATTATTGTTGAATCTGCTCATTAACTTTGTCGTGTTTAATATTCTGTGGTTATAAACAACGGCATAAATATATGCACTCATTTCTAATTAATTTGTGTAATTATGTTTTATAATCTAGGTGCTTGAAAAGCCAGAACTCTGTACACCCCATTACTGTGTTGCAGCTAATAAAAAATATAGATTGAAATAAATCTTGAAACTTACTTTAATTGTAAGTATAGATTAGCTGTAAATTATATCTTTGTGATGTTTATTTTTAATTCTGCAGTGCTGCAGATTTGCAGAACATACCAATTAGTGTAGTTATTCTAAATAATCTTGAATTAATTACTGTAAATGTTAAATGCTATTTCTTTGACAATTAAAATCACAGTGCTGAGTTAAGATTTAAAAAGCAGAGCCAGAAATAAAAGCAAAGATGAAACTAGGTGATAACAATAGAGCTGACCTCAAACTTATTCTGCAGAAGTCTCATTTAGGTCAACTGAAAAATAATGCACCCCAAACAATTTGGTAGGAATTCAACAATTCTAGATAATCTACCAGTTCACATTTTTAAAGTGATGCTTGTTTGGAAATAGATGTCTTCACACAAATTAAATGTTGTTGGTTTTTTTTCGATGAAAGTAAGCTACACTATATTTTAAGGAAGACTGAATTGTTATGATGATGATGATGATAACTAGCTAAATAATGAGTAAATTCATAGTTACATCAATCTGCAATGAGTAATGGCTGTGTCACATGTTGGAGATTTAAGAGGGAAATGCATGGTCCATCGTGTCCTCCTTATAAGATTGCAGAGGTACCTGACCAACCACTGTTGAAGACAGAATGCCTGGTTAGAGACATTCTGGTGTAAGGCAGCTGGGGACATTGATAGCTTGGCTCAGACACATTATGCCTTGCTATTACCATGGCAACTTAAAAGCTGTTGCCCTAATCTCAGTTTTGCTTCGGTACCACGACTACAGATGGTCAGGAATGATACTATAACTTCTGTCCCAGCACAAGAAAGTGGTGTTGGAGGCCTTTGCTTTGTGAACGCCAGGAATTCTCGAACTGGTAACAGGGTACCAACTACTACTGCCTCCTTTCTTTTTTCCTGCTACAAAGAAATGTAGCATAATCACATAATCACTGCAAGCACAGCCCTGCTTGAAATCAGTTGTATTAACCTCATTCCTGCCTGCAAGCATTGGAGCAGGGGCTTATACACACTTCTGGTCAGATCCTCACAATATCCTTACTATGTAGCCCTCCAAAAAAGGTGCAAAAGGTTTTTTAACATGGCAAGAAATCACATTTTACTAGCAATGAAAATATTTTGGTTTAAGGGCCAGGAAGTACAATACTCCCTTAGCTGATATGTTATTTTGACTAAAAGCAACTCGATCCCTGCCAACAGCCAGCATAGGGTAGTGGCTAGGAAATGTTGAGTTTGAAAGCTGGAGCTTTGGTTTTAAATCCCTGCTACATTGTAAAGGTCACCAGGTTGCCTTGGGCACTGTGCTCTTTCCTGGCTTCCCCTTATCTCACAAAGTACAGTCAAGCGTGCAGAACAGGAAGTCTGCATGGCTTGCATTTCCTGCTTCCCCAAAATGTCCCAAGATACTTTCAGTTAAATAATCTAAACTACTCTGTAATAACTGCAGATTTATTGCTCATTAAAAAGCATTTGGGAAGTTTCTTAGACAACCTTGTCAGTATTCCACTTCTAATACCAAAGACAAAAGAAAAATTGTCATTTTTTATTTTGAAATGTGTTTCAAGAGCAAAGAGTGCCTTTGGTTCACAGTAGAATGCATGCATCAGTTGAGAAATAGGGAATCTTTCCATTCTGAGAACATTATAATACATGTATGAGAAATGAAGTTGTTTCTGATGCCTCCTCAGACACAGTTTAAGCGATTAATGGTATCTTTCAGAGATACATAACTGAAAATAACTTAAATGCAGTTTGTATCTTATAGCTCAGAGCAAACTGTTAGATTTGCTTGTGAATAAATATGCAATCTTCTAATAATCTGGAATCATCATATATCATATGTAACACTGTCTTCAGAAATCCTGATTCGGATTACACTTTTTAAAAAATATACCTTTACTAACTGGCAGGAGAAGCAGCTGGACTAAGATGCAAGGACTTTATTTTTGTTCATTATTTCTTTGAAGTTTTCAATAAAGATGTTATTGGAGCAAATTATAAGAGCCCTGCAGTTCCTTAAAGATTAATGCATTTGTGGCATGAACTTTTATAGGGAAGAGCCTATTTTTCATCAGATGCATGTTGAGGTAGGTTCCTGCCTTTGAAAGCTCCTGCCCAAATCAATTTGTTAGCTTTGAAGGTGTGCCACAGGGCTCCTTGCAGTGATTTTCCTTTTTGGCTACAGCAGGCTTAACACTGCTATTAGAATTAATATATTAAAATAACCCTACATGATTATATTTACTTCTATTTTATTTGTTCCCCAATCCATTGCATTTTAATTCCATTGAAGGAGGTTATTACCAAAAGTGAACATGAACTGAAAGTGGAGATGTGGGACAAAGTTGGTGGAGAGTGAGTGAGTTGAGATTTGGGGTTCTCTAGATATATTAAAAACCACGTGTTACTGTGCATATGCTTTAATAGTTGGGCCTAAACCCCCCCCCCCCCCATTTTGGAATATCCATTATTGTGATATATGTTTCTCCTCACATACTTTAGACTTCCCTCTTTAAAAAGGTTAAAAGTGGGACATAAACATATTTTCCCTTACTTTTAAGAACAACAAAACACCACTTTTTCTGAAAGTTGAGAAGCTGCCCCAGAGTACACCATCCCGAGGTCATCTTACTGGATTCAGTGCTGTCATTTCCTAGTTCATTTTTTAAAAAAATATAATGACTTTACTGACCCAGGCTTGGTGCTATATTTCTTGGAATGAATGAAAAATTTAATCTCTAGCTGCTTCTGAACACAACAACTACAGATGAGTGTTCATTCTCAGCGCTGAATTGAACTTTATGTTCTGAAGTAGGGTTCTGTTTCTTCATGTGAGTGAACTAATACATATATCTGAAGGACAGATGCATAAAAGGTGATTGAAAATTAATGCAATGCATTGAAGAAGTTCATTAGCAGAGGTGTGTGTGTGTGTGTGTGTGTGTGTGTGTATACACACACACACACACACACCGTATATACTAGACTAAGCTGATTCTAATGCAATGGTCAATATTATGACACATCCCCTCCCCCCATGTCATAAAGCCTGTGCCCTGATTTGTCAAGGTCAGTGGGCCTGTCCCTCACGCCCCTGGTACTGATAAGGAAATGGATTTGTACTTTCACAAGGAGTCATCCAATTAGTGTTAAGCACAGCTGGCTTCAGATAAAAAGAGAAACTAAAGGCTTCTCCTGAGCTCTATACTTAAGAGAAGATTGTGCATCTGAACAAACTATGTTCAAAGTATGTAGCATCCAGATGCACATCCTAAATTCCCAAGCAGTCAGCTTTCTTGTTGAGAATCCAACAGACCATGTTTTCACGAGATGCAGGTTTTATTCCAGGAGATAGTTTTGAAGGAACCACACCTTATGGAGCTGATGACTTTCTTGGAGCAAATGACACCCAGGTCTTGGAAGACCGGCATCCTCCATTCATCCCTTCTGTCACATTATGACAGAAATCATTACTAGCTTGATGGGTTTATTTATAAAGTGCTTTGAATATTGAAGTAAGCCATCTATTTCAACATTCCTCATTTCAAGCTGGGCTGTGGATCAAGATGAAAGAAAAATTAAATTGTATATTGAAGAGCTGTTAATTGAACTGTACTGTATTTAGCCAAGGGAGCCTGAGCTCCAGGCAGTCAATACTACAGAGAATTTTTAACGCACTGTATCACTAGGTTGTCAGTTTGTATTGGCAAATGCAAACAGCCTACTTGCACTGAGAGTGGCAATGATAAAGCCTTGAGAAACTTCTGAAGTTGTTAGGGAATAATGTGATCATCTTTTGTGGTAGTGTTTTCTAACCAAGTTCCTTAAAAGAACTGGATCTTTCTTCCTTCCTTCCTTCCTTCCTTCCTTCCTTCCTTCCTTCCTTCCTTCCTTTCTCGCCCCCCCCCTCTCTCTCGTGTATGTGTGTTTAAAAGATGAAAACCTATGAATTTTATGCTATTTTCACAGAAAAAGTTTTGCAAATTACAAGTTTCTATGCAGTCTAAAGAATTCCAGATTGTGAATTTCTTCACTTGCTTTGACAGTCTCATTTAAAAATATTAGCACACTCTGATATAACTCTAAAACCAGCATATCAAAAAGCTTTGGGAAAATGTTATCTCATTTTTCCTAAGGCAGTGTTAATTTCTTTTTGTAGCTAATCTATTGTAATGTTAAAATGTTAGTACATTTATAGTTAAAGATTTCTTTGAACAGCTAAATTATTTAGGCATGGCTTCTGGAACAAAAAGTGGTCTACTTGGTGGTCTACTTTCCTTGCTGATAATAAAATTGAAGGGACTAGAGACATTTCTAGAACTTGAACAGATTTGGGGCAACTTATTAAAAGGTACACCATTCCTACACTAGTTATAACTGCTTCACTTCAGGAAAGGATGTGGCTTGTTCGTGGTGTAAAGATAATCTTCAAATGTGCAAAAGTTAATTTATTACTTAAAAGAATTTGTATGGGCTTATATCTGAGAGAATTGAGGTAATTGGCATTATGGTGAATGGTTTCTGTTTGAAATGCCTTCACAACCCTCATCAATAGTCCACACCTTTCCAAACTGTGTGTCGTGACATGTTAGTGTGTCAGCTGCAGTTTATAGGTGTTTCTCACAAATGCTCCCTGCGTTCCTCCTGTAGCTGAAAAGGGGTTTGTTTAACCTACGGTTTGCTAGTAAAACTGAATTACTGTGTCACAAAATGATGCACATCTAAAAAGTGTGTCATCAATATGAACAGTTTGGAAAGCTCTAATATAGTCCGTGTATGCCCAAATATTCTTAAGGACTAGAGCTATGAATACTTGCTTAAGCGCAAATTCTGGCAAGGGTATACTCTCTCAAGGGTTGGACTTCCTGCTGGTGGAGAGTTTGAACTTACCACATTAAGTACCAACATTCACTTTTTATGCCTTTTGGCTTGTGAGTGGATTTCTAAGTAGGGTTTTATTTTTTAAAACCATTGAGTTTTTGTTTTTTTAATATTAGAATGTTCATATTCTTTTGTAAGATTCAAATGGAAGTCATCAATACATCTGTAATAATTTGAATATTTGCAATATTGCTCCTTGTTAGATACTGGGCACTCCCCTACATTTGTAAAGCATTTTGCATTACGTTTGGTTTCTAATATTTGAAAAGCTGTTAAAATAACAACATGAAAATTTCTGTGATTTAGGAAGATTGTCTAAGGTGCTAAATGGGATAAATCAGAGTTCCATAAGAAATTACAACACTCTCCACATTTACTTATATGCAAGCTCTGCAAGTTGGAGTAACACAGATGCCATTGCAGTCAATAATGAAATCTCCTGTGACTTCTTGGGAGTCAATATTATTTGTTGCCCCTGCTTCTCTGTTGGCAACTGAATAAAGGTTCCTTAGGTGTGATTCTGACACTGTTTCATATAAGGAGTGTCCTGAATCTAATAAGCTGCTGGTGATACTCCCTGAATAATTTCAGAATGCAGCCTTTTGAAAAAGGTTGCCATTGAATACTTTTTTTTGGCGGGCAGTTTGGGCAAATGGACCCTTGGCATGGCATATGGCAAGTATTGGCACTTCAGTAGCTAGTCCTCAAGATGCAACAGCAAGCCATGGTTTGGAATCTTGTGACTGAGCTCTATGGAGTCTCAGGCTGGCACTCTGCGTCCTTTCACCTTGTGCATGTTACAATTCCAGATTTACAGTCTTTGTTCGCCCCGAACCGTAGGTTGCAGTTTCATCTCAGTGGGCAAATAATGGCTTGTTGCATATCACATTGGAAGCATAAATGAAGGAGAACCCTTCTAATAACTTACCCATACTATGGACAGCCACCGAGAAGTGTAACTTGCATCCCTTTTATTGTAGTTTTTGTCTGCTTTATTAAAGTATTTTCAGTTAACTATGTAAATTTTATTATGGTTAACATTTATTGCAGTTTACGTCTATATGAAATATATACTTAGTTTTACTATGTGTTGGAATTAGAACAAAGGTAGTTTTATTAGTGTTTGTGCATATAATTTTCTACTGTTCCTGATGAAGATCTCAGTAGTCATGTTTGGGTTGAGATTTCTGTTGTTTGAATTAATCAGTCCAAATTCTCTCCATTTGTTTGGCTTTTGGTGTGTTGCTCTTTTTGTGTGCAGTGACCTTTGAATGCTTACAGTAACTTATTAAACTAAGAATGAGAAGATAATTAATGAAGTGGGTATCTTTGTGTATGCTGGTGTCAAAACAGGCCAAGTGGTATGATAAGAGGATATTCCTTAAGGTCTGCAGGGAAACCTTGTTTTCCCCGGACTCGTCCAGCCCCCACCTTGAATCCTAACTGGGAAGGCTGCCGCATCCTGATTCCAGATGTTGGCATCAGAGAGCAGTGTGCAAGTGCATTATAGTTTGAAGGAAAGCAAATGGTTTTGTTCTTGGCCCTTTGAACCTAGGGTTTCAAATGAGGATATGAGTGGGCTGAAAGGAAGCATGCATCCTCCTAGACTGAATAGTATCCCTCAAATTGTAAGCGTGGACTATCTACTTGACAGTGTAATTGATTGGCAGGGGAACTTGGCCTTGGAATTGATGGATTGTTTTCTCTTCCCACCACCAAACTCCAGATGGTTAGGGCTGAACTGAAGAAGACACAAGTGTTCTTCCTTGACCCCAGTGCTGTTTGGGCTAGAGCAATGAGCTCAGGGACTGAAGGCAGCATGCTTGTTCATCCTCTGATCACAAGAGATGCCCCTGTGATAGCTTTGGGGTTGAAGGGGTGTGTGGGCCTGCATACTCACATTCACCTCCCATCCCCCAACCATCATGAGGACTGGAGAGGTGCCAGTGCAGTATCACGTCTTGAACTGGATCTTCCCAGCTGGAGCAGAGGGTTGACCTCTCATGGGGGGGGGGGAGACACACGAAGAAGAGCTTCAAATGATTATTGCAGGGTCTGGGTTGGTTCATGGGGAGATGGGGTCTTTGAGGTATTGTGGTCCTGAGCTATTGTAACGCTTTGTAGGTCAAAACCAGCACTTTGAATTGGCCCTGGAAGCTATTGGCAGCCAGTGCATCGGGCCAGTGAGCAACTTGGCAGCCGAATTCTACACCAGCTGGAATTTCCAAACAGTCTTCAGAGGCAGCCCTATGTATAATGCATTGCAGTAATCTAACCTAGAGATTACCAGAGTATGGAGGACCCACTTCTGCTTAAGGTGGGTGCTTCATGGTTTCTAGTAGGGCTTTTGAGTGGGACTCTAAGCTGGCTTAAAGAAGCAAGGCACACTGATCTAAGAAAGTTAATTTTAGTGTGTACACTAATGGTTCAGTACCAGAGATTATTTTTATATGGCATCTGAACACAGTTGTCACCTGTCCCTACTGTGTTGCTTGTAATGGAATGCATTTGTGCATTTATGCACATTTTGGATGCACCTCCAATTGAAAACAATGGTCGCACATTCAAATTTTAGCCTACCCCTTTTTTCCCCATCTGATTTGGGGGGGGGGCAAGGGTGGGTATTATTAGCCCAGTAAAACATACAAATAAAATCAGGGAATATAACAACAAATAATTTGCAGTAACCCACATACACCACAAAATTATCTTGTTTAATTAAAAGTTGAGAGGCAAAAATAATGTGCATAAGTTTGTTTCATTTACTATTTAGGAACTGCATTATTACAAGCTGTTTATTTCCTGAGGCTTTGATGTATTTAAATATAAGACACAGCTTCTGAAGTGAAAAATTACACATTTATGGGCAGAATTAGGAGCGTCCCATTGTGTCAAATATATAAAGTGACATATTTATGTGTTTTCTTTTGAACAGAGCCAGGCACAAAAAGACATTTTGTATGAGACTAAACCAGAGGTTGATGCTAAGATAGATGCAGAGTTTGATTTAGGCTTGAAACATATTAAATGAAAGCTACCAATTGCCTTCTGTGCACTAGAAGAGGTGAAGTGAGATAAACCATAAATTGATTTTTGTATAACTCTTAAATTAAGTGCAACATTCTTCAAGAGAAGAAAAGACCCCAATGTTGCACCACTGTACATTGCATTACCCTAAGGTAGTTAGTTCATCTTAATATGTTAATAGGCTTCCAGAAGAGATGAACATTTCTTTCTCTCTCTCTTTCTTCCCCTCCCTCTCTGATATTGGTTAATTTGCACAGGCTCCTAGTCTCTGGGCAATCTGATAGAAAGTCATATGTTACTGGTTTCTTTATGCACTGAGCAGCTGCATTAGGCAATATCTTTAAAATGTAAAAGAAGCCTACCAAATGCACAGTCTGATAACAACAACAAATCTAATCCAAAGTGACAAGTGGGAGACTTTCCCAGACGTTTTTCTCTTTAATGTAACATGACTTTAAATTGATGCAGCCCCACAGTGATTGAAAAACTCTCAGAGCTTGTCTCCCATGATTACATTTCTGATCTGTACAACTTAATTTTTTAACTCAGTGAATCTCAACTTTGCGAATGAGCCGTTTATTTATTTATTTGAGGTCGGCAGAGCCTTCATTGACGCAATACTTCCATGTAGCATCATGGTGGTTTTGGGTTGGCAGCACATGCACTCTTTTTTTCAGATTGTCGTCTCTGCAGAAATTGAACAACTAAATGTCCTTTTAGGTTTTAAATAATGAATGATCTGTTTAAATGCATCATGCCTTCCACATATGCTTTCACACTCTTTAACGTCTGGCACAGATAATTTTTGGATGATTCCATTGTCTTCATCTAGTAGCCACTGAGAAACTCATACTTTCTATGAGGGCCTTTTAGCTTTGGAAGAGGCTCTTTGCAGCCTTTTGATAGATCTAGGAGTTTGCCCCTTTTAAGCAGGCAGTTGGGTTTTTTAGATATGGTTTTATGTCTAGTTGCAGATTCAAAACACAACAGATATGAAATCAAACAGGAAGAACAAAATGTTGTACTCCTTATCTCCGTCCAGCGTCCACTAGTGTAATGTAGCAATGGTGCTATACCATAGACAAGATTCACTGCAAATAGTTTGAACCTTGGGAGGTGTTTGATTGATCACATCATAAACCATTATTATGTGAAGAGTTATCTAATGACTGCCTTTTGTTTTAATATTATTTAGATGCCTGCCAGAGTACTGTTATAACCTACATGGGTAATAGGGTCACTGCATAGGGTATTGACTGCTTCTAATGTTTTGAAGGAAAGAGCTGTTCCACAGAGACATTAACCACTTCATGGAGCTTGTGCTGTGGACACCTTTCCTATACCTGCAACAACAGAAGCATGAAGTTTTGCATGGATGAATACAACTTCACACCCAAAAGGTTTCGCACATTTATCACCAACATCCTATCTGCTTCATTGTGTATAGTTCCCTTAAATACCAGAGGATTAACTGGGCTCTATTTTGCAGGAGAGGGCATTTAGGAATGATCATGTCAGTAGCATTTTCTATCACACTAGGGTATTGACTGTAGCACCAGCCATGTTAGCCAGAAATTCTCTTAGAGCATTCAGAATCCATCAAATTCCATTAGTTTCAGGGTCCTCTATTCCTGCAGAAAGGAGCAGTCACAGTAAGTTCTTACCGTACCTGGAAATGATCTGTCCATGACAATGAAGTTAGATCAGCCCCCTCTCAATTTCAGATCTACACTTATCCACCTGTGACAAAGACCAGATTAAAGGTATGAATTGCAAAATCTGTTGGTCTCCAGCAGGGATCATCTCAGGGCTGCTGCTCACCAGGAAGGTAGACAAACCACTAAGCTGCCTATTCTGAGTCTCTGTTCCATCAGCTGGGCTGGATCTAGACGCATCAAAAACGAGTTTCAGGAAAATGCGTTCTAAATTTCATAAAGGGAAATCATGTTTGTGAAAAAAAGAACTCCACAGTGCCATATGGTGTCACAGTGTTATAACCCATATAAAGCACTTTTTCTTTGCCAACGTAGCTGAGTCTCTGGTAAAGGTAAAGGGACCCCTGACCATTAGGTCCAGTCGGGGATGACTCTGGGGTTGCGGCGCTCATTTTGCTTTATTGGCCGAGGGAACCAGCATACAGCTTCCGGGTCATGTGGCCAGCATGACTAAGCCACTTCTGGCAATCCAGAGCAGCGCACGGAAACGCCGTTTACCTTCCCGCTGGAGTGGTACCTATTTATCTACTTGCACTTCATGGTGCAGTGCCTCAAATCTGGTGCCTGAGCCAGAGGATCCTCACAGCAAGGTCATATGGAAGATGGTGACCCCTCTTCCTGGCCCTCCAACCTATGCAGGTGTTGTGCTGAGTACCCAGGTGGGCAAAGCTGTGCCAGATCACCATTGCATAGCTCCTCCACCCAGGCCTCAGTGAGTAATGTGTAATGTGTAATTGAGCACAATTCAGCCAAAGTTCAGCTTTGAAAATCCCATTATCTTAATGACAGAGTGGAAAATTTGTCTGGTGAAAAAAAGTCTCTGTCCACTCCCCCCTCCCCTCAAAACAATAACAACAACCTAGGGCTAACCAGGATGGCATCCTTAGGCCACCCAATGTGTTCTAATTGGAGTGGGTATATCCTGTCACCTACAGTTGGTGATACTTTGGCATTGTTGAGGTGATGGCAGAATACTGGGCAGAGTGAGACCTATATATGTAAAACAGAGGGCTTGACTAGCCTCTTACACCTTTTATATATGGCTCTTACATGTAACTGGCAAACCTGTATGAGTTCACTTGCCTTGACAATTAGCATCTTTACAATATAGTAGTATTTCCCTTCAGCATTCCTCTAGTTCTCTTAATTCTGTGTCCTGTGCTTGTAGCATTAGATTTTTGCTTTAACAACCTCTTCTCTTTCATTCAATTGTACTTTGTACATTCATTAAGCAGTAGTTGTTTCTGCACACTCTGCTGTCTGGGAAATGTCTTGATAGACTTTGCTTTTACAGGACAGAATAGAACAGAATTTATCTCATGTTAAGGTGATTAGCAGTGAGTTGAATGAGCCCAGAAGTTATCTTGTTTGTGCCTGCCTATCTGTCAAGGAGGGCAAAATGTGATAGCCAACATTTTCATAGTTGTATTTCAAGTGTAAAAATTAGTGGTATAGCTTTTACATTCATTCATTCATATTTATTTCTTCCAAGAAACATAAACAATGTAACATTGCTTGATCTGTCATTGCTTACTTACTTAACAATTTTATAACTTTCAGTGAAAGTGTATGAACTATCTCAGTTGGAAAGAATTGTTTAAGTTGGTACCGGGGGACTTTAAAAGTTCTGTTTGTAGTGATCTACAAACAGATTGTAGTGAGCAGCTCATTCACATATGCATACTGTTGCCCACAACCCCAATCTCTGAGTGGTGTGAGATTCCAAGGGTACTTTCCCAGAATAAAGGTTTCCTTGGAATGAGGGACAGCGGAGATTGTGATGTTTTTATGATATATGATTTATTTACAGATATATACAACCTGAGCCAACAATGGAGGGGCTCACAGCAGTAAAACCCAATAATGTATTGCTTCTCCCATAACCACAGCCTTAGATTCAAACAGAAATCCAAGTATTCATCTGTCTCTCCAGTTGCTGTCTGCTTCTAGCCTAGCTCTCTCACACAAGTCTGGGTCTGGGTTTTGCCCTTCTAACTAGCAGCCAGGTGAGGGAGCGGAGTCCACCCATTTGTTTTCTGGCGCAGAGCCACTTTCTTTGATACCTTAATGACCCATACTTGAGAGACCATTAGTTAGAAGCTGGCCTGCTACTTCAGCAACTGAATCCTTGCTGGATCCAGGAATTAGAAGGGACATAGAAATACAGTGTAACACCACCACCCCAAAAAAAACCACATCCTCACAATACCTTAAATATTACCTATGTTAATAATTTTAAATTGCATATTAGTCAACGCCTCTCTCTCTCTCTCTCTCTCTCTCTCTCTCTCTCTCTCACACACACACACACACACACACACTTACTTAACCGCAATGCTGTCTCTGGCTTGCAGTAACTATAATTTGCCATCATGTCAGATCTGGGCAAATGATGGTTACCACAAACTATATTTGCCTCAAAACTGGTATTGGCAGCTGGACTTGGGCAGGTTCAGTATTCTGGTTGGGAGGTAAGCCATCAGATGTCACATCAAACTATAATTATTGCAAACCAGGAGGTGATAAATGAAACAGAGAGTGTGATGGGAGAAGGGTGTGTGGAAATCCAAGGCAAACTGTTATTTAGCCATGTCTAAAACAGACTGCAGTGTCGTGGTAGTGTGCAGTCCAGCTTAAGGTATTTGCTAGATCATATCGTATTATATGTGTAGATATTTAACATGTTCTGTGTCCATTTCTTGCAGTCAGGGAAGCATAGGCTATTGCCACATGAAAGCTCATGTGAGATAATAAACTTAGTCAAGATATCACAGAAATTTATATATATGTCATTTTATGGGTCTAGAATGCTTTCCTTCAGATCAGATCAGCGAGCCAGTGTGGAATAGTGGATAGGGTTTTGAAATGGGAACTCACCCCATTGCGCGGACTCAAACCTCCGACCTTCCAATCAGCAAGCCCAAGAAGTTCAGTGGTTTAGACCACAGCGCCACCTGTGTCCCATCCTTACCTTTTGGGTTTTGAAACATAGATCAGGGTGATCTGAATTCACATATTCATTCAGCAGTAAAGGGAGATTGTAGCCAATCCTGGCTTTCTGAGTATACCATCTCTATGAGACATGAATTTCTAAACACATTAGTCAAAACAAAAAAAATTCCTTCCAGTAGCAACTTAAAGACCAACTAAGTCAGTTCTTGGTATGAGCTTTCGTGTGCATGCACACTTCTTCAGATACCAAACACATTAGGTTACTGTGTAAAAAGTAATGCAGGCCTCTGGCTTGGTACATCCAAGGATGTGTATAATTGCCAACAAATTCTGCCCACCTTGTCACTTCTTTCAGTCTGCAGTTTAGATTGGAACTTGCACTCAGTAAAAAGAGATTCTGAGTCTCATGCTAACTTGCTATTGAAGAGAGCAGAAGTCATATCTACAGGAACTAATAAAGTTCTCTGCAAGGCAGTGTAAGTCTCCCCTCCCCACCTGCTGTTGGATGTTTTCATTTAAATATTTAGTTGATGAAGGGTCATAAATGGAAATTAGTTTGATGGCTTCCATCTCTGATGATGTAGAACGTAGATTATTTAAAACATTCCAGCCTGAGGAATCACACAGTGCAAATTATAACCCTAATATCTTAAGAGCAGAGAACCTGCATAGGCTGCTAAATAAACTTCAATAATTACTTCAGGGGGGTTTCCTGTGCAGGGCTCTAATTTTTTCTAGTTTACATTTTTCTCAGGTTGCTGACCACAGTGACAGTTTTGCTGGTCTTGAATAAAATAACTAACACATGTATGCACCTGGCCTTTCATTATTGTTACTCTGCATTTTATAAAGAGAGAGCAAGATATGAAACTCTCTTGCAGTTTCTGCTGATAACAACACTTAGCCAAGGTTTTATACGCCTTGAAAGAAAAGACATGGCACTATCCATTAAACACTGTTCCAAAGCATACCTTTGCAAAATAGTCAGATAGTTGTAGCTATCATTTTGCCACATTAAGATGACACTTAAATTGTTTTCTTCCTGACTTAAATGTGAGCGTTCCTATCTCTTAAATAAATGAGGCATGCTTAACACTTTCCTAGTGTTTTCCTTACTCAAAAGAATAGGAGTGAAATTGCATTTGTATATTTTCATGATGATGAAAATAAATATATCTGTAGTGCTTCAGGACAACCTTATTAAGTGGTGAATATTTTTAACTCTCCTCACAATTAATGCACAGTGTAGTCAAGGTGCCTCTGGAGTTAGCTGATGAAATAAATGTGAAAGTTGACAAACACTCTTCTGTTTATACTACCTGAATTGAGCCTGCTTGTTTTCAGGATGACTACTGATGAGCTGTTCCTTAGTTCTGCATGTATTGTTTCTTACTTTTGAGTACAGCCATTGTTACTATTTTAATTTTATAAAGTAATTGGGTGAGAGAGTTTATTCCTGGCAACATTTCTGATACATAAGTTGCTAAAGAACCGTCTTAGGAATCAAGTATTGCTATAGAATAATAAAATGGTTGATTAAATTAGCAAAAGCATTTTATTTTCAGAGAAACAAACAAATTAAAAGAAAGTAACTGTGGAATTGCTGTAATTTTCTCTGATGGAAAGTGGGGGTTTTAATTTTGATTGTGTTGCAACACAGAGATCTCAGTAAGTATCAAGCAAACTTAATATATCAAGTAAGGTCCAATAATGCAGAACTCTTGAGTGTTTATTTTGTATTGCTTTGCCACAAGATGGCCCTGTTATGTCACATAGATTTCACAAATGGCAGCTTTTTTTGCTTAAAGTATATTCTCAGTCCTTGAAAAGTAGCTAAACAGAAGAAACAAAAAGAACTACAGTCATTTGTTGTGTCCAACCCTTGTAAAATGCTACTAAATATAAGGCTATCCAACAGAGACTAATATAAAAAATCTTGTCAGTTATTTCCATTGTCATTTTTCAACACTATTTCTTAATGCCCTTTCTTTCTCACTTAAAAAGACAATTCAGTGAATACGTGTTTCAGTAGTCTTACATTTCATAAAAACATTACAGTGGTATCTCAGGTTATAGACACTTCAGGTTACAGACTCCGCTAACCCAGAAATAGTACCTCTGGTTAAGAACTTTGCTTTAGGATGAGAACGGAAATCACGCAGCAGTGGCTTGGCAGCAGCAAGAGCCCCATTAGCTAAAGTGGTGCTTTAGGTTAAGAACAGTTTCAGGTTAAGAACGGACCTCCAGGACGAATTAAGTTCTTAACCCGAGGTACCACTGTATATTTTTCTTAACATCAGGAAAGCTGTGGAGTGGATCTGACTGAATCAAAGATTCTTCATTTTATTCATTTTCCAAGGCATGCCACTTGAAATGGAGCTAGTATAGTTATTTTCCTTTCCATTGCAACCAATGTGTATCTGTGTGTGTGGAAATTGCTAATTAATTTCCATTGTCCTCTTATCAATGATCTTCTATACCAAAGCCTATGGGGGAGACCACTTTATGTAATAGGCTGGCATGACTCATGCCATCATAAGTGGAAATTATTTCTGATTATAGTGTCACTTTGTAGTTTTTAAAAGCAAATGTCACATCTAAATTTTCACATGACACTCACGCCGGTTGCTTCTATATAAGAAAAAACAACCACTTTTCAATGGAAGTGTAGGAAAGATGAATGAGCAAGGGACTATAACTCAGTGTTACATTACCTGGTTTGCATGTAGTAGGTTCCAAGTTCAATTCCCAGCATCTCAGGCTAAAAGCAGCAGATTACAATTGATGTGGAAGAACTATGCCCGAGTCCTTGGAGAGCTGCTGACACAAATTTGTAATAAATAGTTTAATGCAGTGGGACCTCAGGTTACAGACGCTTCAGGTTACAGACTCCGCTAACCCAGAAATAGTACCTTGGGTTAAGAATTTTGCTTCAGGATTAGAACAGAAATTGTGCAGTGGCAGCGGGAGGCCCCATAAGCTAAAGTGGTACCTCAGGTTAAGAACAGTTTCAGGTTAAGAATGGACCTCCAGAATGAACTAAGTTCTTAACCTGAGGTACCACTGTATGCGGACAGATAGTTTAAGGCAGCTCCCTATGTTCCATTTTTTTTATAAAAAATCTGCTATTTTGTGTGTGTGATTTTGCTGGTGACAATGTGTCTGCATCGTTCTATTAAAAGAAAATGTATCATCTGTGATGTGTGACAAATTTCTTTTTTCCTTATTGTTTTTTTTTATTATTCATTCATTTATAATATATTAGTACATCCATTTCACAATGTTCTTTATTGCCCTTCTACATTGTTCGACTTCCCCCGCACCTCCCTCCATGGGTTCCTTTCCCCCCGTAGTTGTGCTACATATCCTACCACACCTTCTAATTGATTTAGCTGCTGTTCATATGTCTGATCCTACTTAGAGATTTATATAACTGTTAGAATTTTTTTAATATTCTCCAAAGTTTCCCCACTCCTCTCTTATCTTATCATCTTGGTTTCTTATCTTTGCAGTCAGCATCGCTAGCTCCACATGTTCTATTCGCTTATTCTGCCAATCCTCTTTTTTTGGACTATTTTTGTCCTTCCACATTTGTGTGTATTCTGGCCACAGCAGTTGCATAAAGAAAAAGATTTAATGCATTCTTTTTTTTAATATATATATAATTTTTATTGGTTTTCCAACACAGATTAAAAACAAAACAACACACAATACATAGACAAACAAAACATATAAACATGTATAATTTCAAACCTCTTTTTCATAAACCTTACTTCCCAGACTTCCCCTTCCCTCCCCTTTTCTGCATCCCTATTTTGAGATTTTTTCAACAACTCCTCACACCAATTGTCTAATTACTTATTTTCTTTTTTAGCTTCTTCTCATACTTAATCAATTACAGCTATAATTCTATATTTTCCTTTCCCTTGACATTTTAGCACTCTTGACATTTTAGCACTCAAGATTTAATGCATTCTTAGGTATCTCACCCTCTACTACTGTATATCCAAAATGAACAGATGTGTGACAATTTTCATGAGTTCCTGCATTGCTGCATTATTTGTGTTTGGAGAGTGCACCATGCATCATGTTTTAGACACATGGTACTGTGACAAAATAGGCATACCCTTACACATGCTGATGTAGTCACATTATCCTGTGCTGTTACCTCCGTGTAGGAAAGATGTCAGTTGTGAAGCAATCCTTAATCTGTTGGTTTATATCTAAAGACCACTCTGCACATTAGAGATTTTGCAGTTTATATGGGTACATTACCTGAACCTCCTGTATACCTTAAAGTTTTCAGTGGGTATACATCTCTTCCCCTCCCTTTTAACACAATTATCTCTTGGGGCCCCAGTTCATGGACATGTGGTCATATCTCTGCTTAGCAGCAGGGATGGGGGTAACTACTTTTGCTGATACAGGGTTAGAGGCACAAGGTGTCCTCTGCATGTATTTGATGCATTTACAATATTTAAATGACTTTAGCAGCGTTTAAGGTCTTTTAATGATTGGAGCAGGTTTTAATAGTCATTAAATAACATACCAAATATTGTTTCCCTTAAAGTATTTAAAATTTCAAAAGTTAAAACATTTTTATATAGTTATTACATCATTTATAAATTTTTCTTTCTTTCATGATGCTATGATAGTGCTCTTATTTCTCTTAAGCTTTTATATTATGTTTATATTTTAAACTATAGAATCAATTAAAGAAAGTTACCAGAAAAAGATAGTGGATTTATGGTCCTCCCTGCATGTCATAAACAACTTCTAATAAGTGCTTGATAGTTGAAATTTGCAGTTTGCTCTTTTTACAGTGAGATCCATTTTCTAGAAAGGGATATTTTGCTTTTGAAATTCAGGGTGACCCTGTGAACCAGGCTTTTCACAAGTATATTTTAGAAATCCAGTGGCTCTCAATAATAAATGAGTGGACTTGGACCAACAGGTAGCCCTTTATTTATATTTACTGCAGTAGATAAACTGAAGTGTAATGCAAAATAATGTGATGCAATATACCATATATATATAAATCTGTTTATAATTTCTATGACAAGCTTCATGTGTAAAATCTTCAAATGTAAAGTGATCAATTAGCAGGTTGCTGTTATTCTGGTCACAGCAACATCTAGCATGAAGAGGAAATAAACAAGCCTCCTGCAACTGACAAGGTGAACAGGCAGATACTCATTTTCAGTAAGGATGTAGTTTAACAAAGTTGAACTTTCTTCATAATGCCCTGACAGGAAAAGTGATACATTCCAGATGTTTTGTGGAACGTTCTATGTTTGACTTTATGTTGTTTTTACTGCAAGAGACTAAGACCAACTGATTTATTGTGGCAGAAGCTTTCATGGAATAGATTCCACTTGGGCAGATGATTAGATGTAAATGCTGCATGTGATATACTGTACTTTAGATTAAGAAAGTTTATGACACAGCCTTAAATGTTCCCCAAAACTCCTTGCTGTTTTGGTAAAAAGATGACTTGGTCTTGGAGAGGACACCAGTGACACTAATTGAATTAAATGCCTGTACCTTTAGTTAGTTTTTTGAATACTGTTGGAATACTCAACTTCTGTCTGCCATTAGATTAGGGGTAGTTATTTCATGATTAAAAACCCTGAGATGCTAACCTTTAGAACAACTGCCTGATTCCTTATTTTGTAAATCAGTAAATCTGAGACTTCCTAGCTAATATTGAATGCGTATTTATGGAAGTTAATATATGGGTGTTAACTGCAGGTAACACTGGGTCAATCACTTCGGCTCACAGTGGCAGATGTGGGGATGGGGTCAAAAAAAGGATCAGAATCAACACACAATTAAACAAAATGTACTTGGTAGCAAAGAGGAGAGGGAGGCAGATGAAGACCAGGTGGACTTCCCATCCTGTGCTCCCACAGTGTCTTCTACCACCAACTGCTATGTAGGTAGGGTCCAAGAGAGTGGGAAAGTACCATTTTTAGCACCTGCTCTCTATAGTAACCCCTCCCTCAAAACAAGACCATCTACTTCCAGCTGCATTGCTGGAAGGATCCTGATGGCTTATATTTTGCTTGTTTTGTCGTGATTTTATTTTCACAATTGTTATTTGTAAGCAGCATTGGAAGGATTCATGTTCTGAAATGTGGGGTATAAATAATAGTAGTAACTAACTAAATAGGATCTGGCAGAAAAACCCTTAATCTGTTTTAGGGGAGTTGGATAGCTGAAGATGGCAGCTGGAGGTGCACAAAGACAGTCCATGTCATCTATGCATACAGTATGTGTGTTCTAGCATTACATGTGATTATGTGACTGCTCCTTTATTATGATCTCCGTCAGTTTCTAAACCTCAGCAGCAATTGTGACATATATAACCATAACATGTGGAAACAAGAATCAAGCAATACTTTCTTACTTACTTTGCCAAACCTTTGTTAAGCATTACAAGTATAGGCTATCATAAAACATCCATATATAAAATTTTAAAATATATACAAATAAACAGCCATGTAAAATAGGTATTGACGAGGATTTTCATTGGGAATCAAGCAATAGTTTCTAACTGGTAAACAAAAAACCCAAATACTCAGCAGCTAAATAGGAAAATGTGTAAACATTCCTTTTTCAGTTCCACCAACCAGCTACTGTCAATAATAATAATAATAATAATAATAATAATAATAATAATAATTTATTTATACCCCGCCCATCTGGCTGGGCCCCCCCAGCCACTCTGGGCGGCTTCCATAAAAACCAAAAATACAGTAAAATATCACACGTTAAAAACTTCCCTGAACAGGGCTGCCTTAAGATGTCTTCTGAATGTCAGGTAGTTGTCTAGGGTCTACAGCACTGGAAAGGAATTTTGTCTCACTTGAAAGAATCCCCCCTTTCATCCGATCTTTTCTTCATGAGGTTCTTTTCTTAAAAATCATACCCTATTCCAGGGGTCAGCAACCTAAAGCCCATGGGCCACAAGCGGCCCATGGGGGTCGTTTAACAGGCCCATGGACCCCCGCCACCCGCTCAGTTGGCTCCCGTGCACCATGCTAAAGTGGCGCGGAGCAGAGCGGGGACTGCCTTCCGCGATGTTGGCTGGCTTCCCATTGGCTGCAGGAAGCTCCTGCAGCCAATGGGAAGCTGTGCACACCTCCTCTGTGCCGGAAGGAGCGCCGGAAATAGTGTTTGCATGTCTGTGCGTGAGCACACACTCCTGCTCACTGCGGAGTCTTCGAGACCGTGAACTGGCTCAAGCCACAAAAACTTTGCTGACCCCTGCCCTATTCCTATCTTTATTGATATACTTTTTAGATTTTTTTCTAACTGTTTCCCCAACTCTTGCAAATTATTCTTTTCTTTCCAACTTCCCGTATATTTTACTTCATGTATTTTCTTTCCCCCCCTCTTTGTAGAATTTCAGCCTGCTGGCAGGGACTTCTGCTAGTTCTTACCGTCCTATTTTTCATACAGCACCTAGTGCATATTGGAAATTTTAACTTAATAAGCTCACTAACCTAAAATACCAGGCACAGTCTGGACCCATGGATTTCAAAGCTCAGCCTTGAGGAGTAAAGCCGTTACTTGCTGGCAAGAATTTCAGTGTATTGGGGATAGGAGGTTCCCTCAATTAAAAAAGAATCTAGGGTTTTGCAACACAGACTGTTGCCCTCTTATGCTGGACCATTAACAGTGCTGTATCTATCCAATATAAACTTAGCATACAATTTTGCTGTAGGTAGAAACTAATTACTAGAAGGTCTAATTTAATTTAATTAGCTGCTGTGCCAAGTAACCTTAACATATCTACAGTTTCAGAGTTTATGAAGTATAATTTTTGTGTACTGTTTCCCGCAGCCTTTTAAATTAAAAGCTGACAAGGTCTTGGCTGTGTAATCTAAAACGTTTTTGCATTATTTTTAAACTTATTTGAAAGCTGATATGCTGCCTTTTTGACCTGGTTACTGTATAAGGCTACATTTTTTGGCAAATGTTAACAATCACTTTGTGTGTGGCCGAAATAATTTTTTCTAGTAATAGCAATTGAGCTTTGGCTTGAATAAAGGAATCTTTTTTCACACAATTTTATAATAAGCATTTTTATTTGTGGTTTTTCAAAATATTGCAAAGTTCCAGTAAAAACAGGACCTATACCCACTTCCAAGCAAACCATTAAGCATGAAAAGGAGGCTTCTTAACTCTAGGTTTTGTTCATGGAACCATGCAGCACAACTTATTGACCTAGTCTAAATATGGAATATTGCTCCCAAGGTTTTTGAGCAACACACTGTGTAATTTTTCAGATTATTGTCTGGGGGAAATGATTTTGATTTACGCTATTGGTTAAGTACAATAACTTTCTCAGGTATAATGCCAGGAAGATTTCTGTGGTGAGCATGCTGTTTTTCAGAAACTACATTTTAATTCTCAGGGTCACTGCTTGGATCAGGAGTTGCAACTCTGCTGAGCAGTGAATTTAGGTTTATAGCATTGTGGAATATAATAATTCTTTTAAGTGAGTTTCTGTTGCAGGGGCTCAGTGCTACTGGTATTCACACAACCATTTTATTTCCCCTGCAAGGTGACTTTCCAGCCATGCCACAGGATATCCTGGTATATTTGTTGTGTGAAGTATATAGCACATGGCTTTATCTTGGATCAGCACCATTTGCTGCAGGTTCACAAGCAGTAGGTAACAATACTAATTCTAAACCTGCTAGTTCTTTGTATGAGATGAGGAGGAACAAATCAGAAGTGATCCTTTGGGAAATGTTCATTCTCAAGGTATATTGATATCTGGTGAATGTTCCAGATATCATCAGAATCAGTGTCATGCTCAATGTCATATCAGTTGTAGCAACTACTACATGGAGCTCATTTTAACGTGTAAATAAAACATAATGTCTTACTTACTTTGTATGCAAATTTCTGTTTAGTATATTTTATTCAATTTTATTTTACAGTATTTATGCACTGCTTTTCAAAACTAATTTTACAACAGTTTACAGTATAAAGCTAATAATGCAATAGCTGAACCTAATACAATACAGTAATACAGTAATAGAATAAATGACAAACTGGGATCGATCAAGGAACAGTTTATCAGACAGTAGCTTCAAATGATAGATGAAACAGATGTGTTTTTATTCACTTTTGCAAAGCTGCCAGTGATGAAGCCAAGAGCTCCTCCTGGGAAGGCCATTCCAATTACTGGCGTTGCTGCTGAGAAGACTTTGCTCTTAGCAGATGCCAATCTTGCAGTACTTAAGGATTGAATCCTGAGCAGATTGCAAAAAAAGCCGGAGCACAGCGTTTCCGCTGTGAAATATTCCAGACTTAGACCATTTAAGGCAGGAATGGAGAACCTGTGGCACTCCAGATGTTGTTGCATTGCAGCTCCCATTATCCATGACCATTGGCTATGCTGGCTGATTGTATTTGGAGACCAACAATATCTGGTGGGTCACAAGTTTCCCATTCTTTCATAAGCCAAGACTAGCTCCTTGAGTTGCCAATCAGTATGGTTGTTGTAAAACAGGTGTAATATGTTCTTTTGGGCTTGTTTCAAACAAAATACAGGCACCACTATTTAAAACTACTTGAAGTTTCTGGACAGTCTTAGCATACAGGGGGGAAACAATTTCTCTGCTATTTATTTCATGTAATAAAAAAAGATAGAATTCAACTAACTACATGCAAGATTGACAGATAACGTAAGATGCCTATATTTATCTATATGTGACATACTTATGGAAATGTTCGTTTAATCCGTTTTCTTAAAAGGAAAGTCGGAATCTCTGTGGAAGTAAGTCATTTTAATTACAATATGAAAATAGATAATATGTCAATTTGTTTTCAAACTGACAACTGCATAATACGTTCTTAAGTTTGTATTCACTTGAGGCATATCTGACCTGTTGTAGACCTTTACAGTAAATGGTTGTATCCATTTTGAGTTTTAAAGCCATTAAATACACTTTAGGATGCTGTCATGCCATGTGTCATGGGCCATGCTTACAGAAGATCAGTATTATTATATTCATGAGATATAAATCATCAGAATAGAAAACATTTACCTGGGTTCTCATGCCTTACATCATGCACCTTGTTTTGCTTTATAAATAAATTATGAGTACATTTTAACAATACAGTACTAGCGACAAAGACTGGTTTAGAGAATTCCATATGTATCCAACTAAGCCTTATCTTCCAGTGTGTTTTATCAGTATGTGATAGTGGGATATTTGTCATGGGGCCTAGCACTTTGGATATTAGGGATTGAGATGGGGTGTGAGAGAGATTTGATGTATTATGCTTGTTTGACTGTGAGGGAGTTGTACTGGTGTTTCTTCTTCTTACTCACAGGAACCCCAGTCTTTATCAATATTCAATGAGACTTGACTAAATTAAGCTTGTGTGTTATGTTGATAACTGTAAGGGAAAATCCAAATGAGCTACACCTTGTGACAGTCAAAAATATAAACATTTATAACCCTATAGCTAAATATTTTCAGAAAGCAAGGATGGATTAAGAACCCTAAGTTGTCTCTGTTTTTTACTTGTGCTCTTAACTTTCAATGGTACATGCTTCAAACATTTCCCTTTTAAAATTTCTAGGTTCAGCATATTATAACTGTGAATTTATTTATTTATGTATTTATTTTACAACAGATGAATGTAAAGCCATCTCTGTACAGTGAACTTTTCAAAAATAAAATCTGGGCATCTCAACTTTGTACATGAACCTAGGTCTTAGGGACCCTGCCACTTGGGTCAGCCTACCTATGAGGCGGGGTAAGGCAGTCACCTCAGGCAGTGGATTCGCCTGCTTGCTGCCGCTGCA
The DNA here is from genome assembly GCF_964106915.1 of Podarcis gaigeae. Lineage (NCBI taxonomy): Eukaryota > Metazoa > Chordata > Lepidosauria > Squamata > Lacertidae > Podarcis > Podarcis gaigeae. The sequence continues at coordinate 48,274,821 of NC_139684.1, forward strand.
CACACACATGCCGCCACCCCTCACTTCCTTGTGCTCCCCAGGGCACTCAGGCAGTGTGTGCACATGCAGGCAATGGCAGGTGGCATTTTCAGTTTTGCCTAGAGTGGCAAAGCATCCTGGGCTGACCTTGCTGCCACCCCAGGTCTCCCAAGGGCAGGGTTTGCCCCATTCAGTGGTGGCTGTGCTCATCACAGCTCTTCCCAGCAACAATCAACTATTAAGTGGCGAAGCATGTTCCTGCTCCTTAGCTGACTGGTGCTGACAATCTTGTTGCTTGCTTAGACCTTGCATCTGTTTTTGGTTGGTTTTTGTTTTTTGTGCCAAAAATCAACTTGTATAAGCTAGTTTGCCTGCCACTATGGAAAACATATGAGCATGTGTTTGTTTGTCTTTGGGTGGTTACCATCAGCTTTATTGCCTTTCACACTAGGAGTGGGTTAGAGTCCTCTGCCATTAAGTGTATTGGCTTGCACGGGTGTGTGTGTGTGTGTGTGTGTGTGTGTGTGTGTGTGTGTGTGTGTGTGTTACTGAAGTGTGAAATAGGATCCTTGGGTTTGTGTTTTAGACCAAAGGTGGCTAGAATACCCTTGGGGACCAACTGAGTCCTTCAGTAAGCAGTTGCCTATTGTTAGTATAGAAGACATTGCTACAAAAGTAAAAGATGAAGGGTTTTACATAGTGGTTCTCCATCAGATTTTTTTAAATCTCATTACTAATTGTTTTAGAACTTGGCATTCTTAACTGCTGTTCTCCTTCAGATATACATTATGCAGTATGTCCTTTTTTAATGTAGCCTCCAAGAATTTAACTTAGTTCCTTTTTCACCTGCTTTGTTTGATACTCTTGATTTTTGTTGCTTTGGTATCTGTTGTGTAAAAAACATTATTGATGGATCTTTGTTATCCCGGCTGACAGTGAGTGATAGGACATGTGTAAGAATCTCTTTTTCAGTGATAGCAGAATAGATTGAATGACGGCAGACTTTTATAGCGTATTTGAACAGTACAAATTACTAGCATCCTCTTGTTCCTATAAGACATACCTGCTGAAGGCCCAGTGGGGCTAAAAATGTTGTTTACTCTACTCATGACTCTTGCAATATAACAATAAAAAAGTGATTAAAATTTAAGTACTCTTGAGAGATTTTTCTGTATATCCAATTTCTTGACTGTTGGTGTGCATTAAAAGTGGATCATTACATAATACTGTTATGTTGAGGATTACTGTGCTGGCTTTTTTAACAGCTAAGTGAAATAAGGACAGTAATAATTTTTATAAGTATCCTAGAAGTGGATGTGCTCAGTTTAATGGTTATGTAGCATTATGTTTTCATTAGTGTTTCTTCTGCTAACTTGCAAGTCTCAGTTGTATACTTAGCAAGAACACTGGCAACAGCCAACCTAGTGTAGGGGTTAGAGTACTGACATAGGACCTGGAGGACTAGGGTTCAAATCTGCACTTAAGTCATGAAGCTTACTGGGTGTTCTTGGGCAAGCCATCAGCTCTCAGTCTAACCTACCTCACAGGGCTGTTTGTGAGGATAAAATGGGGAGGGTGAGAGCAATGTACACAAGCTGGAGCCCATTAGAGGAAACGTAGGAACTAAATATATTTTTAAAATTCTGAGCTGGTTAATGTATTGTATTGTGTGTGTGTGTGTGTGTATATATATATATGCTTTCGTAGATTTTCACGGGTACAGGAATGCAGGTTTTGGTGTCCTCGGGTGTCTTCCCGTGTAAAAGTTGGGGTGTCTAGGCGACGTTTCGACGAGGTCTCACTCGTCATCTTCAGGCTGGTGCTTTCGGCTTCTTGTTACTGGAACAGAGCGGGATCTCAATGTTTGAGTTCCTATAAATACTGTAGAGGGGGTGTGGTGTCTAGCCTCCAATGTTCTGGGCAGAGAGGAAGTTCCCAGGCTAGTGTGCCTTTTCTTCTTTTGTTCCTTAATTACTTGAGAGATACCTTGAGTGATTTCTTGAGTGATATCCTGAGTACCACTTAGGTGGGTCATTAGGTGTGGATTAGTTGCTAAAGTCTTTGTGTCTTGACCTCTTGAACTTTGTGAAGAGTTTTCCTGAGAAGATGGCTGTATTGCACTTAGTTGTGCTTTGGCTTGGCTTCGTGTATAGGGGCGAGCTGTGGTTTTGTGGCTTGTGTCAGCCAGATCTGTGTAGGCAACTTTGCAGTCGCCCCGAGACGCATCCCCACGGAAAACATCATATGCGGAGTCGAAGCTAGCCTAACCAAATTCAACCCAGATGAAGCCAATAAAATCAGACTTGAAGTCACCAACATCCTCTGCTCCAGCAAACCACCCAGAAGCAATTTACACAAAGAAGAACAGAAAGCACTCACCAACCTGAGGAAAGACAACAACATAATCATTCTCCCAGCAGACAAAGGTAATGCCACAGTGGTGATGAACACATCGGACTACCAAGCAAAACTATCAAAGCTACTCCAAGATCCTGCCTACAAACCTATAAAAACAGATCCCACCACCTATCTGGAAAAAACCACCAAATCCAAAATAAAAGCCTCTCCTATCAGTGAAGAAATCCAGCTAAGAATCATCCCCAGAGAAAAATCATCCAGATGCCCCAAACTCTACGGCCTCCCCAAGATACACAAAGAAGGAACACCACTCAGACCAATAGTCAGCTCCATAGGCTCACCTCTACAAAATCTCGCTAAATTTCTCGCCAAGCAACTTCAGCCCTATGCAGAATCCATCTCTTCACACGTACCAAACTCCTTCCAGTTCATAGAAACAATAAAGAAGCAAAACCTACATCCTAATGACCTACTTGTGAGCTTCGATGTTGTATCTCTCTTCACACAAGTGCCCATTAATGAAGCCTTGACAGCTATTCAAAACAAATACAATCCCCCCGAATACATCTTGGACCTGACCAACCACTGCCTAACCAACACGTACTTCATCCACAATGGACAAAGATACAAACAGATAGAAGGAGCACCTATGGGATCACCCCTCTCACCGGTCATCGCAAACCTGTACATGGAACACTTTGAAACCAATGCTTTAGACAAGTCAGAACACAAACCCAAACTTTGGCTCAGATATGTTGACGACACCTTTGTAATTTGGCCACACGGGAAGGAAAAACTGGATAGCTTCCTCACACATCTCAACAACTTACACCCCAAAATACAATTCACTATGGAAATAGAAGCCAACAACCAACTTCCCTTCCTTGACGTCCTAATCTACAAAAAACCTGATGGCTCCCTAGGACACACTATCTACCAGAAAAAAACACACACCAACCGCTACTTACATGCACAATCACACCACCACCCTGCACAAATAAACTCCGTAGCCAAGACTCTCATCTCCAGAACCAAACGCCTGGCTGACAAAGACCACTTGACAACTGAGTTACAGAATCTCTCAAATGTGTTAATTGCCAATGGATACCAGCAAAACAGGATTACGAAGCTAATCCAAAAGGAAACACCCCCCAAAAACCAAGACACAGAAGAAAACAATGGCATGGCCCTCCTTCCTTATATCAAGGGCACTACAGATAAAATTAGCAAAATCCTCCATAAACACAATATCAAAACAGCCTTTTGCACCAACCAAAAAATAGCCAATATCCTCAGAAACCCCAAGGATAAAATCCAGTTGGAAAACCAAGGGATCTATGAAATACCCTGCAAAGTCTGCCCAGCCACGTACATTGGACAAACAAACAGACGAATAAATGCACGTATCGCAGAACACAAGAATGCCGTCAAAAAAGAAGAAAAAACTTCCTCTCTTTTCCAACACATGAAAGAAACAGGACACGAAATTAATTTTGCAGATTCCAAATTGCTCTTTAACACGGAACATCACCACAAGAGAATAATCATGGAAGCCATCGAGATAGAGAAACACCCTCACAACATGAACAAGCGTGACGACACATCCCGCTTGCCAGACATCTGGAAATTAGCCCTCCCCACAAAAACTGACACCAGATCCAGAGGCACACAGAACGCCAACACCAATCAACCACACCAGACCCAAACCCAGACCCTCTCCACAGATGAATTACTGACACCATCCAGTAGCCAATCCATGGTGGCACCTCCGGATGCTGCACCCCCCTGCAATCCCTACACAGATCTGGCTGACACAAGCCACAAAACCACAGCTCGCCCCTATACACGAAGCCAAGCCAAAGCACAACTAAGTGCAATACAGCCATCTTCTCAGGAAAACTCTTCACAAAGTTCAAGAGGTCAAGACACAAAGACTTTAGCAACTAATCCACACCTAATGACCCACCTAAGTGGTACTCAGGATATCACTCAAGAAATCACTCAAGGTATCTCTCAAGTAATTAAGGAACAAAAGAAGAAAAGGCACACTAGCCTGGGAACTTCCTCTCTGCCCAGAACATTGGAGGCTAGACACCACACCCCCTCTACAGTATTTATAGGAACTCAAACATTGAGATCCCGCTCTGTTCCAGTAACAAGAAGCCGAAAGCACCAGCCTGAAGATGACGAGTGAGACCTCGTCGAAACGTCGCCTAGACACCCCAACTTTTACACGGGAAGACACCCGAGGACACCAAAACCTGCATTCCTGTACCCATGAAAATCTACGAAAGCAAATATATATATATATATATATATATATATATATATATATATATATATACTGTGTGTGTGTGTGTGTAATTTCATTTATACAATGCATTGTGTGTTGTTGTTGTTGTTGTTTAGTCGTTTAGTCGTGTCCGACTCTTCGTGACCCCATGGACCAGAGAACGCCAGGCACCTCTGTCCTCCACTGCCTCCCGCAGTTTGGTCAAACTCATGCTGGTAACCTCAAAAACACTATCCAACCATCTCGTCCTCTGTCGTCCCCTTCTCCTTGTGCCCTCCATCTTTCCCAACATCAGGGTCTTTTCCAGGGAGTCTTCTCTTCTCATGAGGTGGCCAAAGTACTGGAGTCTCAGCTTCACAATCTGTCCTTCCAGTGAGCACTCCAGGTTGATTTCCTTCAGTATGGAGAGGTTTGATCTTCTTGCAGTCCATGGGACTCTCAAGAGTCTCCTCCAGCACCATAATTCAAAAGCATCAATTCTTCGGCGATCAGCCTTCTTTATGGTCCAGCTCTCACTTCCATACATCACCACTGGGAAAACCATAGCTTTAACTATACGAACCTTTGTTGGCAAGGTGATGTCTCTACTTCTCAAGATGCTGTCTAGGCTTGTCATTGCCCTTCTCCCAAGAAGCAGGCGTCTTTTAATTTCGTGGCTGCTGTCACCATCTGCAGTGATCATTGAGCCCAAGAAAGTAAAATCTCTCACTACCTCCATTTCTTCCCCTTCTATTTGCCAGGAGGTGATGGGACCAGTGGCCATGATCTTCGTTTTTTTGATGTTGAGCTTCAGACCATATTTTGCGCTCTCCTCTTTCACCCTCATTAAAAGGTTCTTTAATTCCTCCTCACTTTCTGCCATCAAGGTTGTGTCATCTGCATATCTGAGGTTGTTGATATTTCTTCCGGCAATCTTAATTCCGGCTAGGGATTCATCCAGCCCAGCCTTTCGCATGATGAATTCTGCATATAAATTAAATAAGCAGGGAGACAAAATACAGCCTTGTCGTACTCCTTTCCCAATTTTGAACCAATCAGTTGTTCCATATCCAGTTCTAACTGTAGCTTCTTGTCCCACATAGAGATTTCTCAGGAGACAGATGAGGTGATCTGGCACTCCCATTTCTTTAAGAACTTGCCATAGTTTGCCGTGGTTGACACAGTCAAAGGCTTTTGCATAGTCAATGAAGCAGAAGTAGATGTCTTTCTGGAACTCTCTAGCTTTCTCCATAATCCAGCGCATGTTTGCAATTTGGTCTCTGGTTCCTCTGCCTCTTCTAAATCCAGCTTACACTTCTGGGAGTTCTCGGTCCACATACTGCTTGAGCCTTCCTTGTAGAATTTTAAGCATAACCTTCCTAGCGTGTGAAATGAGTGCAATTGTGCGGTAGTTGGAGCATTCTTTGGCACTGCCCTTCTTTGGGATTGGGATGTAGACTGATCTTCTCCAATCTTCTGGCCACTGCTGAGTTTTCCAAACTTGCTGGCATATTGAGTGTAGCACCTTAACAGCATCATCTTTTAAAATTTTAAATAATTCAGCTGGAATACCATCACTTCCACTGGCCTTGTTATTTGCAGTGCTTTCTAAGGCCCATTTGACTTCACTTTCCAGGATGTCTGGCTCAAGGTCAGCCACCACGCTACCTGGGGTATACGAGACATCCATTTCTTTCTGGTATAATTCCTCTGTGTATTCTTGCCACCTCTTCGTGATGTCTTCTGCTTCTGTTAGGTCCTTTCCACTTTTGTCCTTTATTATAGAAATCTTTGTACGAAATGTTCCTTTCGTATCTCCAATTTTCTTGAACAGATCTCTGGTTCTTCCCATTCTATTGCTTTCCTCTATTTCTTTGCATTGCTCGTTTAAGAAGGTCTTCTTGTCTCTCCTTGCTATTCTTTGGAAATCTGCATTCAATTTCCTGTATCTTTCACCATCTCCCTCGCATTTTGCTTGCCTTCTCTCCCCCGCTATTTGTAAGGCCTCATTGGACAGCCACTTTGCTTTCTTGCATTTCCTTTTCATTGGGATGGTTTTCGTTGCTGCCTCCTGTATAATGTTACGAGCCTCCATCCATAGTTCTTCAGGCATTCTGTCCACCAAATCTAAATCCTTAAACCTGTTCCTCACTTCCACTGTGTATTCATAAGGGATTTGACTTAGATTGTATCTTACCGGCCCAGTGGTTTTTCCTACTTTCTTCAGTTTAAGCTTGAATTTTGCTATAAGAAGCTGATGATCTGAGCCACAGTCAGCTCCAGGTCTTGTTTTTGCTGACTGTATAGAGCTTCTCCATCTTTGGCTGCAGAGAATATAATCAATCTGATTTCGATGCTGCCCATCTGGTGATGTCCATGTGTAGAGTCGTCTCTTGTGTTGTTGGAAAAGCGTGTTTGTGATGACCAGCTTGTTCTCTTGACAGAACTCTATTAGCCTTTGCCCTGCTTCGTTTTGATCTCCAAGGCCAAACTTGCCAGTTGTTCCTTTTATCTCTTGACTCCCTACTTTAGCATTCCAATCCCCTATAATGAGAAGAACATCCTTCTTTGGTGTCACTTCTATAAGGTGTTGTAAGTCTTCATAGAATTGGTCAATTTCAGTTTCTTCAGCACAAGTAGTTGGTGCATAAACTTGGATTACTGTGATGTTAAAAGGTCTGCCTTGGATTCGTATCGAGATCATTCTATCATTTTTGAGATTGCATCCCAGTACAGCTTTCGCCACTCTTTTGTTGACTATGAGGGCCACTCCATTTCTTTTACGGGTTTCTTGCCCACAGTAGTAGATATGATGGTCATCCGAACTGAATTCACCTATTCCCGTCCATTTTAGTTCACTGATGCCCAGGATGTCAATATTTATTCTTGCCATCTCATTTTTGACCACCTCCAACTTACCCAGGTTCATGGTTCTTACATTCCAGGTTCCTATGCAATATTTTTCTTTACAGCATTGGACTTTCCTTTCGCTTCCAGGCATATCCGCAACTGAGCGTCCTTTCGGCTTTGGCCCAGCCGCTTCATCAGCTCTGGATCTACTTGTACTTGCCCTCCGCTCTTCCCCAGTAGCATGTTGGACGCCTTCCGACCTGAGGGGCTCATCTTCCAGCGTCATATCTTTTATATGCCTGTTGTCTTTGTCCATGGAGTTTTCTTGGCAGGGATACTGGAGTGGCTTGCCGGTTCCTCCTCCAGGTGGATCACGTTTGGTCAAAACTCTCCACTATGACCTGTTCATCTTGGGTGCCCTGCTCGGCATAGTTCATAGCTTCTCTGAGTTCTTCAAGCCCCTTCGCCACGGCAAGGCAGTGATCCATGAAGGGGATGCATTGTGTACTCTATCTATTTATCTATCTAACTAACTAACTAACTATATCTATATATTATTATTATTTATTGAATTCATATACCGCTCTATAGCCAGAGGTCTCAGGGTGGTTCACATAACAAAATGAAAATATAAAACCACAAAATATATATTCAAAATATCAAATATATATGTAATCAAAACAACCCAATAACCCCCCTCCCCCCAGGTCCCCCACATTTTAAAAGGGCATAGGATGTAAATCAAAACAACCAAAGGCATGGATAAAAAGGGTTAGGTGTGTATAATGAAGATGCCAGGTGAATTTCCCTGGGGAGAGCATTCTACAGATGGGGAACCACCACAAAAAAGGTCCGTTCTCATATTGCCACCCTCTGGACCTCTCGAGGAGGAGGCACACAAAGAAGGGCCTCAGAAGATTTCAGGATCTGGGTAGGTTTATCTAGAAAGAGGTGGTCCTTAAGGTATTGTGGTCCTGCGCTGTTTAAGGCTTTATAGGTCAAAACTAGCACTTTGAATGTGGGCCCATTGGTAGCCAGTGCAGTCAGACTAGGATCGGTGTAATATGCTCAAACCGTCTTGCTTCAGTGAGCAAATTGAATTCTGCACTAGCTGAAGTTTCCGAACCGTCTTCAGAGGCAGCTAGTAGTTAGACCAACCATTTTTTGGCCATGCCCTACCAAAGCATTTCTAAAATCCTGATGCTCCCCCCCCCCCCGTAACGTATAATTCTTATTATTGAAAAAGTGAACTCCTGTTCATGTGGAAGAAGCCTAAAAGGCCATTAAAAAGGTAAAGGACCCCTGACAGTTAAGTCCAATCACGAACAACTCTGGGGTTGCGGCACTCATCTCGCTTTACTTGCCAAGGGAGCTGATGTTTGTCCGCAGACAGTTTTTCGGCGTCATGTGGCCAGCATGACTAAGCCGCTTCTGCCGAAACCAGAGCAGCGCACAAAAATGCTGTTTACCTTTCCGCGGGGGCGGTACCTATTTATATACTTGCACTTTGACGTGCTTTTGAACTGCTAGGTTGTCAGGAGCTGGGACCGAACAACGGGAGCTCACCCCGTTGCGGGGATTCAAAACGCCAACCTTCTGATCGGCAAGCCCAAGGCTCAGTGGTTTAGACCACAGTGCCACTCACGTCCAAAAATCAAATTGCCCCCCTGTGGGCACCATGGAGTTAGACACTGGTCCAGCACTTTCACTGCCTCACCTGCAGATGTAAAGGCGAAAAAGAGCTGTCATCAGCATACTGCTGACAACATACTCGAAACCTCTGAATAACCTCACAAGGCGGTTTCATGTAGATGTTAAACAATGTAGAGGATAGGATTGAGCTCTGTGGAACCCCACATTGAAGGTTCCATGGGGCTGAAAAGCATTCCCCAAGCAATACCCTTTGGGAACGACCATCCAAGTAGGACTGGAACCACCGCAAAGCGGTGCCACCCTGCCCTAGTTCAGACAGTCGCTACAGAAGGATACCATGGTCAATGGTATCGAAAGCTGCTGAGAGGTGGTGAAGAATTAACAGGGACATGTTTGCCTTGTCTCTCTCTCAACAATGGTCATCATACAGGGTGACCAAAACAGGGCCTAAACCCCGATTGAAATGGATCCAGAAAATCAGTTTCTTTCAAAAGTGTCTGGATCTGGGCCATAAACACTTCTACAAACTGCTCAGTTCTACTGAGATATATAAGACTACAACACACAATTTACCTATCCTATAGATCAGTATAGCACCCATGGAAATGAAATGTAACATTTTTTGGCAGATCTCCTTCACTATGAAACCACAAAAGAACCAGGTTCCTGATTTAAATAAACAGTAAAGCTTTGTCAGGGTCAGGACAAACTAAGGGGCAGAAACTGGCAGAGACACCATATAGGATAAAGAGAGACGTATGGGCTTCATGGAGGATCAATGCAGAGAAGGACAAGGAATGACAGAAAGCACTGAGGTACAGCCAAGATTCTGTTTACCAATCTGTCAACAGCACCACTGCAGCTCATTTTATAGCGGTTAGATCCAAAGAAAGCAATCACTGAAATGGCCTCCTAAAGTAAACTAGCATTCCAAGTCAGGATTGAAGAAGCAGGAATTCTGACAGGTTTGCTGGTGCTAAAGTACCTTGTAGTAAATGAATGTCCATCACTTTCTATTCTCCTTGAGGACAAAAGCTGGGGCAGGGGTCTTCAAACTTTTTCAGCAAGGGGCTGGTCCACTGTCCCTCAGACCTTGTGGGGGGGGGGGGGCGGACTATATTTTGAAAAGAAAAAAGAAAAAAAAGAACAAGGGACAATAAGCGGTGCACGAAAGGGCTGTGGAGAGGGGCTGCTTTAAATGGCAGCTGCTCGAGTGGGGCGCTCAGCCAACTGTGGTTACTGTGTCTTGCGAGCGGCAGGGGCTGGCGGCGGTGGCAGCGGAGGGACAATGAGCCATGCATGAAAGGGCTCCAGAGATGGGCTGGCACCAACAAAGCCCAGCCCCCTTCCTCCTCTAAGCAGGGCGGGGAGAAGCCAGGAGGAGGGAGGGAGGAAGTCTGCCGCCGCCACCATGTGATGGAGAGGGAGGGAGAGGGAAAGAAAGTGCACGCTGGCGACCCACGAGCTGGCAATCCATGCAGCGATTCCTGGACTGTCCGTGGGCTGGATTTAGAAGGCAATTGGTCCTGATCCGGTCCGTGGACCTTAGTCTGCTGACCCATGAGCTAGGAAATGATGCATGCACATGAAAGCTCATATCAATAACTAACTTAGTTGGTCTCTAAGGTGCTACTGGAAGGAATTTTTATTTATTTATTTATTTAGTTTTGTTTTGTTTCAGTTATTATTATACAATTAGGAGTCATAACCCCTTGCCAATATAATGCAAATCATCCAGAGTTCTACCAGTAAATGACTCCTATCTATCCTGCTGCCCTGATCTCTTGCTATCTGCTTTGTCACTGGCATTAGAGGTTCGTTCATCCAGAGCTTGGGCTTTTTCTTGATTTGAGAAATGAAATTTCCCCAACTTGGAAATTCAGCTGACCAGTAATTCTTAAACCATACTTGTATTGTGTTCTACAATTATGGTCTGCATGTTTTGTGCAGATTTTCTTACCCTGTGGCTGTATCATGTGGGAGACGGAAAGGCTTTTAAATTTGGTTTGTTACATTTTTATCCTACCCTTCCTCCTAGGAACTCAGGGTGATATGCAAGGTTCTCTCTTTCTCTTCTGACACCTTGTGAGCTTCATGACTGAGCAAGGATATGAACTTGGGGCTCAGTACTTGAACCCAGCCTTTCTTGACCTTTGGTCCCCAGATCTTACTGGATTCCAACTCCTCATAATCCCTAGCCAGATGGTGGTCAGGAAAAATGGGAATTGTAGTTCAGCAACTTCTGGGAATCCAAGGTTAGAATGGGTTACACCACATATGAACTTTGAATATTAAGCAGTATATAAATACCAGTAACAAATAAAGGCTACTCTAACTATTACACCACCCACAGTACTACTCTTGTTTCTAATTGAGCTTCCCCTGCAAGCCAATGCAGCGGCAATATATCCAAAGCGAGGAAAAGAATTAATCTGTAGGATGAAGAGCAAGGGAACAGCCAGGTATGGGTATAGCCAATTTTATGAAAGCTCTTCTTTTCACTGATATTTAGTCAAAGCTAATTTAGGGCTGATTTTTTACATTCCAGCCAACACCTGGGAGACGGCTTTTAAATTACTCCTTCAGCATTTTCTGCTATTATTTTCGGTGTGATCTCATGGACCACCTGCAAACGTAGCACAGACCACAGTATAAGAATCATTGCACTAGAGGTGAATAGCTCCATATGGTGTAGGATGAATGATGCTATCAAACCAGCAAGCTTATATCCTATCTGCCTGCTTGCACTGAAAATTGCATAGGGATATTCCTTAATGCACAGGCAATTTCTTAATAACCAAGTTTGCATCTCTGCCCTTGTTAATTAGGAACTGCCATTTGTAATTATCTTGCTGTAACTGCTACTGCACTGGGCTGTGGAATGATTACAATATAACTTTTGTTTTACTTACTACTTCCTTTTAAAACAAAACTACTTTGTCTGTTTTTTCTTCCTATTCTTGATTAATTATATTTATGAGCTATTTCCCCCCCAAAAATGAAACCCAAAGTGACATACAATAAATAAACATTAAAAAGAAAGATAAAATCAAGGATAAAAGAACATGTTGTTGTTGTTTAGTCGTTTAGTCGTGTCCGACTCTTCGTGACCCCATGGACCAGAGAACGCCAGGCACCTCTGTCCTCCACTGCCTCCCGCAGTTTGGTCAAACTCATGCTGGTAACCTCGAAAACACTATTCAACCATCTCGTCCTCTGCTGTCCCCTTCTCCTTGTGCCCTCCATCTTTCCCAACATCAGGGTCTTCTCCAGGGAGTCTTCTCTTCTCATGAGGTGGCCAAAGTACTGGAGCCTCAGCTTCACAATCTGTCCTTCCAGTGAGCACTCAGGGTTGATTTCCTTCAGTATGGAGAGGTTTGATCTTCTTGCAGTCCATGGGACTCTCAAGAGTCTCCTCCAGCACCATAATTCAAAAGCATCAATTCTTCGGCGATCAGCCTTCTTTATGGTCCAGCTCTCACTTCCATACATCACTACTGGGAAAACCATAGCTTTAACTTTACGAACCTTTGTTGGCAAGGTGATGTCTCTACTTCTCAAGATGCTGTCTAGGCCTGTCATTGCCCTTCTCCCAAGAAGCAGGCGTCTTTTAATTTCGTGGCTGCTATCACCATCTGCAGTGATCATTGAGCCCAAGAAAGTAAAATCTCTCACTACCTCCATTTCTTCCCCTTCTATTTGCCAGGAGGTGATGGGACCAGTGGCCATGATCTTCGTTTTTTTGATGTTGAGCTTCAGACCATATTTTGCGCTCTCCTCTTTCACCCTCATTAAAAGGTTCTTTAATTCCTCCTCACTTTCTGCCATCAAGGTTGTGTCATCTGCATATCTGAGGTTGTTGATATTTCTTCCGGCAATCATAATTCCGGCTAGGGATTCATCCAGCCCAGCCTTTCATACATACATACAAAGACTCAGCTCCACCCAAGAGCCAAAAGCCTGGCTGAATAAAAATATTTTTGCCTGGTACAGAAAAACAGTTAGTGATGGCATAAATTCTGTCTTCCTGGAGAGACTACACCATAAGGAAGAGGCCATCAATAAAAGGCCAATTCTTGTGTCGTTGCCCTCTGTGCCTTCTACACATCATAGAAGGCACACCCAGGAGGACCTCAGATGAAGTATATAGTTGTGCCTTGGTTTTTGAACAGAATGCATTTTGGAAATTGGCTGCAGGGGAGTACTGCAGCCAGTTGGAAGCCATGGAAGTCGTGCTGGACGCTTGGCTTCCAAGGCAAAGTTCACAAACTGGAACACCTACTTCTGGGTTTGCGACCTTCGAGTTCCAAGTTGTTTGTGAACTAAGCTGTTCGAAAACCAAGGTACGACTGTACAGGGTCTGTATAGATTAATATGCAGAGTGGTGGTCCTTGTGGGGTCCTCAGCCACATAAGACTTAATAGGTCAAAACCAGGATTTTTAATTGGGCCCATATGCTAAATGGTAGCCATTGCTATTGGGCCTGGATTGGTGTTATGTGCTCAGACTGTTTAACAATCCTGCTGCTGAATTCTGTACCAGCTACAGATTCTGAACCATCTTCAAAGGTAGCCCCACATATAACATGCTGCAGTAGCCTGAAGGTTACCAGAGCATGGACAACAGAAGTTAGGCTATCTGTGTCTGGTTAGGGGTCTAACTGGGCCACCAGCTGAAGGTGATGGAAGGCGCTTAAGTGCTGCTGACACCACCTGAGCCTCAAGTGAGAGTAATAGATCCAGAAGCTCCTCCAAGCTACATACCTGCTCCTTATAGGGAGAATAACCCCATCCAGAACAGGCCATGTGCCCCCTATATGTTCTAGGGAACCACCCATTAACAGCGCCTCCGTCTTGATTGGATTAAACTTCAGTTTATAGACCAATCCATTGCTGAGGCCAGACATCAACCTAGTACATCCACTGACATGCCTGCAAATGTAGAGCAGTGTATCGTTAGTAAATTGCCAAACCTCATATGGATGTTAACAAGAATTGGGGATAAAATTGAGCCCTGTGGTATGCTATATTGAAGGCTCCACAGGGCCAAACAAAACTCCCCAATCACTATCCTCTGGAGACGGTCATCCAAGTAGTACTGGAAGTAGTTGCACCATTCCTTGCGCAGACAGCCTCTCCAGAAGCATACTGTGGTCAATGGTATCAAAAATTAAATGCGAGATCAAGGAGGATCAACAGGGGTACAGTCCCCACAGTCTCTCCAGAGGTAATCATCCAAACAAGGTGGTTTCCTTACCAAAGCCAGTCTAAACTCCAGTTAAAATTGGTCTAGAACATAGGTTTCATCCAAGAGAACCTGATGTAGAGGGCTGGTATATTCTAGGAGCATATAAAATGTGATTATGTAATTCTCTAGATATGGATGAAATCATTATTCCAGAAGTGTTTGACATAGACTTTTATCAACACTACATATATATTAGGAATATTGCCTTATACCATGTCAGAGTGTTTGTCCATCCAGCCCAGTACAGTGTATTCTGTGGCTGTCACTCTCTAGACTCTAGAGCACGGGTGTCAAACACAAGGCCCGCGGGCCGAATCCGGCCCGCCAGACCTCGTCATGTGGCCCGTGTAGCCGCCACCGGCCGCCAGCCTTCACCTTTTATTCTCACGCGGCTGAAGGGAAAAGAAGGCGGCGGCTGAGGCACTAGCGGGGATTGAGGGAGACTCCGTCATCGTCGTCATCGTCCTCCTCAGCTATGGTGGAGAGAGGAGCGCTCGGCGGCCAGTGGGGCTCGCTCACGCCTTCGCTGCACCAGCCGGCATCCAGCGCCTCAGCTTCTTCGGCGTCCCCGGCTGCACAGAGCCTTTCAGGGCAGCCTCCGCCGCTGACGGCGGTGCTACAGCAGCAGCAGCTGGCGCCTCCTCCTGCTCCTCCGGCGGCGGCGGCACCTTCGTTGTCTCAGGCGGCTGCTCTTGGCCCTGGAGGAGGCTCTCTGGCCCCGGGGGGAGGCAGCTCGGGGGCTCCTGGGTCAGGCGCGGCGGCAGCGATGGCGGCGACAGCAGGGGGGCGCCCGGTCCAGATGAACCTTTACACCACCTGGGAGGTGGACCGGAGCTCACCCAGCTGCGTGCCCAGGTGAAGAAGTGGGGGGGGGTGGAGAGGAGAGAGAGAGAGAGAGACTCTTTCCTTCCTTTTACATTCTTTGGTACCGCCACCGTACAGATTTTATGAATTCAGTGGCATAGAAATGTGCATTTAATCAACCGATTCCCTGAGGGGTAAGTAGTAGCCGTGTCGCAGCAGCAGCAACACACACACAAGAGGAGGAAGAGGAGTCGTCTTTGTGGGCAAGCTGGAGGCTTAGCACGTTTATCTGCTTTTGTTGGGCTGCAAGGTTTCTTTCCCTCCAATCTCATATCTTCTTCTCTACGCCCCCCCCCCCCCGGCGCGTCTCACCACGTTATCTCCCTCCGTTTACCTTCGCAGGTGTGGAAGTCAAGCCCGACCCCACCCACTCCCTAAGACCTACTTGCTCTATCGCCTGCCAAAAAGGGAAAAGAAAAGAAAAAAAAACACACAGAGAGAAAAGGCACCTCATTATTTTAAGTATTTACGTCCCTCCTCCTTGGGGAATAAAGGATGAAACCTAACCCTTAGACGTCATTTATCTGCTCCCCATATTTACAAAGTGTGTGTGTGGAGGGGAATGATAGCAAATTGCTTCTTTTAATCACACACACTTGAATGTTAAAGAGTGGTTTGCCTTGTGGGCTGATGTTAAGGACGCTTGTTCCTCTCAATGGGGGGCAGCTGCACCTAAAAGTTTTCTTACATGAGTGTATGTTGGGGTCCTCGACCTTTGCGGAGAACTAATACCCCCTTCCATCTATGCCTGCATGCCTTCAAAGAGAATGAGTTATATTATAGCTACCATCTTCCTCCTTGTGCATAAAGGGGGTGTCATCCGGCCCTTTGAGGGTGACCAAACTGCTGATGTGGCCCCCGATGAATTTGAGTTTGACACCCCTGCTCTAGAGTATTGGACATAAATTTCCCCATCAAGTGGAGATGTGAGGACTTGAATCTAAGACTTTCTCCATGCAAAGTATACCTTTATCATTGAGCTATGTTCTCTCCTATATAGTTATTGTACATAATATCAAGAAAAAAATGTGCCAATGGGGATTTCTCCCCTTAGGATCACAGTAAGCGAAGGAAGGGCTACACTTCTTCATACTCTGATCCCATTAATTCATTCTCTCTCTCTCTCTCTCTCTCTCTCTCTCTCTCTCTCTCACACACACACACACACACTGCTTATCCTCTTTGTAGTTTACAAAAACAAAAACTGTAGGTATAATGCAAAGAGGTATTTAATTACATGTAGGTTTATCCGATGAAGTTCTACTCAAAGTAGACGCAGAAATTAATGGACCTAAGTTAGACACGTTCATCAATTTCCATGGATCTGCTCTGAGTAGAATATAGTTGGATACCCCATATTATCATACATGGGAGTGCCTCCTTCGTTAATTTTGATGTATTTTTCTGTCACTGCAGAGGTAGGGCAGGATATAAATTTAAATAAATAAATAGTTTTAGATATATTGATTGGTTTGTCAATTGGTATGGAGTTGAACTGCTTTATTAATTTAATAGATATATATTTTATTGAGTTTATGGTGATTGATATTTTGATATTTTTGTATTAATTGTGTTACACTTTTTTCTGTTCCTCTTCACTTCCTTGCAGAACAAAAAGCATAATACAAATATTAGAAAAATGAAATGGGGAAAAATGAAATGTTTATTTATGTGTATTATCCACATTTGTCCTTTATCCTGTACTCCTTGAAAAGTGAAGATTGGTACGCATGGTTTAAACTTTACACTAAGTATATCCCTAGAAATTGCTGGTTTCTTTTCCATTCCGGGTAGAAAATAGGAATGCAGTCCCACTGCTGGATGCTAAAATGATTTCTTTCCATTATGCCTGAAGAGAATTTAAGAGAATACACAAAGACATATTTCAAGTGTTAAATGTGATCTCTTCCTCTGAATATTTACATCACAAATGGGCCTAATTACTCTTGATTGTTGAAATGTCAAGCATAATTAAGATGGTACTGTGCTGTAAAATGGTCTGAATAACATTTGTGGAAAATTTCACACTGTAACATAATACCACAAGAAAGTACTGTAGGAAGGCAGACTCTTCAGAAGTGACAAATGCATTTTGATGGCAAACAGCAATATGATATGGCAGGGTTCTTTTCTCCTTACTCTTCTTTTAACACCCTGAGTTATGAGAAGATCCAGTCATTTAGTTGTTAGTTGCTGATTTACAGGTCTGTGTCATGAAGATGCGTAACTTTTGAAGCTGCTTTGATTTTCAGATAGGATAGCTTTATTTAAAATTGATTAGCAGCAAGTCGCAACAGCTTGCCAAATTGCTAATGGAAGCCATTTGAATCAATTCTCCAATATAATTTAACACTGTTTGGCTGCTATGAGTTTAATCAGGAAAGAGTAGCAGTTTGCAGTCGGTAAAATTAATTATTCTTTTCATAAAAAAAATTCTTGGTCCCCATCATCTTTTCCTTCCCTTCTCAAAACCCCTGACGTGCATCTACAATAAATGTTATGTTCAGTTAGAGGTGCTTCAAACGGCTAATTTGAAAAATGTCACAGTATTAGTTCCCGCTTGCGTGTGTCAAAAGGTATTTGTATCTACGCTTCAGTTTATTCGACTGCCTGATAAGTATTTTTTGTGGAGTGTGCATTTAACACTAAATTACAAATTGGATTCTGCTGTTAACGAAGGGCCCTATTCAGCAAAAATTAGCTGCAATTTTGCACAGAAGGTCACAAATCCTACTGTTGCGCCCAGCTAAGTGATGCTGTAAGGGAACCCCTCCCCTCCAGCTGTCAACCATAAAAAATGGGAGTGGGGGGAGTTATCTGCATGGGCTTCCCAACACATAATTACTCAGGCAGAAGCTTTATTCCAGTAACTTTCTGCTTCTCCTACAGAACATTGACAGTGAAATCTTATACATGTCTATTCAGAGGTAAACCCAATTGATGATGATGATGATGATAATAATAATAATAATAATAATAATAATGATGATGTCATTTATACCCTGCCCATCTGGCTGTGTTTTCCCAGACAATCCGGGCTGCTTCCAGCACATATAAAAACGTAATAAAACATCAGATCTGAAAAACATGCCAATACAGGGCTGTCTTCTAAAAGTTTTGTAGTTCTTTATCTCCTTGACATCTGATGGGAGGGAGTTCCACAGGGAGGGTGCCACTGCCAAGAAGGCCATCTGCCTAGCTACTTGCAGTGTTACTTGCACTCTCTTAAGTGTTTGTAGGATTGCATTATAAGTTAAGGACAGCTTCCAACTGTAATATTGATGATGATGATGATGATGATGATGATGATTTAGCCAGAGGCAATGGACCTATGGCCCCAGTTAGAAAACAAACCCAGGTGCATGGTTCTTACTGTGCTTAAGTCATCAGTTTCCCATGATATTTGAACAGAATATTCTGTCGCAGAAAACTGAAACGAAATTAATCACAGTTCTTTTGCCTACAAGCAGTGCAGAGGACATGTGCCCTTCAGCAACTACTCCTTCCTATCTTAGGTCAGATCTTGTGGAAATAAAGGCTCGTCCTGGTGGTTCCCTCACAGTTGAAAGAGAAACTGCAGTGATGGTTGAAACAAGACAGACTGTGGCCAGTGTTAGACTCTAGAAGTAATTCAAAGTGTACCTTGACACTGGATGCCAGTCTGTTTGGATGTCATCTGGGGTCCCATGTGGTCCTGATCCCCACAAAAAAGACCATCAATGTCCGGATGTTGAGGGCCAATCAGCTAGGCTTGAAGGCTTTTCTCTCAGAGATCAAGGTTCCTTATAAGAAATGTCATCTACCCCATCGTCAAACTGAAATTCACAGAAAGTTAGATTTCTGTTTTTTCTACTTCACATAGAAGGCCTGTTCTGGGAAATACAAGTTTTGAATTGGTAGTCCTGTTAAAAAGTTGCTTCCCACTGGATTAGGTCCAGCTGGTTCAGCTGATCTGAAATGCAAGTAAGCAAAGTTTGGAGGAAACCCCCTCACACTTCCCCCACATAAATTCGCTAGAAGCATGTCAGACAAAAGAAGGTCTCCTTCATTGATCCTGAATGTGAGCCAAAGGAATTAGATACATGCTATCCCAAAGTAGCTGAGCTAGGTGATATTTCCTCTGGCAAAAGAACTCCAAAGCTATGTAAAACCACAAATCTGTGATGACATTGGGATGTCCCCTGATGTGTGCCAAGGGAAGACCTTGGGAGAATCTCATGAAATAGCAGCTACAAAGCTGAAAAGTTGTTTGGTCAGCATGTGAAAATGTGTCCAGTGATCCCCTTAACTAATTCAGTACAGTGGTACCTTGGTTTACAAACTTAATCCATTCTGGAAGTCCGTTCTTAAACCGAAACCATTCTTAAACTGAGGCACACTTTGCCTAATGAGGCATCCCGCCACCGGTACCCTTCCACCATTCGGATTCTGTTCTTAGACTGAGGTAAAGTTTGCAAACTGGGACACGACTTTTGGTTTTGCAGAGTTCGTAAACCGAATAGTTTGTAAACAGGGCTGTTCTTAAACCGAGGTACAACTGTATATTGTTAGCATTCACCACATTAAAAAAAAATATTAATGTGGTTACAGAAAATATTTATGATGTATCTTTAACTTTCCAGAAAATTAGTACAAATCAAGTACATCACAATTATACTGTGGAGTTCCTGCCCAGGAAGGTCTATTTTGCCACATCCCTAACGATCTTCCACTACAGTAGTGAACACCTATATATACCATCTTTCTTGGACTTCTATTAAATCCCTTTGGTTTTTAAGGAATTTTAAATGTATATTGTTTTGTACTTTTGCAAATTTTGGGGTTCTCCATCCTGCTCCCAAACTTCACATGTGTGGTGCTGTTTGGGTTACATGAAGATAAACAGAAGCTGGCTATCAGATAGCTGAATTAGCAGGCACGAATAGAATCAATCAGAGACAGTACTATTGACTATCATTATCCGAGGAAGAACAACTTTGGACTTGATGAGAGGAAATATTAAATCACAGACTGGAGGTGCTAAAGTGATTGAGTAAGATAAATTGTTTTGGAAGAAAGTGCGCTTGAACATGCATGCCTTGTTTTCATAGATTTTTGTGATTTTGTGGATTATGGATGTCAGTCTCACAGGATAATAGCTAAGATTGCTTTCACAAATTACTAATGTAAAATTTATTTATTACTTGTGAATACAGTTGATAATGGTACAAACAGCAGAAAACCACTTTCTATGTTACTTTTCTTATTTCGTTGCCAAACTTCTTGAACTTCTTATATTCAGTTCTTAATCCCATTTCCCCAATTTTGTTCCTAAAGCAAAATGAATATATGAATTAAAGCATGTCTGTTCTGTGAACCTTTGACCTAGTAAATGCTGTTTTAGAATGCATTGTATAAGGTTTTATTATTATAAAGGAGGAAACATTAAATATCCCATTAACTACCTCAAACATTATCTCTTCCAACCATTCATTCAAAAATATTACAACTCACACACAAAGGCCATGCATACTTCAAATGAGATATGAGGAAATAATGGGCACATACCCACACCCAACAGACCACCCTCTACTATCTCTCATCTGAAAAGGGGTCCAGATCTATACCAGAGTAGAATCTCACCCTAAAAGTGAAGGAATGGGTTTCTGTGTAGTAAGTTTAAAAACTGACTCAACCCCCCCCTTTTGTTCTTTCAAAAGAGAGCACTTTTAAATGTGTAAAACTTGAACTGTTGAGCAAAACCATAATAAGGACACAACTGCCTTGGCTCCCCAGGGGAACAACGAAAACACGTCAGAACTTTATCTTATGTGCTGACCACAAAGACGCGCAGACCCACGTCTGGGAATAACGCCAGAGTGCGTTCTCGGAAATGGTGACCTCTGCTTGCTTCCCAGATAAGAGTAGGAAGAGGAAGATCCTTTTATTGTCAGAAGTACAGGAAGGAAGATCCTTTTATGGTTGAGAGTACCAGAGCAGGAACATATGTGATGTCAACCTGTGTACGTAGGCCGACGTGGTTGGGCTCCTAGGGGAGGAGTGAGAGGGTGTCTGGAGGATATATAAACTGCATGAAACCTGTCATTTCTTTGGACTTGCTGTGGACTCACCACGCAAGTGCCTTCTGCTATCCGGAGAGCAGAATAAACTCTTTCTTTGAATCAACCTCGGTGTCATTTTGACTTCCTTCCTCCTGTCCCGGAGCAACGCAGACCCAATCGGTGAACTCCAATAAGGCTACAAAAGGCTTTCCTTTTCCACCAGAAACTTATCCTGCTCCATCTCAAGTTCCATTAATGTTTTGTTCGTCAGCATCTCATGCTCCCGCTTCTTGGCTGAGAGCCACAGGCTCACACTCTTGCTAGGCACAAGTGGGGTGGTGGCAGATACAAAAACACACAGTATTCATTCAGGAGCTTTTGTGAATCTCCTTCCACGAACACACCACCCTACAGCAGTTCTCATCAAACACACTGTTTGAAACAATGCTGTTTCCATTTCAATACTGCTTCATAATGAGGCTTGCTGCTCAAAGTGGTGGTAGGGGAGCCACAGGCTACAAAACATACACACACTTTTGGGATCATCTGTAAATCCTTGTCCTTTTGCTTCCTCAAATGTCTGAAGTGACAACTTTGCTTTGCTTTTAAAACAAGTATTCTGTTGGATCAACTCTGAGATTTCAATCTGCAGTGTCTAAATAGACCCTTGAGTGAATAGAAGTCACTGTCACTCAATAAAGCTTTTTGTCTCCAGTTGCAGGCCCACATTCAAGATCCCATGCTGCTGTAGGAATAGAGGATTTGGGGTGGGTGGGATGTCCTAAGCAGAAAAGAGGAAAACCGTGTTGCACATGTAAGACTCAACTGAATCTTGATTGTTATACATGTTTTAATGTTGTATGTCCTCTCATTTTTTAAACTCCTTTTTTCATTTTCACATTGTTGGATAAAATTATCTTACAATAGTTTTTTGGATTTAGTATCTATTTCTAAAATCTTCTGTTGCACAATTTATGTGTATATATACATATAATACACACAGAATTGTTGAATCACTGAAGAATTTTACATAGTGGACTTTATCTTTCCAGTTGCCTTTTTTTTTCATGGTGTCTCAGAACTCTCATTAATTTTTCACAGGCTTGTGATGGATAGTTTTTATTTATTCACGTCTGAGATTCTGTTGCTTGAAAAGGGCTCATTTTATAACATTACATATTCATGGCTTGGGATAGACGGGGAAAGGAACTTATTATTAATATGTCACAGTGGGAAAGTTACTCCAGGTTCATTTGAGAACCTTGTTAAATTTGGTGCGGTCAGCAGGCACTGCTGAAATTTTTCGATACATTTTATTGTAGAAGGCAAAAAAGGTCAGTGATTGTTTCCTTGTCTAAACATAAAGTCTGATAGTTTCTTAATGCATTTTCAATGTTGTGGCAAGAACGGGAGGGGGACAGTATCCAAGGAAGAATGCTATTTAATATGGTTTACGCTGAAGGTTGCCACCTAGCTGTCCTAAGATTGCGGCACATTCTATGCAATTAGCAAAACCTTCATGTCTAACTGCTAGGGAAGAGATCAAGCCTAGCTTTGACCACCTGTTGTAGTTTTCTATAGCTACTTCTCTCCCTGTTCTGTATTCAAACAGCAACAAATGAAAACATGAGCAGAATCACAGAGAGATTGTAACTTTATAAAGTTATATCTTCTCTGTTGCTATCTGTATTTACCTCAGCCAGCTTAGACTATCACCCCTGAAGAAGTCTGGCCCATAAAAGTTTGTGCTCACAACCTTCTTTCAAGCTTCCTTCTCCCTTAAGCAGTGAGAAGGTCCAAACTGCTATCTCAGTTTTGTTTCTGTAGGATGATCAGCAACTGGAGACTTAGGACATGTATTTGGTTTTTGACTGGTGGCACTGGTATTGTGGAATGCATTTTCATCTGTGTTGGTATTCTACTGGCTCTTGAAGAAGCACCTATTTACTCTGGTATTATTCAGGCATTCTACAATATTTTGGAATTACAGTGGTACCTCGGGTTACATACGCTTCAGGTTACAGACTCCGCTAACCCAGAAATAGTACCTCGGGTTAAGAACTTTGCTTCAGGATGAGAACAGAAATCGTGCAGCAGTGGCGCAGCAGCAGCAGGAGGCCCCATAGGCTAAAGTGGTGCTTCAGGTTAAGAACAGTTTCAGGTTAAGTACGGACCTCCAGAACGAATTAAGTACTTAACCTGAGGTACCACTGTAAGTGGTTTGTAAATTAAATAACAACTGTATGTATGTGGCAGAGCAGCAATGGGTTATATCAATTGAATTTGTCCCATTTGTGCAAGGATTTATGCTTGCGCAACTAAACTCCCCCCCCCCCCCCTGCTTCTTAGTATTGGTTATTAGCGTCACATTCTCTCATACCCTTTTCAAGAGGCAAGCTGTAGCTGCCTTGTCAATACACTTGTCCAGCTCAGTACCAATGTAAAGGTTACAGGTTATGATGGAGTCGAGATAGACAAAGTTGTCTACCAGCTCAAGCATGTGGTCACCAGTGCTGATAGGTGAAGTGCAGGTGATGTCCTGACCCAAGATATTGGTCTTCATCAGAGTGAAGGTGAGGCCAAACTCCATGCAGTTTGGGGCAAAATGGTTGATGAGGACTTCCTTGGCGTGCGCTGTCAAGGCTGCATTATCTGCCAACAAATATCTCTCAGCTAACATCTCCCAACATACTTTTGTCTTGGCATAGTGACGAAGCAGGTTGAACAGATCCCCGTCGCTCCTTGAATGGAAGTGTGCACCAGCCTCTGTTGAACTGAAGGCATATGAGAACACCAGGGATTAAAAAAAAAAAAAATGCCCCAAAGAGTTGGGCCAAAACACAGCCCTGTTTCACACTGCTCTTTATAGGAATGCATCTTAGAATTATCCGTGTTATTGGATGGTGCCACACATGTTCTCATGGAAAGACACAATCATCTTGTGCAGCTTAGGTGGGCATCTTAGTAAGTGCTAAGTTTTGCAATAGTTCATAAGTATGAACTGCTGGAAGACAGTAAGACAGGAGAAGTGAACTCCACAGAACAGGCTAACCCACTATGCACTAATACACACACTAAGACTGTAGAAATACTTAGGTAAACATTTGTGCTGAACTGATAAAAATGTTTTTGCCACTTTGAAATAGAGGGCACCAGATAAGAAGCAGAGAAGGTATAATACCAGAGCCAGTGTGGTATAGTGGTTAGGTTAAGAGCGGTAGTCTCGTAATCTGGTGAACCAGGTTCGCGTCTCCGCTCCTCCACATGCAGCTGCTGGGTGACCTTGGGCTAGTCACTTCTTTGAAGTCTCTCAGCCCCACTCACCTCACAGAGTGTTTGTTGTGGGGGAGGAAGGGAAAGGAGAATGTTAGCCGCTTTGAGATTCCTTAAAGGGAGTGAAAGGCAGGATATCAAATCCAAACCCTTCTTCTTCTTCTTCTTAATACCTTCCCTTCAACAGAGGTATGTGGCGAAGATCTTAAGACACAAGTTGTGGGTATCCTTTGCTGACCCTGGTACCCTTCAGCTGTTTTGCCTATGTCAGGGTGAGCGTGATGCTCATTTACTTCACTCAAAAATTGATTGGCAACTGAAATAATATGTCAGGGCTTTATGTTTTGCCTAAAACAGGATGTTTGAATAAATAGTTTCAAATGCATAGAAATTACAAGCCAGGTTTGCTGACTGTGAGTTATAGCTGTACAAATACACTGGGAATTCCACACATAGATGGCATTCACTCTGTGTCTGTAGTGCTGTACAAGAAAATAAATGATACATGATATATAAATATTTTGTTACTCAGAACATTTGTAAATGACAAGCTTGATGTTTAAATATATGATTAACTAGTTTTTAAAAACAGCTTAATTTTTCCCCATTGCTACAATACAGCTGGATATCATCGTTTTATGCAGTGTTAATATTATATTTTACAGTAGAAAGCTTTGCAGCATGAAGAGTACAATCTAGCTATGGGAAATACAGTTGAATAATCCATACAATTGCAGTCCACACATGGCTTTTTGTTGTTGCTGCTGCTGAATATATAATGATGATTTGAAGAAAAAAGGCATCTCACTATTGGTTTAGTTGTTTTATGATGCTATTTATTTATTATAAAAGAACTGGGCAGTGAGAAAACTGTGGTCTATTAAGAGTTTATAAGTGTGTGCATGTGTATACAGTGAAATAATATCCAGTTTAATATGAAGTGACAGTCAAAATTACAGCTTCTCTCTTGCCGCAAGGGTACTTCTGTGCCAAGTATAGTAATATTGTTGTAGCAGTGTTCAAGGTTGTCAGCAGTTCTGGGTTATTCTGCAGAGAGCCATAACAATGTGTGGAAGCAAGGAACTTCCTGTCAAGGGAAATACTATAATTTTGATATATATTTGTTGATGCCAAGCTGCAATTAAACAGGGGCACTGGAAAAAAAAATCTTATTTACTCAACTTGAATGTGTTGAATAATTAGTAAAATCTATTTTTGTTAAGTTACAACAAACTTGGCAGGTTATTAATTCACACATATCGTTCAGTGCAATTATATCTAGACCTTATTAATTTTTTCCTCATGTTAATGATGTATCTTATTCCTATTGACGCATGGATGTCATGCACAATGCTTTCAGAGTTCATTGAGCTTTCAGTTATTGTTTGGGCTCTGGTGTTCTAAATTTAGCACCTTGGCAATACAGACACATTTTTTAATTTGCTTCTAAGAAAAAACAGTCTGACCTGAAAAGCCTGTTTTCTTGGAAATTTGCTGTGTTTTCAAAATGTATGTAAATTGTCAGCTTCAAGCTATGTTTCCAGGAAGGAGTCACTGTGTCTAGTAGAATGTTCCTGGGCTTGTACGTGGGCTGGACACCTGAGTTCAGATGCCTGCTCAGACTTGAAAATGGGCTTGGATTAATATAAAGCAGGGATGGAGAACATGTGACTGACCAGATGCTGACTGGTAGCTGGGGTTGATGGGAGTTCATCTTCTTTTCATTCCCTGTTGCAAAATTTCTTCCTTCAACAAGCTTTCTAAGTGGAAAGCTTCTTATCTAGTCGATAATTGTATTGGCTTTGGAAATTGTTTATATATATCCAATTACAGTGGTACCTCGGGTTACATACACTTCAGGTTACATACACTTCAGGTTACAGACTCTGCTAACCCAGAAATAGTACCTCGGGTTAGGAACTTTGCTTCAGGATGAGAACAGAAATCGCGCAGCAGCGGGAGGCCCCATTAGTTAAAGTGGTGCTTCAGGTTAAGAACAGTTTCAGGTTAAGAACGGACCTCCGGAATGAATTAAGTGTATAACCAGAGGTACCACTGTACCTTAACTTTTTAAATACATATGATAATATGTTCTTGTTGCATTGTGAAATCGCTTTGAGATTCTTCAGAAGAAGCAATTCATAAATGAAATTATTAATTATTATTATTGATTTAAGACCTCATTTTAAGCACTGCAATGCAATTCTGGGGGAGCAGGGAGACTTTGTATAGTCTTTGCCTTTGATTTCACTAGGTTATGGCTATAATGATTAGTATATGCAAAATTGTAGAAGACGATATATAGTATATGGTAGAACACTTTGGATTGGCTTTCTGAGTGCAGTCTCAAGCCAACTGACTGAGACCCTATGACCACCTCATCTATTCCTAAAAGCAAACTGTATAGAGTTTCTGGTGGCCAGTTAACTTTGTGGTGATATGATGGTGTGTCTTTTCTTCCCTCCCATTGGATTTGGTGGAAAAATCTACTCAGTGTGATTGATAACATGATTTTTAAGTTTGTGTCTTAGAGTTCTATTAAAATATCTAAACATTGTGTAGATTGTTACTAATTATTAACAATCTGTTGGGGCTGTGCTAAGTTTGACTTACTCTTAGAAATAGTTTTAATTTTTAGTTAATTAACTTGAACAAAAAATGGGTTTAATCAGTGTCAGTTTTGTCATGCTAGTCTGGATCCATTGAACTTGCATGAACACAGCAACTTGACTTTTCAGATCATTGTTCATTTATTTCTTAGTAATAACCTTTAAAAAAAGAAGAAGTGGGGATAGCCCCAACATCCTAAATGCAGAGCAGTAGAACAGGGAGAAGAAAAAGATGTGCCTTAACGTGGCATATTAGAACAAATTCCTTTGATTCATGATGCTGAGAACACTTTTCTAGCACTTTGTAAAATACATGTAATATGATGTGATGCAGAAAGCAGCCTTTGTAAATTTTAAGACGCAGTTAGATTTTTTCATTAGGTCTGCATTTCCCTAGGGGGGGGAGAGACGGGGAGAGACGGACAGCCATGTTTGTTTGTTGCAGCAAAAGTCCCATAGACTCAAAAATACTTACAAATTTATTATGGCATGAAGAAGCATTCATGGTCTAGAATCCACCTCATCAAATGTATAGTGTCATCTCCAATTGGCAGGTATAGATAGATGCACATGGATATAGAAGGACAATGGGAGAAGTAAACAGTTTGGTCAGATGACAAGTAATGTAGAAAGTATCACATGCGAAAATTCATTTGAAGTTTAAACATATGCAAAACAATATAAATTATTCAAAATATTGGTAATTGGTGGCACAGTCATCTTGGCACTGTTTCCACTAATATCTTTATTTTTTAAAAAGGCTATGAGGGCCATATTTTTTATTTGTCCTGTTTAATCTTTTAGTGGTGTTGCATTTGTAGCCATTTGCAATGCTTAATACTTTATTGCTTTCATGTTTTGATTTTGGATTTGGTGTTTATCTGAATGGCAGTAATATGTTCACATATCTATATAGTGGTACCTCGGGTTACAGACGCTTCAGGTTACATACGCTTCAGGTTACAGACTCCGTTAACCCAGAAATAGTACCTCGGGTTAAGAACTTTGCTTCAGGATGAGAACAGAAATCGTGCAGTGGTGGCGCGGTGGCAGCGGGAGGCCCCATTAGTTAAAGTGGTACCTCAGGTTAAGAACAGTTTCAGGTTAAGAACGGACCTCCAGAACGAATTAAGTACTTAACCCGAGGTACCACTGTAGACCACTTTTGGTGGGACAGAAAATCCTCTTTGTCCTTGTTCATCCCCAATGGAATGGAATCAGGTGTCCTGTACCAGCTCATAAAGAGGGGATAGTGATGGTAATTGACCACTTACTGCCATGGAGAAAATAGTACCAAGTTTCTCTTGCTCTTAGAGCATGATGTTAAGAACTATTCAACAGTAGAAATGACTCCCTCAGAGGGTGGTGTCTTTGATTGGAGGTTTTTAAGCAGAGGTTGGGTGGTCGTCTGTCATGTATGATCTAGTTGAGATTCCTGCATTGCAGGGTGTTGGACTAGATGACCCTTGGGATCCTTTCCATCTCTACAATTGTACGATTCTATGATTCCTACATCATAATATGGTAGGCAATGACATTTATGAAAATACATATGTATGATGCACTTAAGTCTTTTCTGAAGGCTATCCAAACTTTCTGAATGTTCAGATATAATGCTTTTAACATTTTTAAGATGTGTTCTTAAAAATGTCACAAATTCTCAGTTTTGGGTCTCTGAATGTGTACAGTTGACCACACTTCCTAATTTAATAGTGGATCAGGTAAAGATAGGAACTGTCATTGGTGTTCCCATATTTTTACCTCTCTGGGGCTGCATTGTAACAAACCAAGTTATCAAATGAAAGGTCTTTCAGAATATTCTGTTAATGTGCTTTTGTTTAATTGAATAAATATATTACACAGCAGGGCAGGTTATTTTCTTCATGCCCTTATTGTTTCAATTTAAAAACAGAAACAATTTTCTTTACTCATGCAGAATGCAGCATCTGTTCTGGTTTCCTGCCGTTTTCACACTTCAGACAATATATTTTGACACCCTTTTTCCAAGGCCTTCTTTTAAGAGACCACCTCCTTGAAAACAGTGGTACCCCTGTGACAACTGTGGGCTGAGCTAAATTCAGCTACGTCAAGGAAGAGCTATAAAAGTAGATAGATAGCCCTCTAAGCTTCACTTTATTGGGTATTGTAATTGACATATAGTTGTCATTTATAATCATCTGTCCATTCCTGTGAGTTGGGAGCAGTAAAGTTAATTGTGGCTGCTCATTTGCATTAATCTCACCTCTGAAGAGTACAGTAAGTCATTAATATCATGTCATGATGAATTATCACAAATAACATTGAACATATTGATTAATGATCTCTGAGGTTTATATCTTGTTAAACATTTTGTTATCTCTTTAAACTTTTCACCAGACAGCTGAGGGATGTATAGGGATTGCACTATATATTTTGAGATGCTCATAAAAACTTCTTGACTTTTTTTCTTATGTTTATAATCAAGTGTCATTTGTTGGAAATGCAAGTTCTCTGATGAAACAAAGCATCCACCATATCCAGCTTTTAAAAAGCATGACAACAGAATCCTGGTTATTGATCCTCTTGATATTAGCATTGCTATTATTGAGGAATTATGTGAAGTGTTTTGTTTTATGTTTATTTAAAATGTTTATACCCCACCCTCCTCCATAAATCAAGGTTGCTTCTTTGATTTAAATCGATACAATATGAACATGTCATGTGTGTATATATGTATATCTTCCAAGTCTGCTTCATTATTGGAATTAATATAGTTACATGACCAAATAGGAACAGACATGTATTTATTTTTATATATTTTAAAGTGGGGTACACATTTCCGAAATAAATAAAATTGCAGCTACCCACAGAATTGAGTGAGCAAGAGAAATCTCTCAGTCTTTCCCAATTATTAGACTCCCGTGTTCTGAATTTTTTGTGCAGCAGTCTTAAATTAGTGAAATAAGCTATAGACAAATCTGGATCCCAAAGCTGTCTGTGCCATTTTTATAAGGCACCTTTGGCTTGTAATAAATAACAAAATGTTTTTTGAATATCAGTGTCACTTTTCATTTGTGATATCGTATCATTCATTTGTTCACTTTTTAATTTTATTTTTATTTTTTATTTGTTCACTTTTTTAACATTCGCTTTGACCGCACCACAATTTCTACCTAAGTTGTAAAACTTCCACCTTATGTTCAGATGTAGGTTTTTAAGTTATGATTGCTGTTGCACAGCTGAAGAAATTGAGAGTTTGTGGAAAGAGAGGTAAACACACATCATGTATTTATACCTGAAACATTTGTAGACCATGAAACATTACTAAATATCATAGTGTCCAACAATTAAATGCAACAAACAAGAGTAATATTATACTGCTCATGACTTAACTTATACTTATGGGAAAGACTTTAGAAATAGAGCTTTGAGCATCCAGCAGGTGTACAATTGGGCAATGTGTTCTACAAGGTAGGTGCTACTGTGCTGAAAGACTTAGTTTGAGCCACTGTGAAATGAATCTTTATTGTGGCAGCACCACAGAGAGGGCTTCTGTAGATGACTGCACTGTACAGGCAGGGATATTGAGCGGGCAGGCGGGAGAGTGGGTGCTCTCTCGGGTATCCTATTCCCAATTGTTAGGGCTCAAAAAATATGGCCTGATGGCATATTGGCAGCCAGTGCTGTGATGGTCTAAAATAGGTGTGTTCGTTTGCAAACTCATTAAATGTCATCCAGGTTAGAGTACAGAAAATCTTAATTGGGGTCTTTTATCATAGGAGATTGTTTATGGGAAGCAATCCTGTCCAGAAATTAGGGTGTTCATAACTGCTCCAAGCTAACATGGAAAGTAATGCATCTCTTTCTGTCTCTAGGCTACTCATTGCTGTCTGTCCAAATGGCGTTTTCATCAGTATGTCCTTTTTGTCAGCACTCTAGGCAGGAAAGTGGGGATCACAGAAACAACTTTAAAACTAGATGCACACTTGTGGAAACAGAATTAAAAAATCAGGCACCTCTAAGGGTAGACAGACTTCAAGGCTTTGAAATTGAGTTTATTTGTTCCTAGAAACTTAAGTTCTTCCAGTTGGAGCCAACTGCAAAACAGCTTTGAAAGAGAAGGGAATGGACACACACTTAGAGGTGATCTATTCCTTAATTTGAAGTGGATCTAAGCCGAATAATTTGTTTTTAGAACCAGAATTTAGATCACAGGCTTTCCACATGAAAATCCATTCCTTGTTTCCGCTGAATCATACAATTGCAGAGTTGAAGGGACCCTGAGGGTCATCTTGTCCAACCCTGTGCAATGCAGGAATCTCAGCTAGATCATACATTGCAGATAGACATTCAACCTCTGCTTAAAAAGCTCCGAGGAGGGAGAATCTGCCACCTCTTGTGGAAGTCTGTTCCACTGTCAAATACCTCTTACTGTCATAAAATTCCTCCTCCTTTTTTTGCGATCACTTGTAGCCAAGTAAGATTGTCTTCTATAAACACGGTTTAAACAATGAGTCCGTAAGTGACTGTGGAGGCCAATTCTGGGTCCACACGTCCTTCCACAGTGGGGACATTGGTTTCCGGGCAGGAGTTGATCACGGTGTGGATTTGCCAAGCATGCCTTCCTCTTCGCACTTTTCTCCCTTGCGTCCTGAGTTTGAGTGCCTTCAAAGCCCATGACACCTTTGGTAAAGGCTGTTCTCCTATTTGGATATTAGCCTCTGGAGCAGGAGAAAATAAGCTTGCTCATCCTCCATATTAAAACCCTTTAAATATTTGAAGATGGCTATCCTATCTCCTCTCAGTCTCCTCTTTACCAGGCTCAAAGTTTCTTAGTTTCAGCAGCTTAATGGACAGTGAGAAATCTTTGGTGATCTATTGGAAATCATATAAATATTTACTAGTAGATCCCTATCTACCTTTTGCCCATCCCTCTCCTAGAAAATTATTAGAGACTAGCATTCAGTATGGCAACCAGTATAGTTTAGTGACTGGAGTGCTGAATTGGAATTTGGGAAACCCAACAAAACCCTGTTTGTTTTTAAAGCTCTTTTGCCTCACCCTTTTCTAACAAGAAAAGTTGTCATGCTGCAGTTTGGCAGTTATGCCAAAAAGTAAATGTAAAAAAGAAGAGTTATGCCAAAAAGTAGGCAGGCAGTGACTAGGCAGTGTCTAGGCAGCTGGCCCAGACAAGCTTTCATGCACTCCCTGTCATTGCTGCTGTCATCCACATTTTGGGTATTTCAAATCTCTCTGCTCTTTCTTTGTTTTGGTTTTTTGTTCAGTAAATTGTTTAAAACAGTCACTCCAATCCCAAGACTCCACTGCCACTGCCACATGTGGAGAAGAGGGGAATGAAGAGAAGAAGTTATTTCTTCCCTTTGCGCCACACCACTGACAAGTGGACAGTGGCGGGGCAAGGCAAAGCAAAGGGGAGCAATATTTTCTCTCCTTCCTTCCATTCTCCTACATGAGTGGCAGCAGCATTGGGATCCTGAGATAGGAGTGAGCTACAAGGGGATGTGGAGGCAGGTGTTCTGAGCAAAGTGGGGGTGAATCCACAACACCTGCTGCTTATCAATTGAGAAGGGGGTGGTGCAGGGAGGTCCCCTACATGCCATGCTCCTTGCACCTTCCCCCTCCCCTTCTGCAGAAGTGAAAATGTCTTGAAAAGCCAGGAAAGTAGCAGAGTCCCACCAGCCCTGCCTCATCAGCCACCACTGAGGGGAATGTAATGAGCTGTGAGGATTTGGGGTGGGTGGGAAGGAGGAACTGTGAAGGGTTGCGGTGAGGTGTTAAGGGAGGGCAGTTGACAAGGAAGCTGGGAGTTTGGTGGGCGTGGGCAACATTGCCAAGCAATGTGAGCATGGGTAGCAGCCCCTAGTAATTAAGATACAAATACAGTACATCTCACCTTCCTGGAGAAGACTATAACCAGATGACCTGTGTACCTGTTGTCAATGAGCAACTTCAAGGTTCCCTGGTCCCCCTTCTTATAGTTATGTTTCTTTAAACTGAGCTTTGACTGGATAGCTTTTCAGATTAAGAGGACTATATTATGTAGTTCCCATGAACATTCTGGAAAGGTGCTCCTCCATATATCCTTGACTCAGGCTATTTTGAGTTTTGGAAGTCAAAGTCAGCACTTTGAATTGTATCTAGACAATATTAGATCTTTCCTCATAGGTAAGATATGTTCAAGACATAAGCAGATGAGAGTCGAAAGCTATCTGCACCTGGTTAATCAGTAGTTCTACAGCAAAACCTAATGGGGAAATGAAGTCACCATGGTCTCTTGTGATACCATTTCTCTTCTCAGGCACCCTGTCTAGAAATCAGCTGGGTCTGAGTGCCAACATTTGACGATGGCTTTCTGGAACAATATAGGGATTCTGTCCTGCATAGCAACCTGCTGTTTAGCAGTCTCCCTATCTGAGCTGGCAAGGTGGACAAGCTGGCATTGGAGTTCCTATCTTGTTCAGTGTTCATACAGAGGCTGCCCTGATTTGAGCAACTCTGGCTTTCAGGGGGCCCCATGACAACTATGGGCTTGCTTCACATAATATCTGGGCACACTCACATTGCAAGCCATTTGCTTGACCTGATGGTTTTTCTGGGCATGATGATGCTCTGGGAAATTCGATTTTCTGGGGAACTAGGCAACAAAATGAGTGGGAAGATGGCTGGAGTGATCGTGAAAGAAGATTTGGACGAGTTCTGCAACCCAGATATTACATTCATCATCAAAGGCCCCTATTTCTGTGCCCTCTCTGAGGGAGATGGAGAGGATGGCATTATGAGAACAGTGGCTCCCTGCTTCTGGAATGCTACCACTAGGGAAGCATGTCTGGCTCCATCATTGTCTGTTTTTAGGTGCCAGGAACATTGGTTTTTACTCAGTTTTTTCTGTTGTATTGCTGTTTTTATATTTGTTTTTTTTGTTGTTGTTGTTATATCTATTTTTAATATGTAAGCCAGTTTGAGACAGTTTGGTGTAAAAGCAACAAATAAATATAGTAAATAATAATAAAACTACATCAAAATAAGCTCTGGAAACTTAAATTAACCCTCTATATCAGGAGTGGGGAACCATCATGGAAAAAGCAATTCAATTTAAGGCTAAATGCTGAATCACTTAACTCCCATTAGGCCAAGATTTTATTTCCCACAGTGACCAAAAAGATGTTCCTATGAAGCCCAAAGCAAGGCTTGATTGCCGAAGCCATTGCCCACTATTGCCCTCCAACATATGGAAGAAGGGTTTGCAGTCAACTATTTTTATTTCCCAATTTACTTTAAACCTTTTCAGTGAACAATGGTATGTGTGGTGATGGGGTGGGGGTTGTATAGAACAACCTGTGTGGAACACTAACTGCAGCTTTGTTTCTTACCTATGGTATTAATCCTGATTCATTTTAAAAATCTGCTAACGGAAATATTTCCATTCAGCTCATTAATCAATTGTGATTTTCATTCCCTTGTTTTGTAAAAGCTGTTGCAATAAATACTTTCTTCACAAAGCGAAATCCAAGAGATGGATGCAGCAAGCGTAATTAATAGCACCCAGTTACAGGAGATCAGCAAGTTTGTGAGATTCACATGCTGCTTTACCATATGGCTGCCCAGTAGGCGAAAAATTTGATTAATGTTTTGAAGTAGATTTTTTTCAACAAATAATACAGCTCCAGACAAGGAATTTTTACTTTCTACTACTGTTGGACCCAACTACAATAACATATCCTTTCTTTTAAAGCTAAATAATATTTTGATCTAGTGAAACTTTACATGTAAAAAAGAACTACAGTTCTGTTGTTTGGAAAAAACAACATATTTCTTTTCTTTATAACTCTCTCCACAATTGCTTAAAATTTCAGTGTTTAATTTACTTTAAAGAACAAAAACAGATTGGTTTGAAATGCCTGTTTAAGAATACAGTTCCATATCAAATAATTCAATAATGATTTGAATGATTCAATGCCTTTCTTGCCTTTTTTAAAAAGGTGCTTATAGGGAAATATTCAGCAAATACAAAATAATTTGATTTATGGCAATATCTTAATCAATTAATGAGACATACAGCAAAACATTTATTTAGTGTACTAATTTTAAAAGGGGAGGGGGAAGAGCTATTGAGACGACACTGCAGAATACTTAACTATTCCATGCTGTTGATTTTGCAGTTGTTGTTTTTTTAAAATAAAACCATTTAAATGACAGAAGCATTACAAGAGCATAATAAGTTGTTGCTGGTTTTCTCATGTAAAAGTAATATTCAGCAGGCATTGTTTTTTCACAAATTGCCATTTTCTATACCAGGAGTATCAGGAGGCGTAGAAATCAAGATACTGAGCTGAAATGGAAGTTTTTGCTGAGTTCTGGGTAAAGCTTTGGCTTGGTAACCAGCAAAATTATGAAATAGCTTGGGGAATGCGGAATATCAGTCTTCTGAAATGCAAAGTTTCTTGATAGAATCTGTAGATTCAATAAGCAGAAGCAGAAGCTGGGGTTTGAACTGTATCTTCATTATTATTTGTTGTTTCATTCCAACTTTTTTGAGATCTCGAATGCGATTAACATAAACCTAGGCCCCAGCAGAGATATAGAAATTAAAATTATATAATTGAAAAGGGGCATAAAAGAGTGTAATCTGTAGAAACTTCGGAAATTCTGTATCTGAGTTGTGGGAGAAAAGTGTATGCTATGTTGTGTATTAGATATTAGTATGCATAGCAAAGAAGAAAAAATCAGAGAGTCAAGTGTTGTTTGTACTATTCAATGTTATGTTTTGGGCATGGGATATTTGACAATCTCCATGCTGGTAACTTATAGATTGTAAACTATGCAAGCAACTAAGAAATTCAGCATGTTCAAAAAGCCATGCTCATAAGCAATCTGGCTGGAGTGCTTTATTATCTGGTGATAGGACAATTAATTACATTTATATCAGTCATTCAGAATTGCATTATTTGAAGCTTAGCTTTAATATTTTTTGTTTTGTTTTACATTATCACATGTATTGCAATATATGTTTATACCTGAATGTTACAATTAAAAATTGTTTTTGCTTCCTATGTGAATGTTGTTGTTACACAGATAGAGCTAAAATGTATCATTGACCCATTTTAGTTATATGTTCATTATAAGTTGTTGTTTAGTCGTTTAGTCGTGTCCGACTCTTCGTGACCCCATGGACCAGAGCACGCCAGGATTATAAGTATATTAGGCAAACTGAAAATGAGGTGGAAAAGATGCTCAATTATTTTTATAGTTTGATAGAAATCAGTGAATTTTCTGTTTAATTTGAGTTTTAAGGGTTTGTAAAAGAAATACATTTTTATATGACTGCACTGGTGATTTCTTTAAATGATAAGATACAGTTTATAATGGTGAATAGTGTCTTGTTAAGTAAAAATAAATTGTGCATTTTGTTTATAAAGGTAAATTGCTGAATTTCTTCTTCAGCAATACTTTCCTATTACGTTTTTATGGCTTTAACTCTTTCTGAGCTGCTGATAAGGAATGGAGATTGGAGAGAGAGGGAAACTGTAGAGTGTTCAGTTTAAAAAGCTCCTTAGTGTAGTACTTTGAATTTTAAATTGCACACATAATTCAAAAGTAATGTAACCTGCAGTGTTGGACTTCAGTCCATTCAGTTAAATGTAGAAAAATGACTGACGTAAGGAATGAGTTATTGATTTGTTGTGGGAAAATGACTTGTATAATATAGGAAGTATGGTAAAAGGAACAACTTAATTATTTAGGGGGTATATCTGGAAAAATGCTTTTACAGCAGTTCAAATTGTATAGGTTAGAGTTGTCAGACTGGAGTTCTTTATTTTCATTTTTAAAAAGAATTAAAAGGGAAATCATTTGGGCAATGTTTTTGCTAACTTAAAACTCATTTTACTTTAAATATTACATAGTGCAGTTACAAGCTGAGATAGGAAATTAAATTTAAATACCATTAAATACACACACACACACACAGAGAGAGAGAGAGAGAGAGAGGGAGAGAGAGAGAGAAGCTGCTGTATTTAAATAAGCATATACATTTTTAAAGTAGAAATTATCAAATAAATATATGTAGAATGGATATTGACACTAATGACTTCTTCAGAAATATGATATTTTTAGCCCTTTTCATGTGATCTTTCTCTTGATTATTTCTCTCTGTTTCTCACAGCAGCTCACAAATTTTGGTAGTCTTTCAACAGAGTAGCATATTTATGGTTAATTTGCTATGCACAGCCAATGGTTACAACTATATTAAGAAATCATTAAATCGTATTGAATATTTACTTATTTCAGGTTCTTACAATGTTTAGGGAAGCTCTTAATGTTTAACAGACTATTGTATTTTAATAGTTTGTTGGAAGTCGTCCATTATTATTATTATTATTATTATTATTATTATTATTATTATTTCTCCTGTAACTTGCCCAAAGCTAGTATTGGAAGCTCTAATTATAATAAAACTGTGATTTCTCAGCAGTCTACACTGCGGGAATCCTGTGCAGAAGAATCCCTACTTCTATGGAACCCCCAGTACATTTTAGAAAATTCTGGGTCATGTTAATACAATCAGTTCATGATGGTCATTGGACATGCCATCTAGAATATATCCAACACTCTTATAAGGCTGTATGTTTAAGAGGAAGATATTTGAAGGCAAGTTTTGTTTGAGAGAAGCTTGTCTACAATTAATAATCTTCTTTTTGGAAACCCCTGATAAGCTTCTGAGAAACTTCATAGATGAAGGATGCACTAATAAGAATTTAGTTTGGGTCACATTTTCCTAATCCACGGGAGAAACTTTGTGAAGGTGAGCTGTTTATAAGCGAAGGGCTTATGAGTTTAATTCTGTTTAACTTAATTTAATGGACTGTTTTAAAGGTCGCAGTGCCCCTTAAAAGCTGCCAGAAAGTACTTGCGTGTATTTGTAAGCAAGCATAACATTTAAAAGTTTTTAACAAGTATGCTGGATCGTGTGTATGTGGTATACATGCACCAGCATGTCATCTACCTGTTATTTACAAAACTGGTGTGCATATTCTGTGCTCATATAATCCAGTGCATAGATAATAATTTTTTACAGCATAAGTCTATATCATCTACCCAGAGTTAAGTCACTTTGTGATCTGTAGAAACCCACTGGTTTATTGAGATGTTTGAACACAGCCTTAGACTTATATCCCACATCCTTGGCCATAGCCCTTGTAATTAATTGATTTATACTAAATCAGTAGAAAGCATATTTAAAGTTAATCATCTAAAGATCTGAATGTCATTGACCATACAATCTCAAGCCATAAGAATACAGGCTATTCTGGGACTCATCCAAAAACTTATACAAACAAACACCATTTCAATGGCATCTAGATAAGAGCACTATCTTTGACAGGTGAAGACAGCTGCTCAGCTGAGTGCACATAGTTAGAGATAGCTCTTCTAAGACATTTATTTCTTGTGATGATTGGTTCATGAAAATACATACAAACTTGCCTGGTAATAATTTCAAATAACAGATAGGAATAATAATAATAATAATAATAATAATAATAATAATAATGCTGTAAGGTGCTACCTATTTAAATGGAACCTTGGTGCGGATGAGAGACCCGATGATTTTCTGATATATATTTTTCAGATTCCTGAAATAAAAGCATAACTTTGTCTTATTATTTTAATCTTCGCTTTTCTTTCTGTATGGATCATTTATTTGTGAACTGGTTATTCCACTGAAGGCTCAAAGGTAATTTCATGGTTTACAGCATTTATATTTGAGGCTTTAATGACTAAAACATATTATTTTCTAATACATGGAATAGAGAACCCTCCATTTTATTTTCATTTTCATTCCCAAATATGTATGAAGTTCAGAGCAGTGAATACACCCAAGTAAAGAAATTATATCTTTCTTCTACTCATGGGAAATCTGAGTATTCGCAACTCAAAAATCAGCATTCATAGACTGATGAGATTGTTTTATTTTTAATGAACGTAAATGATACCAATGAACTAAGCATTGTTTGTGAAACGTGGTTGCAGGGCACATTTTGAAAATACAATAACAGTATATTACTTTACTATGATTTAGTTCAGGAATTTATGCACTCAAATGAATGTAAGAGCCTTGGGTACAATTCATGCAGTATATTGCCTCTCGGAAGACTGTGTGTAAACATTTTAAGATTCATCTGGGAGTTCACATGGTCAGATAGATTAAAATTTGTCCAGCCCCTATTTTTTAAGTTCATTAAACTTTATATTCTCTTTGGACAATTTTCATCTTAACTTTTATGCCTTGGGCTTGCCTTAAGGATATTGAGAGAGGAATCAATGATCAGAAAAAGAAAATGCCTGTAATTCTTTTTAATACTATCACATCCTATTTTTACAGTAGATTCTAGGATAACAGACCATTTCAAGATGTAGAATGCTAATTATCAGATTTTCTTGGTGACCTAGCTATATTCATGTTCTGTCCCTGAACTAAATTCAATTTACCCGTTAAAGAATCATCAGTGCCCTTTCATCTCCAACCATTATCTCCTATCTAGAATTTGTTTGTTGTGTAGCTTATGCCTTCGATCTACAGCAGCATATGCTATCAAGTGCTTTCAGTAAAGCCTTTGATGTTTTGATGGAGCTCTGCTCCATTCATGATTACCTTGCGTCTGACTTCTTTCTCCCATAATCTACACAACCTTCAAACTCTGCTAATTATTCCAGAATGGAGAAATTCTCACGGCTCTTTCCTTATCTCCGAGTACCAAGGCTTTTACAGAACATATGGCTGATCATGGGTTGATAGAGGCTATTTTAAAGGACCTCTTAAAAGTGTTGCTGAGGGTAATAAAAGATTTCTATTCCCAAGTGTGGGAGCTTCAAAAGTACTAGTACCTCAAATAAAGAAATAGTTTGCAATCTGTGCCCTACAGTTTGAGCTATATTACATAGAAGTTTTTGTACATTACTAGTCCCAGAGAGATTGTGTTTTGTTATATTACATTTTTATCCTACCCTAGCACAGTGCAAGTTATTATGACAACCCTATGAGATAGGTTAGAATGAGACACCAGCTATATATATTGTGGAATTTAAAGAAACATAGGAGACTAATCTGTGGATTTGTCACAGGTGTCATCCCCAACCCCTGTGTCTCCATTCCTGTGTGCTTCACTTTCCACCTTCACATGTTGAGTGGGAAAGTTCTGAAGGACAATTTATTGGTTTAACTGAAAACAGTAAATAGTGCTTATTTGCAATTTCCATGGTATAGTTCCCAACACTTAATATATACCTCACATGTTATAACAGTACAGATTTTGCTTTACTAATCTAGGGCCCTCATTTGGAAGCCCCTGATCGCCAAGATTGTTATTGTTATTGATCACAAATAACATTCTTGATAAATAAGCTAAGAGAATCAAAATTGACTAATGTACATTACTTATAGTGTATCTATAGTATAGTGTATTTTAAAATGGGGTTTTAGAGTTTTGAGGGGTTTTTAAATGTTTTATGTAGTTTATATGTAGTTTTATTTAGTTTTATGTAGTTTTTCAATTACCGCACAGGACAATGACAATAAAGATATCGTTATCGTTATCATTATCATTTCAACAAAATTAGAGTGAACAACAGATTTGCTTACTCTCTCCATTCATTCATAGAATAGAATTATCTGATCTTATCTCAGAATATGTTCTGAAGCATAAGGCATCCTAGTCTGTTTTCAAAATTGCATAGTTCTAAAATATTAAACTTCATCCAATAAACTATGGTTTATCAGAATGATCATTGTGCATCCATTCCTCTTTCTGTTGCATGCCTTAATTCAAATATTTCCAGGATTTCTTTAACCAGATTTTCCATTATCATTGAATGGCAAAACTACTATTTAATCTCTAAGTACAATCTTGGTTGGGAAACCAGGATTGAACCATGGTTTGGAATCTTGATTTTGAGCTCAAGCAATAGCTTCCATTTCAGATTTAATAGCAAACCGTGGTTTAAGAGAACTTCAGAGGTTTTGCATTAAGTAAGGTGCATGAA
Organism: Podarcis gaigeae; assembly: GCF_964106915.1. Taxonomy (NCBI): domain Eukaryota; kingdom Metazoa; phylum Chordata; class Lepidosauria; order Squamata; family Lacertidae; genus Podarcis; species Podarcis gaigeae. The sequence continues at coordinate 48,316,004 of NC_139684.1, forward strand.
CGAACAGACAGTATAGTAGGGGGTGGAAAAGCTGAAAATAGTGCCAATGTACTGTATTTCACATCTGGCAATCTTGGGTTTCAGGTAGTAGTACATGAGTAGACATGTCTAAAGAGCCCAAGACAAAAGAATTCACACTTCTCTAGCTGTAATGAGCCACCATAGCCACCATACCACACTATAGACTCAATGTTTATTCTCCTTTTGATAAATCAAGGTTTATCAGCAGAGGTTGTTAAATCTGAACTACACCAGTGTTTTAGTGTACAGCTAAAAGGTAAAGGTACCCCTGCCCGTATGGGCCAGTCGTGTCGTACTCTAGGGTTGCGTGCTCATCTCGCTCTAGAGGCTGTGAGCCGGTGCCGTCCGAAGACACTTCCGGGTCACGTGGCCAGCGTGACGAAGCTACAGCTGGCGAGCCAGCACCAGCGCAGCACACGGAAACGCCGTTTACCTTCCTGCTATAAAGCAGGAGTAACTATTTGATGACATTTCTGATTCCCACACTGCTTGTCTCTTAGGATCCTTGAAGTACACAGACATGACCAACTGATTTTTCCAGGTTGAGTGGAATTTATTGTGGTTTCCTGCTCAAGCCTATACATTTTTCTGCAAACTATACATGTTCCCTTACTCTATAAATTCACTTCTGTCCCTTCTCTCTATCAGTTTTACTGTCAGGCAAACATCCATTTCGCTCTTGCACAACATTATTTATTTATTTATTTATTTATTTATTTATTTATTTATTTATTTATTTATTTATTTATATGTCACCCTTCAAAAGATATCAGGGCAGTTCACAAGATAAAAATACAATATAAAAGCACAAATAAATAGTTAAAACAACAAAACAACAAAACAATACTCCCCAAACACATTTAAAAGGCTGTAGAATAATAATCAGCCAAAGGCCTGGTTGAAGAGAAACCTTTTTGCCTGGTGCCTAAAGATATATATTCAAGGCCCCAGAATAACTTCCCTGGGGAAAGCATTCCACAAATAGGGAGCTACTGCAGAAAAGGCCCATTCCCATATTCCAACCCTCCAGACCTTATGTGGAGGAGGCACAAAAAATGGGCCTCAGATGATGAACACAGAGGTTTATATGGAGAGAGGTGGTCCTTGAGGTATTGCAGTCCTATTGTATATGCCAACATCTCACATTTCTTCTTCTTTTACTGCTGGAAATTTTGATGCAGCTAACTCAAATTGGTAGGACTTGCAGTAATTTAGTACTTTTGCTTAATTTTTCTAGTGATTTCTAGAGATGCCACAAAAACAGCAGCAATCCAGAACCATAGAAACTAGCAGCTGATTTTAATACGATATGAATTGAGCCTGTTGTAAATGAGATACTGCAAAGCACTGTACACATTGCCAGGTGTATTTAGAAGCAATGTTTCATTATTACTTGGGTATGATTAAATATTGGAACTATTGCTTTTCTAGTTGTCCAATTGGAGTATTTAATGAGTGCAATTAAATGGAAAAATTGCCTTTTTAACTGATGATAGCCCATTAGTGTCTGTGCCTGTTCAGAAAAGGATAGAAATGAATTATTAGAATGACAAATGAGTCAAAGTTACCACAGTGATGGAGAGGTGTGATTCCCCTCCACATAATCTTCAATTAGTGATCTTTGTAAGAGGATGTTTTTCAAAAGGGTAATAGAGAAGTAATGAGATCAGAAGGAGGTCAAACCCAGCCTTCTTTGGTTGACAGTTTGATTAATTTATTTCTCTCTTGCAGATTGCTGTAAGGGGCTTTTGTCACCCAGTACTTTTTTATAGGACTCTAATCCAACTGACTTCTTGTATTAGCCTTTCATGTACCAAACTATGTTCATTGACTTGGAATGGAAGATTAAAAAAAGAAAGAAAAAAGCTAGGGTTCCAATACAACCACCATTTGAAAATTTGAAAAAGTAGCTTTAAAAGTATTTTCTATTGTCCTTCAAAACTATGTTTCTAAACCTTATATGACACATCTCTTTGGTTGGCTTTTGAATTGGTGCATCTGTTGGAGGAATATGATGTTTAGCTAAGTTTGCATAAGCCAAAACCTAGTTCCTGGCTTTGATTTGATTCTAGCATGTAAAATGAATGAGATAGCTTTGTACCTCTTTCATAATCTCTGTCTCTTCCTATGATATGAAAATATATGTACTTTCATGCAAAAGGGGAAATTCACATTTGGTTGACCTTTCATAAATTAAAAGTTATGTTGTGTTATATCCACCACTCAAAAGACTTTGCATGACTGCTCTTCTTTTAATATACCACTGCAGTGTTAAGGTGTGTGCCATCAGCTGGCTTATAATTGTCAAATACAATTTTACCACGTCATTTGAAACAGTCTTAGGTAACATCTAGTTGTTGTTTTGTTACCCTCAGGTGCACTAGGCTCATTTTTTACTTTTAAGATCCATATTACCCCCCCCCCCAAAAAAAATCCCCCACTCCCCTTTAAACAAACATATTCAGAAAAGCCAGAGATCTTTGGACAATATGAAATTATTACATCTGTGTGCTTATTCACGCCTGCATGTGAACCCATATCTTACATAGGTGCTCACAAAAGTGTAAATTTGGGGATCATTAATCTGGAGACCATTGCATAGTACAGTGGTTATTGTACAAGGTTACTCCCAAATTGAAAATGCCAATACTGTCTTGTTACTTGAAAGAATTATCAAGGACCAACAAATTGTTAGTTTGCAGTTATACCTGCAGTTCTCATGGCCAACATAAATGAATATAGCAGATTTTATCTTCACAGAATGGTGAACAGAAAGTATTTTTTTTTTAGATTAAAGTGTCAGTGTAAAAATATATAAATAGCAAGATACTTAGTCTTAATATGTTACACAGGCTACCATATCACCCTAATCATAAGCTTAAACAATATATATTACAGAGATTGAAATAGATAGAGGCAGAAAGTTTGCCATATATGATCAGCTCTAGGGAACCAGACAACCTTCAGTGATACCCCAAATATACTAGCAGAGAAATCTAGAATTTAGTTTACTAGGACTTGTACTAACTCACGAGATGTGGAGCAGCATCCTAAAAAGCTGAATATATGAGGGATCTGAGAGGCAACTAGTTATGGAAAAACAAAAAAAAATCTGTAACTAGTTATGGAAAAGAAGCTTTCTGACGACCATTGGGATTAACACAATGGGTGACTACTTTAATGACAATACTGGCCAGACAGGACATTGAATTCTAATTAACTCAAGTACTGAGTCATTACCAGACATGTCAATGCACAGGTTTTATAATTAATAGCTGAATAGAGGTATATGCTTGCATTAGATATGGTAAAGGTTCTGGGGACTAATTAGGCTTGTACTTATGTTGTTCAGAGGCTCGTTACATACCCTGCTTTTATGGGAGAAAATACCTTGTACACCAGCTACTAGGAAGAGAATTCCGTTCAGACTAATATTGCTTTCTCCAGTTCATTTGCAATGGCACCATTCTCATTCTTCTTAACAAAGCCAAAATAGCTCCAGATGATATGCAGAGTTTCAGTTGAACCAAGATTCTTAATAACAATAACTGTTTTGCAGTGTCTGTTTTTCAAACACAGTTAGTACAGTAGCTAAGACACTGGAAATGAATGTTCAGAGGACAGGGGGAGTCTTACCATTCTAGATGCTGACTCCCTCATTTTCCTCCAGAGGAAGCTGACACAGCAAAAAGGAGGTACTGGGCAATGGTGCCATGTCATTTCACCTAGCCTACCAGAAGGCTTTCAGCTGGTCTTACTACACTACAACAATTTTGTTGTGAGAATTGCCAGAAGATAAAGTATGTGAAATGTTTTGAAAACTCTGGAAGTACTATATAAAATAGTGTTTATTGTTATATCAGCAACAAGTGAATATCTGTAACTGGAAAAGCATCTAAATTACCTTTTAAACATTATTTGAGAAACAAGAATAGTTTCTCTTCCTAAACCCAGCATCAAAGTTTCATTAAACCTCCACAATTATACCAGGGCTCCCAACTTTTGACTCTTTCCCAGTTTATAATGGGTGTAATGGTGCAGATAAGCTAGTGAATGTGGTCCCTGCTCTTTCCCTCACATGATAGGAGATGCATTGAATATGAATGTCTGAACAGAGCAAAGGTTTTTAAACGAAACCAACCATGGATGGTTATTTGATTGGTTAATATGATAGACATATATATATATATATATGCAAATCATCTTTACTGGTTTCTTTTAATTTACCGTATTTTTTTGTGTATAACACATCCCCATGTATAAGACGACCTCTATTTCTGCCTATTATTTCTAAGGAAAAAATATTGTCTTATACATGGAAAAATATGGTACATTCATAGAATCACATTATAACATCTCAGTTCTCCTATGGCTAAACATTTATTTCTAAATAATAATAAAGAAAACAAAAACAAAAATTTGTGCTTAATCACTTGATTCACTCGTATTCGTTTTGTACTTGACTTCCCTTCCCTTCTTACTTGGGTCCTCAGTTTTACTTATTTGAATGCCTCTCTTCACACATCTATGACTTTGTTTTCCTGTTTTCTCACTATATTTTAGTATTTTTTCTTACAGAAGTTATTCTAAACCAGTCAAAATTTCAATATCCCCATAATAGTCTTTCAAATATTGTTTGAATATGTTCCAATCTTTTTAATTTTTTTGTTTTGTTTGATCTCTTATCTGCCCAGTCAACCTGCCCATCTCCGTGTACTCTATTAATTTGGTTAACTAATCTTTTTTGGTTGGTAAACATTCCCTTTTCCAGTTTTGTGCAATCACAACTCTTTCTTGGTGGTGGTGTACATGAATACTTTCTTTAAATCTTTTAGAATCTCATCTCCCACAATCCCCAATAGGAATGCTTCTGGTTTTGGGGGGAATGAGAGTTTAAACATAATTTTTATTCATTATAAATTAGATCCCAAAACTCCCTCATCTTTCTGCATGTCCACCAAACGTGATATGTTGTACCCACCGCTTCATAGACATCAAAATTTTGTGGCAGTGAGGAATACATCATTGTTGTGAAGACCAGCTCTCCTAACATGTTACAGTCATGTAGAGCGCACATAAATACATTTTTTAAAAGACACACACAAGACAAACCACACACAATGTGCTAATAATAAAACATTTTCCTGGAACTATAGGAAATATTCTACATGTCCCCCCCTCTTGCCTGTTTAATTCAGACAGGTTGGAGTTCTTTCCAAAGATTTGTATTAAATTGAGGAAACCATTCATGTAGTAAATAAGTTAATTTGTTTCCACCCTTAAAGATTAAACTATAGATTTTCTTTAACTGTTGTATTTCAACCCTACACTTCCTACTTTAGCTCAATCTCCTTTTTCATATTTTTAAAGTTTAGAAAGTATGCATATGAAGTATGCATATGAAGGTTTTTTCCCCAAACCTGCCTTGGAGTTACAGGAGCCAACCCCATTGCTACAGGTATGGCAAAGGGTACAGGTTACATATAGTTGTTCCTTCTGCCAATAGCTATTGTTGCAGTTTCTGACTGAAAGCCTGAACAGTTAAAACTGAAACTCAATTTTAGCCAATTTAAAATGCATTTCATTTTAATATGAGTAAAAATATAAACCACTGTTATGAGAATGAGACCTCTGAGCCTGTGTGCTTCCTTTCCCCTCTTCTCCCACAGCAGAAAGAGGAGAAAATGGGAAACTTCCATTTTAGATTAGTTGTAGTATTGTGTGTCATTTGATCCCTACAGTCAATCCTAACTATGATTAGTGCAATCAAATCTTCATAGTCTATGGTTTGAAGCTGCCTTTTTTCTGCTAACCATAGTTGAGATTTACCAGTTTGTCCAGGTTCAGACACTAGGGCAAGCTGAAATTAATCAGAAACAGATGTGAAAGCTTTTGTATTCCTCCTCCGTGGGCATTCCAGAGGAATAATGTGAGCCTATGAGCATGGTGGATGGGCAGGTGGGGCTGTGGTTTAACATTACATCTGAATCAGCCCAACTGGGCTCAGTGGGCAAATAGTTTGATCATATATAACTCAGCTCCCTGTCTTCCTGTTTCCTCCTATATATTCCTGCAGCTGCAGCCCTCTATACCTCAAGTCTGTCCCCATAGAACTGAGGAGAAGCTTTTGGTGGGGTGTCATCTGGGCAGCCCAGGACTTTCATTCACACTGCCCAGGCTTGCTCCCTGGAGAGGTCACTTCAGTGCTGCTAACATACTCTGGCCATATAGTTTATGCTAATTCTCTTGAAACATGTTTTTGACTTCATTAAATAGAAAGGCTTGCTACTGCAATAAATGACCACATACAAAATATTTCAGGTGGATGGGTGGGCATTGAATAAAAGGAGAACAATACACTGTGTAGAATTGCCCTTTACCTGCAGTTCTGTCATTTATGTATTGAAAATTATTTTAAGATGTTGGTTATTAGGCTTTCCATATGCAGTGTTCTTTGGGGGTTTTTTTGGAAATACATATTTCATGAGACAGCTCTTGCATTTTTATGTCAGCTCAACTTTGTTAATTTACACACCACATATCAAATTAATCCTAAAAGTTTTAAGAAATGGACTTGGCTTTCCTATGCTTTCATTACACTTGCAGTGTTGACTGACAGAAACGCTTAGAGTATGTGGCTGTTACCATATCTTTCTTTTGCAAAGGCAAAAGGGTCTGTTGTTATCTTTTTAATTTGGGGCCTTATATGATTCATGTGTAGTAAATATTTCATGCACTTTACAGTTGCCTTTGTACAGAGAGGCAAATGGGAAGTAAATCCATGTGTACTTTGAGACAGTAAAAAGGCATTACTTGATGTTATGCTACATAAATATGCAGATTTGATTCCCTTTTTTCTTTTTACAGCAGGAGTAAAGTTTAGCCATACCTGGAAATGTAAATGCATTCGCCCTAATGTAATGCTGAAGAAAAATTAAGACAAATGATACTGCATCCCTGCCACAAACTGCAGCTCGTACAAAATTCACTTTAGTTATTATACTGTGAATACGTGAACGAAACCCTCCTCTGTGTATGCACAATTTATGTTGAATGCAACATGAATCATTTTAATAGACCAAGCAAAAAGTCCCCAAAGTCAATTTTCAAATTATGAACCTTGGAACCGGAATATAACAACAAGGAGTTGAGGCTTTATTCTGAACTATGGATGAACCACTAAGAGCCTTGCACTTGAAGCTTCTTCCTTGACTCTAATTTCTTAACTTTTTTTTTTTTTTTTTTGCTTAAAAGAAGCAATTTATGTTTTCATTCTATAAAAGCAATGCTGCCAATTGTTGAATCGAGCTAGTTATTGCCACATGGAGCAGTTGTGAACTTTGATGTTGTTGTAATGCAACAATTCAACTTCAACACGTGCTACATTTTCTTAGCCGTGTAAGTCTTTAGGCAACTTTCTTGCTATCTTTGTTTTTTGTAATTTTAATAGATATGGCAGTTAAATTACTCAAATAATATACTGTGAAGAAATATATCTCCCTTTAACCCATCTATTTTATTTGGCTGCAAGATATTAAACTGCTGCTTCTAGACCAGACTACTTTCACAAATAAAAAAAGTTAACCCATTTATTAAGTGAGTCTAATGTTGTAGTTAAAAACAGCAAAGTTGAAGGTGAAGAACAGAGCTTTATGGTTTCTCACAATGCATTTTTGTAGTGTCTGAAGACCCAAAACTCCCCCATCCAGTTTTTCTTCTTTTAAATATTATGTGCTTGCAATGTTAATCCCTTTAGGTTTAATTATAACATTGCCCATGTTTCAAGCCCATGAAACAAAAAATTGGGATGGATCTTTTTTCTGTGAGAGGTTGAGAGCTGTCGAAAATGGTTCACGTGCCATTACACCATTTGCTTTTCTCTACACTTGTTTATTAGCAGCTAAATATGTGAACTGGCTAATTGAAAAGCATTGCATTGATGGAGAGATGAAAGTACTACCTTTGGTATTAGATCTGAGACAGCTCATTATTACATACAAGCCATCATATATGCAATCACCCATCCAAAGAGCTTGACCAGGAGCAAGTTACACCTTTTATTTCTTTGGGGGGGGGGGTTGCTGTCTCTGTGACAGGCTCATCTTTCACTATCCCCCCCCCCTTTCTAAATCAGCCCATATGTGAGAGTCACTATGTCTGTAACTGCTTTGTGCGTTTTTTTACCAAGAGCATACATACATAAGTTAGTCAAGTTCAGTAATTTCAGTGTGTCTATTATTAGCAGAACATAGTTGGATACAACCCATAATTCCCCCCCCCCCCGGTAGAAGTGGGGAGGGACTATATGTTTTCGCTCCACTTCTTTGATCTGGGGAGATTTAAGTTGGGAGTACCAGATCACCATGGAACACTATTTGTGACATGGCATGATGATAAAGGGGGGGGGGGGGAGGAGAAAAAAAAAATCCCTTTAGGCATGTCTAAAGTAACTCATTGGATTTTATATTCTAATATAACATATTTAATCTATTCCCTTCAGTGATTTGTCACCAAGGAACAAAGTATTGTACATTTTTTGATTTGATTTTTTTTTTATACTGTACCAATGAAGTTATTGCATGAGCATAACAATTTGTGCTCATGCAATGGGATTTAGCCTCACTCTTTCCTCTCCTGCCCCCCCCCCCACCGTATCCCCTAAAAATTATCTTGAAGAATCTTGGTATGTGTATGAGGAGCATGGTGGGGAGGGAGCAGAGGGGAGGAAAGTTAATTCCATTAGTTGTTTTCCACTCATGCAATGACTTTGGATTCAACCCAAAATCAGAATAAACTCTCTGGGCATTCCATACTATTTCTGTCCTCTCCCCCTTGATCACTAAACTTAATCCTCATATTCCATTATGAATGTAATCTTCTTGTATCATTCTGTAATTTATTCGGTGGATAGCTACAATTTATTAATGTATTCTTTATATATTTAACTTCTTTAGTATCATTGTCTCTTGGCTGATTGTTTTTTATTTTTCTTATTTCCCACTTTTAGAAACAGCCTGCTGAATCTTCAAGCAGCTGTTCTCTGCTAGTAGGCATACAGGCAGTAGTATTTTACACCTGCGGGTGAAAGATTCAGACATCTGTATATGCTGCTAATAGAATTTTCACACTTTGGCACATGCAAATTCTTGCACAGATCTTCATGTTCACTGCCCAGTTGGGTCAGAACACAGGTAGAGGCAGACGGTCGCCACTGATGATGATGATGATAGAAAGAAAGGTACCAGCCTTTTATTGATAGTGCATGAAAACACTAACCCTTTAACTATGGCAGGTGCCAAAATCATTGTTTGATCTATTTACAGTTTGGGGAAACAGGGTTACTGATTTTGGCCTTGATACCTCGCATGCCATTCTGTGAGATATTTTCTTATGTTTGGAAAAGTATTTGCAATTTTATCTTTTAAGTCTGCAAAGAGCATAGCTGAAACATTAAAATAAATAGTAGTGCTGGTACAGCTAATTAGGGGGGAAAGCTATATTCAAAAGAAGTCTACTGGGGCAATTTAGAATTAAAAACTAATTTAGAATCTCTAATAACTGAACACCACAATTTGGGCTAAGCATAGCAAAATGCTTTGTTTACGTGATTGTAATTGGATTGTTGGCATCGGTATAGCACAGCGCATATTCAGCTGTGTAAAGAAGCATATCATTGAGATCTTCTCTGGCTTTCTAGGCTAGTAGGATCTTCAGTTTTTACTCTAACTAGAGTAAGAGCACCTCCTAGGGACAAGATTTACATTGGGTTTCATTTTCAGAAGATAGGAATGGTCCCACCTCTCCAGACATTATCATTCCCCCCCCCCCAATACATTTTTTATTGAAGCTCCTGTCCTTGAGTTTGTGGACTGACAGCAATGCATGATTTCTAGCTGATGGGAGAGGCAGCTTCAGTGCAGTGCAGTCTACTTTGACATTCCCTGTGACTAGCAGATGCAGAATGAAGTATACAAAAGTATACAAGTGGCAACTGCAACAAAAAGTTGCTGTGGAGTGCTTTTTTTCACCCTGCTAGAGATCTGGGCATTCCATTTCCCTTCTAACCTGGTGTTTCATCCTCCACCAAAAGTCAATTTGTATGTCAAGGCCATTGAGCATATTGAACACATGTTCCCATAGGACCCAAACCAATGGATTTAAGTTACAAAAAAGGAGTTTCCAGCTAAACACCAGGAATAATTTTCTGACAGTAAGAGCTGTTTGACAGTGGAGCCGACTTCCAGGAGAGGTGGTAGACTCTCATTCCTGAGGTTGATAGCCACCTGTCATGTATGATGTAGTTGAGATTCTTGCATTGCAGGGGGTTGGACTAGATGACCCATGGTATCCCTTCCAGTTCTACAATTCTTTGATTCTATTATCTCTTTTGGCTGTTTCCATCCCACCCTCACTTTCATCCCCACCCCCTATTAGTAGCAGTTGTAGCAGTAGTACTTCTGTGCTCATGTACTTTGCGAGTAACTTGTTCAGCTACCACTTTGAGCATGGACTCTCCCTCATTAATAACATGGAGTATATAATCACATATTGAACTGTGAATATGTTTTATGTTTTGAAACTTCAGCTTTTAGAATGTATGCTCTGCATCCCCATTATCTTAAATCCTCATCTTGCTTTGTTGGGCACTATATACCACTGCACCCCCACCCATATGTGTACACATGGACCAATCACATTTTCAGTTGAAAAGTGGGTAGGCTGCTATCTGTGGCAGGTCATGATACTGGTTAGTATTTTAGGTTGAAGGTAGTAAAGCTTTATGCACATCTAAATTGCTCAGTAAGTGACAAGATGGCAATAATTCTGATACTTTGCTGTGGGAACTGATTTGCCTAAAAGTATCAGTTTTCAAAGTGCAAGTAGATAAATAGGTACCGTTCCAGCGGGAAGGTAAACGGCATTTCCGCGCTGCTCTGGTTCGCCAGAAGCGGCTTAGTCATGCTGACCACATGACCCGGAAGCTGTATGCCGGCTCCCTTGGCCAATAAAGCGAGATGAGCGCCGCAACCCCAGAGTTGGTCATGACTGGACCTAATGGTCAGGGGTCCCTTTACCTTTACCTTTAACAGTTTTCAAATGCCTTAGAGACAGTGTGGTGTAGTAGCTAGAAATATGAACATAGACTAAGGAGATCCAAGTTCAGCTCCTTGCTCTGCCACTGCACAAACCTTACTGGGTATACAGTTATCATCACTCAGACTATGCTTTCTTACAGGGCTGTTTGGAGGTCAGACATACTGTACACACTGCTCTGAGTTCCTTGAAGGAAAGGTACGATAAAATAGAATAAAGCATTTCCATATAGAGTTGTCTCTGATGGAACCCCAGTTTATCTGTCACAGTGCTTGGGGCACTGCAGCTTTCATGGGTGGGGGTAGCTAAGCTGACTGGACTTTGCTGTGGGCTCATTGCAACCTTACAGTGTACTACAGAACACATCTGACACTCCTCTGCTCCTAAGCTTTACAGGTATTCCTAAGATTAGTGGGCAAACTCACTGTCAAGGAAGCTGGATCATTACAGATTCTCATCAAGGAACCATTGACAAGTTTCTTGAAAACCCTCAGTTCCTAGGAATGCACTTTGAAAACCACTTGGCTAAACTAAGCCTGAAGTGATCTTTTTTAATTATAATGAACTTCTTCATTCAGTTGCTGCTTCTAAGGAAAGTTTATTTTCCCACATTGTCTTTTCAGTGTCTTTGCTCTTAAATTATTATTAATCCAATGTTTCAAAAGCAATTCAATGAACATCTTCATAATGAACGGTTTCAGAATTTGATGTTGTAGAAAATTTGATGACAGGAATATTAAGCATCTGGTCTATTCACAAAGCATAGCTTTATTCTTGCCTTATCTTGTTAAGCCTCAAGGTATCTAACATAATTGGCATTACCATCTTGCTGCTTAGGCACAGAGTGGCAAAAGATCCTAAGTTACTGCTGCTCCCCCTTTCCCAAGATTCCCTCTCTTCTGTACTGTCTCTTATAGTTTCCCCATTTTTCCATGACCACTAGTGGCTATATTCTCCTCCTTTTTCCATAGCCATTTGTTGTGCCTCTTCTTATAGGACCAAACCACATGTTACTCAAAGTTCCATTATTATTTCCTCCTTTGTTTTATTGTTAGCCAAAGCAGTCTAGTCAGGCTGCTTCTGAGTCTCAGATCCATAAATAGTGATTCTTCTCACTATCCAGTTTTCATTTGTCCGCTACATTGTGTCTCATAAACCTATTTCCAAGGCAGGTAGAATAACATCCTTGGTTATATGGGCTAGTTACTAAGCAACACGACAATAATTTCCATATTTTTTGCCTTAAATAATTGACTTCATGACATTTCATTTCATTTCATTATTCTTATATATGACCTTAATTCCATTCTAGAACTTAAGGCAGCATATCCTATGTAGGCACTGACCCAAAGACCAGGGCTTGGTCAACACTTGAGGAGAACCTGGCAAAGGTTCCCCCCTCCTACATTTGTGCTTGTGCAGTGGACTTTCCTGTAATAGATATGCAGCAACAGAGATTTGCACCAGTTGGTTTACCCTTACCCTTCACTCTAAGATCCAGGGTGTGCTACATAAACTAAAATACAAAACAAACCATAAAACAACCACAATAAAATAATCAAATAGATACAACCGATAATAGCATTTTCAGAGAGGACATAATTCAGACTTTATTTCTAATGATGAAATGTGTAAAGTTGTGGTGCCAGATTCACCTCTATAAGGAGGGAGTTCCACAGTTTTGAGGCCATTGCAGAGAAGGCCTTCATTAATTTCCCCCATTGCCCTTGAGCAGCAGTAGCTAACATGGTCCTCTCCAGAAGTTGTTAGACTATGTCTCCTATCCCTGACCACTGGTCATGGTTGCTGGGAGCAGAAGTTGAGCAACATCTGGAGGCACTGCATTGGCTACCCTTGCCCTGATGTGGCACTAGTTAGGGGCAGTGCAGTAATTTAAATATTGGGTGGCTGACACATCAAGCCACTGAGTGCAGAGGCTCAGGTTTGCCTCAGTGATGGACCTAATTAGGGGACTGGGGGCGCAGCAGGTGCCTGTGTAGTTTCATTTGCCTTTGGATCATGCCAGTGGCTTTCAAAAGCAATGTTTTTAAAGCTGTGACATAAAAGTTAAGAATATGAATGGTAGAAGGCTCTCTTCAGATTCCAAGTAGAAGCATATAGTGTACAAGGGGAATTTATATAACATACAATATTTTGGTGGTGGGAAATAGTGTGCTAAGCAATTCACATACATGTGAAAAAGGTCTTATTCCATCCAGATGCAGTTTCAGTGTTGAGAAAAGCTGTTGTGGCCCCTTTGTCAACTCTTGTTTTTATTCTTCAGTCTTTGTAAACATTATTGTAAATAATTATTGTAATAAGTAAGCATCATCGGCTCACATTCTGAGTTGTGTTCATGCTTGTATAAGTGGGGGAAAGGGACAAACATTGTGAAACCTCATATTCAACACTTTTTGGAGGACCTGGGGTGTTGCAACCAAAAAAATGCCAGAGCTTCTTAACTAAACGAGGGGCTCATGAATTGACATTTGGAAAATCCTTTCTATTTATAATTTTGGTTCCTTGTCATAGGGAAGCAGAGTATACTGACCTTAGCTAAATACTTTCATTTGTTTATTTAGAGCAACAATAAACTATGTTGATACAGCTAAAGTGAATAGATCAGTAAAATGGCAGCACAAAGGCAGACAAGAAACAAAGTTGGCCTATTACGGTGTCTGAAAAAGAGAACAAAATGTTACACAAATGGAATAGGTGTCAACAAATGTGTCATTTTTTATTTTTAAAAAAATATGCAATCTATTTAGAAAGCAATCAAGACAATAAAAAAGCATGAAGTCATTCAAGAATGGTCCAGTCCCAGAATGCATTCCCGTATTATTATCACTTAAACCACTGAATAGTGTTAACTTGTTAATGTCACTTAGCAAATGCAACGCGTCTGAAAATACATTTTGCTTATATTGAAGCTGTTTGTCAGGGTAAAAAGATATTTGGGACATGTCACATACCACAAGGAAATGCATTTCATTTTCTTTACAGCACAGTCGCTTGGATACTTTTTGGCCATGGAGGTGGTTGGGGAGGGAGAAGGGAAGGGTGGGGGAATTGAAGAGAGTGGAAATTGAAATTGGTAGGGTATAATGTTACTTTGCTATGAGCCATGTTACCTGAATGCGGCATTTTGTAGTGTCAGCAGCTTTTAGCAGCTTTAACTTTACCAATGCCCTTGATGAGGTGCAGAGTTGTCAGTATTCTCGTAAAATTTCCTCAGCGATGGCTTCTTCTGTTCTCTTTATTTCCTTAAGTGAACATCTGTCTAATTGTTCACCTCCATTGCTTTAGTGCTTTCCTCATGCTTTCTCTGTTTCCAGACAATAAACTTTATTTTCTTCATAAGAATTCAGTCTACGCAAGGGTATTAGGCAGCTTGTTTGCACCTTTTAATTTCTGGAATTTTTCCAGGAAGACTTTTTGCAGTAGTTCCAATGGGTTCATCACTGAATCATACAACATAGCGTGGCACTGTGTTCAGGGTTTTTTTTTATCAGTTACCTTCTGTTTATAAACATCTGTCTGGATAATGTTTCGGGTTTCTTTAGCTCCCCCAATCCTTCTCCCTTTCTCAAATTTTATATGCTGTATAGGATTGTAGATATGCAGGAGCTATACGTTTTGTGAGGTGGAAGGTATATATAGTTAGTGTGAAATATACAGTGGGGAATTTGTTGTAAAAAAATACTTGTTTGTCTGAGCTGATATTGGCTGGTAGCTAAGAGACTGAGGAAGTCCCCCATTAGAATTCTGCCTCTGCCATTAACATTCTAGGTGGCCTGAGGTAAGCAGCTCTGTCAGCCGCTCTCTCTCTCTCTCTCTCTCTCTCTCTCTCTCTCTCTCACACACACACACACACATACGTTCAGTATGGGGTATAGTAGTACTGGCTTACCTTATAGCAAAGCTAGTCAATGTGATGTTCTCCAAAAAAGTTTGGGCTACAACTCCCTATCACCCCCAGGTAGCATGGCTATTAATCAGAGCTGATGGAAGTTATAGTCCAACATTGTAGTTTCCCACGCCTGATAGGGTTGTTGTAGGGATTACGTTTAGCTAATATATCTGGGATGTTTTGAACACTTAGTGCTATACGAATGTTAAATGCTATTATTAATTTATTTATTTTTACCTGCCCTTCACCCTGAGGCTCCAGAGCATGTTGCAATGATTGAAAGTACAACATTAAAACAAATTATTAGTGATCATTGCAAGTAAAACATATGGCAGGGCCAAATTCTAAAACAGTGGTAAATCTGTAGGAAAAACATGCTTGAATTATTCCATCTGAGAGATAAAAGTCTAACCTGCATTATCCCATAAGAATGGATGCTCTTTTTTAAAGATTTTTGAGGCAAACATATGGAAACTGATAAGGGAGCGTGTCAGAGGAGATCCATATGTAAGAGCTGGTTCCTGCCAAATTAATATGTACTGCACAGCATGGGTGGGATGAAGGGGAAACTGAACCTACATACAGACACACACACACACACACACACACACACACACACACACACATCCTGTTCTCCTCAAGCACCCTTCTCAAGTCTCCTAGTAGGGATCCAAGGAGAAATAGCTGCAGAGAACCAGCTTCAGGAAAGAAAGTATTTTTGGGTAAGGATGCTATTCCATTGTCCTTTATGCCCATGCTACACTTCAATTCTACCCCGCCCCAGTTTATATGCATTTGGCATGCCCAAAGTCGGTTTCCCCTCAAAGCCATGACATTGATTGTGGCTATTTTTTTGACACCCCTCTGCTTTCTGATATTCAGTGATAGATCTGTCATATTACGTTCACTTTTATAGAGTACTATTTATGCCAGTAAGGCACTGGGTTAATTCACACATACCGTTCTTCACATCCCAAGCCCTATAGCTTGGACAATCAGATTCATACACTTCCTCTGGATTATTTGTGGGTTGGATCAGGGGAACCTGCAGGCTCTCTTCAGGGAACCCTCAGGCTCTATGCAAATCCTGAAATTGCTTGCGAGCTCCCTGGTTTATCATTCTCCGATAAGAACCTATGGAACATGACACTAATCTTTTCTTCCCTAACATTTGTATGCAAGAAAGAAAGAAAGTATAGGTATCAATTCAAGACTTTTATAAAGATATAAACTATTAATAATGTAATTATTATCTTAATATAGGGCACGATAAAAAGATTTTGTGGCAGTAGAGAAGTATCGTAAAGGGTATGACATTTGAGATGAGATCTTTCTTTGTAGGAACTCTTAATATACAACTTTGTATTTACATTTTCATATCTATATATGCTCACACAATAGAGGCAGTTCAGACTTCATTATTTATTGTAATGGGAAACAGCCAGCATAGTGGCTAATTGTAACTACTATGTTTTTGAAACAAGCCAGCTTGATTTGAAGCTGACTCGTTTCAAATAAACAATGGTTAAAGGTAATCACAGTTTGTTGGAGTCAGTGGGACTGGAACTTTAATTTAGTGAGGGAGTAAGGCTCACTGCAGCTTATTTCTATCATTATAAAGCAGTTTATTGTGAAGTCTGAACTGGCCCTGTGTGTGTGTGTGTGTGTGTGTGTGTGGTGGTGGTAGTAGTAGTAGTAGTAACATCTGAACAAACCCGTGTACATTGTTTCAGTGCCTTTATGCTGTGAAGCACTATATACATTTGTTAAATAAATAAATAAAGCTAAACCCAATATTTTCCACATTTCTGTCTATTAGCGCAAAGTATTTTTTGTATTCAAAAAAATAGTTTCATGATCTTTTTTTTTTTAATATCTGTCTCTTTTTGGAATGTTGTGTCAGAAACTCTGACCCTCTTAAATGGTATTGGAATTTCCCCCTCATATTTTTCTGTGAAGCAGCCCATTGTGTTTTGCTTGTAAGTTTTCTAGCCTACAAGCATAATGATCAGATATTGATATGCCAGTAGAGCTTTATATAATATTTACTATGTGTGATACAGCATACAGTTTTTTAAAGCAATGTTGTCTTTCAGTCTGAACCTAGCTTCTGGCAGGGCAGACTGCCCAGAATATCAGCAATCTTACAGTTATTACTTCGTGTCATATATAATGTTTTTTTCCTGCAACAAATAAATCTTTTGGCCTCCGTGAAAAAAGGAAAAGAAAAAAATAAAGAAAGAAAAGAAAATTGTAGTTACTGTATAATAAAAATAAACCACTTGTCATGACTGCAGTTGACATTTATCAGCCTATTTGTGGGTGCTCTTTCTCTGTGTGTGTATAATATAGAACATAATTTGTCACTTTGTAAATACATTCCAGTTTAAATCCCTGCCAGCATCTGTTAGAGTTTGAAGGATTAATGCACAGCACACTGCATGCCTGCACTTTCAGGCCACAGCATTTCTTATGATTGTGAACCCCGGGAGAAAAAGATAGTCTTTTTTTATGTGGTTAAACATTTCTGCCCTTTGGCCATTAGACTTCCCGATCCATACTTGCCATCTGTACAAGTGATACTCACTGTCTTCCAGTCTGTAAAAGCCTCTTGGGTTGTTCTAACTGCAACTATGGCTTCCCCCTCTTTTGCATATGTTCATTCTTATGTGCATGAACATTCAACTTGTTATGTAATTTGTTGTGATTTTGAACCACCCCAATCCTCAGAGGTTTAGAGTGGCCGGCAGTATTGTTTTTAGAATTTAATTTAGAAACAAACAGGACAACAGATAAAAGCACAATTAAAATAATTCAGATTTTACTTGGAGCATTGGGAAGAAATCTTGGCAGCCTTTCAGCTGGGCTGGCATATGATCCTGACAATACCTCAATACAAGCTCATGCTGTATTGCAAAAAAGCCATGTCCCCCACCACCCCACTCCAAATTTCAGTCAAGAAGATTTGAGGTTGGCAGTGTACCATGTTGTGGTGCAAGAAGATTACTATTCTTATATTTGCAAGATTTATAAGTAGCTTTTCAATTCAAACTGTTTTCAGTTCAAACTTAAAAAGTCAACATCGTTTCTTAAAACAAACAAAGAAACAAACAAACCATAAAAATTCTAGATATCAAAACTTCAAACAACAACAGAAGGATTAAATGCCCCCTTCAATGCATGATGCAACATAATAAGATTCCAAGATGTCATTAAATGGGGAAATGGATGAACAACCCATGGAAGGGTCCAGTTATGATTGGAAATAAAACATTAATAAGCACTGCTGATTTTCTTACTAGTATAGGAGGGAAATTTGGGACATATCCTCTGCTGATGTCTGGGGCTGGCAGGGCTCCAAAGAGTGTGTTGTGGGGGCCGGGGGGCAGAGAATGACCCAGGAGAGGGGATCAGTGATTTTTTGGGTGTTACACCACCCGCAAGGCAGGAGCCAGGGAAGGACGGAGAGTCAGGGCAGTCTGAGGTGAAAGAAGGCACACAGGATGTGACAGAAGAAGGATGTGACAGTTCAGGCCAGGGATGAGTCAGTAATTTTCCCACCTTCTTTCACACCACTGTCTCCTAGACCCAGGAGGGGAGTGAAAAGTGAAGAGCAGTGATGAATTCCGTGCAGAAGTCTCAGGTTGCAGGCATGCAATCTGTCAGAGGATGGTCTGTAAGCTGGAGGAGGGGAGATGCCCTGCTGTTGCTGCAACTGCTCCATAGGGCCCAGACCTTTGGACAGCTGCCTAGAGGCTATAAGTGTGTGTATCTGGAGCACCATGGAAGCTGCTGTGTTTCACCAATAAAGAGTCAGCTATCAGACACTTGACTTCCTTATCTGGGATGGTTCATAACAGATTATAATGTCTCAATTGTTGTTGTTGTTGTTTAGTCATTTAGTCACGTCCGACTCTTTGTGACCCCATGGACCAGAGCACGCCAGGCACTCCTGTCTTCCACTGCCTCCCGCAGTTTGGTCAAACTCATGCTGGTAGCTTCAAGAACACTGTCCAACCATCTCGTCCTCTGTCGTCCCCTTCTCCTTGTGCCCTCCATCTTTCCCAACATCAGAATCTTTTCCAGGGAGTCTTCTCTTCTCATGAGGTGGCCAAAGTATTGGAGCCTCAGCTTCAGGATCTGTCCTTCCAGGGAGCACTCAGGGCTGATTTCTTTAAGAATGGATAGGTTTGATCTTCTTGCAGTCCATGGGACTCTCAAGAGTCTCCTCCAGCACCATAATTCAAAAGCATCAATTCTTCGGCGATCAGCCTTCTTTATGTTCCAGTTCTTACTTCCACAATGCATAGATCTACACAATTGTTTGAATAATGAATTCACCTGTTTCTCTTTTCTGCACATTCCTCATGGCTGTACTGTTGTGAAAGCATTCCATGCTCCAAGAACTGTGTGTTGAACCTGGAACAATACAATGCACTTGTACTGTGGAACTTATTATTATTTGTGGTGTTGCTAGCTTTTGTTTTGTGAATTACACACCTTCCAAGCGTATCCTCTGAACCAAATTACACACTGAAAGAATAAATAATGAATAGAATTTTCAGAATACATAACAGTTGATTGCCAAAAGCCACTTCCCTTAAATCTAGAACCACTCGTGATCTGTAATCATTGCAATCTATGACATCAGATTCCACCTAAAGTCTCTATTGAACTGTAGTGCAATTGTACTTAAAGCTGAGGAAACATGCATAAGATCCAGCTTCATGTTAGTCTTATGTTTCATAACTTAAATGCAGTAGCAAACTACTAAAAAGCTGCTGCACACTTCGAAATGTGGTCTTGGACATGCACCTCTACCACATGCTGAAAATGCCTCCATAGGCATGGAGGCCATTATCCAAAAAGTACATAATGTCTAAGAAGGCTTAGATCCTACATTTCTCAAGCACCTCTCCACCCATGCCACACGACAAACATATTTTGAGCATGGGGACTGTTAAAGGAGCAGGGAACAGAAAATCCTGTCAAGTGTGTTTAAGCCTCTGGGCACACCTAAATAGCTGCTCCAGATCCTTGCTGCCTTCAGAAACAAGTATTTGTCCAAGACATAAAATGGATCATCCGTTCTTATGTTTTAAGGGTAGGCTCTTTAGGCAAAGGAATGGCACCCTTCTTTCCTTTTAAAGTGCAGTTAATCATGTCCTTGAAACATTGGCTAATTTCCTTCTCACTCAGTCAAGTCCCAGTAAAGATGTTAGGAACATAACTAACAAAAATGCCCACAAAGCTGTTGTTTTAAAGACATGCACTACTTTAAAGCCCTAGATGCAAAATGTGAAATGTCTTTTATGAAAATAGCTGAGGCAGAAAGAAACAGAAGAAAAACGAGTGTAAAATTATTCCATCTACTAGGGCTTCTAATGGTCCTCCGTAAGTTATCTCAAATGCTGTAAAGGAACCTATTCTGAAAACAGACAACATATCTTCAGTTGGCCTTAAAGCTTTGCACCATGTGATTCATTTGTCCCATTCAGCTAGCTGAAAGGTAATCTCATAGCATTCAAAATACATGCATGACTTTATAAAGCCTGCCTAACATAAATACTCAAGTGCATGCATTAGGGACTGTAATATTTACAGCCTGAAACTGAAATAAAAGCATTTCCTTGTTTTCATCCATCTTGCATGAAGATCATCATTACCACCTATTGCTGGACATTGTTGACTGTCATAACCAATGCATCAAAGCTGCCATGCTTTATTCTAATGGCATACTCTGGTCTGGATTTAATTTGTCTGTGCTTCCTAGTCTTTTAGGCAAGTGTCAGTTCAGCTTTGATTCTTATGGATTTACATACTGTAGACGTGGGAGAAGGTATTCTGTGCACAGTTCTTTTTGGCTTCACCACCCCTTCTGCAATGTTTTATTCTATTTTTAAATTGTGTGTGTGTGTGTACACGGGGGGGGGGGGGGGCAGAGAGAAAGACAGAAACAGGAAAAAAAAGAAGTAAGACAAAAAAGAAAAGTAAAAATAAATCATCTCTCCTTTGCCCCTGCCCTTCCTTGGTTAAGCCAGCAAGCTCTGTGTATGTCACCTCAAAGGATTTATTCACATACAGTATGTCCAAACGTGTCAGATGGGTGAAAGTCATGTTCCTTTATAAGGGCCTAAAGCCTGAACAAATAGAATAAAATTTGGCTGATGCATTCTCATTTCTTCTTGCTGTAAGTTCAGGAGCCATTTCTTCTATGAATGCCAGAGTACAATTTTGGACAGACAGTTCATCATCGTATCTCCCATCAGAGTTCTCCAGTTTTTGAGAATCAGTAATTTGGCCACCACAATAAGGTATACAGTTAAGTGTTTCTTGGCCTTTTAACTAAGATCAAGTATAGCGAGTTAAGTGTTTATAAGGTGGTTTGTCAGAATTGGAGTAAATATATATATATATATAAAGCAGAGCAAATTTGGTGTTGGGTGGGAGTTTATATTTAGTTATTAATGGTTCTTTGGCCAGGGCAGAAAGCTAGTGAAAAAGTGGACAACAGGAGTTAGTGCCCTGGCCAATGGGAATAAAGTCAGAGCTTTGACTGTTACCCTCTTCATTTGCTCAACTGGTGTGATATAGATTTGTATAAGGCAGATAAAAGGGACTTTCACATGAAATTTTGAAAGTGTTGAAGTTTAAGAAGTCCAATATAAATGATCAAAATACTTGGCAGCATCAAGCAAAAGAATTCTGTGGGCATGGGTTGTGTGTGAGCCCAGTGGGTGACATTTATAAGCTGCCAAGTAGGTGTGGCTGTCAACTGTTGACAAATGAAACCTGTTTGATGGTTATGAATATAATGTGGCCAGTTGTGAAAACATATCTTCAAAGATTTTTAAAAATGTTCTACATCTGTGTTCATCAAAGAAATCAGGATTCCAATCCTTAAATGGCTTAGGAATGACTATAATATTAGACAGCCTCCAAGGTTTGCCACCCAAGGACTTGGCCATCCAAGCATATTTGGAAATGTTTTTATTAAAAAGGGAACCAATTGGGATTGGAACATTTTTGTAGCATATGGACAATTTTTATGGTTTTTAAATGCTTAATAATTTCTTAATCTCTTTTGCAATCTTTCATTTGTAAACACATTTTATCCCTCACAATTTGTCTGTATAAAAATATGTATTGTTCTTTCAGGCAACTGTTTTCCAAGTGTAGGTGACTGAAATTTTCTTTATTAAACTGGAGTACATTTTATCTTGTTCTCAACCCTCAAAAGGTGAAATGTTTTGAGTACTATACTACTTAAGGATATGTTTATGGTGAGAAACACTGTGTTTGTGTGTACTGTATGTGGGAGATAATAGCTGATTGATTGATAGATAGTTACAGATAGTTATAGATAGATGATAGATAGATAGATAGATGATAGATAGATAGATAGATAGATAGATAGATAGATAGATAGAGATATATACAGTATTAGTACAGCAATGGAGACTATAATTATGCAGTAAATTAGCTAATGTCCACTCTGCTGCCTTTTAAAGTACATCTTACATTTATCCCCTCTCCGCAGCATTTATATAAGTTATAGGGACTACAGCATATTTATTAAGAGTCTTCAATTGTGTATAAAACTAGAGCAGACACAAGTAATGGTATTTGCTGAAGGATTCTTTATCATCTATTATTTATTTCATCTCTTTTATATGCCATTATAATAAATATTATGACAGAGAAAGCTTTTATGCTTCAACTTATTGTAGTTCTCTTCACTTCCTTGCAGTCCTTCAGGAAAATGTAACCACACTTTACCTATATTTAATGTAAATCATCACTTGCATTAGAATGAAAAATCCCCTATTGGAAAAAGGCTCCTTCTTCAGCGTGGAGACATAAATGCACAATCATGTTTACTGCCAAACTACTGTACCATGCAGTGTTCATTTTTAAACAGTTTTTAAGCTGTAAAGTGAGCACATCACATATCATGAAAATGCTAGCTTTCTGAGTGTTTTCACTTTCTGGTTAAACTTCTGGCTTGATAAGCATTTTTCTAAGTGTGAGTGTAAAATATTGTCAATTATGTTCTAAGAGGTTTTAATAGATTTGCTCTATGTAACATGAAACATTTTCAGAATTAAATAAGAGTGTTATCTACTGCAGTTTTTCCTCAGGAGAAAGCACACACACAAAGTTTTATATTGGAGGTGGGGCAGATAGAAATTTGGATATTATGAAGCATATGGTTTATATCCCTTTATTTTTCATGGAATGTTTCAAGATACATAATTGTAATTCATAACTTCTAAATAAAGGAGATAAATAACAATAACTAGAAGCATCTGACTCAAGGTCATGAGAAAATGAAGTTAATATTTAAAACAACAGTAACAAAAACTTCCTAGCCCGCCTAGGTATGAAGAGAAGCTTGTAAATACGAAGCATGTGTTAACAATGGTCAGGTTAAAAATCCAGACATGATAATTTAACTTTTTTTCCTTTCCTTTTTACAACCTATAGGTCTGCAGTTATTCTATGTGTTTGTCCCTTTATAATTTCTCTGTGTTCAGGATTTGCAATTCTATGGCATAATTTGTCTGGAACACTCAGAAACATCACAACCACCATCATAATTACTTGTGACCTTATAAAGTCTGCTCCTTAAGCTGCTGAAGAAATACCTCTACTGATTCTTACTGCTCTCAATAACCTATGGCCTGATAAGTCTAAAAAGCTGTAGAAGTACAGTACAAATGAGTTTAACAGTTGGAAATAAAGGGACATTGTTTATCCTGGCAATGAATGTATTGTTACAGGATGTTTCAGTTCACTGGCAGAACTGACTAGAAACCCATATTCATAGCTTGTATTTGTCATCTGTATATCACAATTGTCCATTAATTGTATTTCAATATTTTTATTCTACCCCCAAGTGCAGCTTACCTATTCCAGCAGATTTCTCCCTGTGAAGGAATAGTTGGCATTGGAACCCTCCCCCTCACATTTCTAATATTACAGGTGCTTCCTTTTTCTTTTTGGAGCCAGTAGCAGAGACCTGCAACCTGACACCAAGAGCAAAGGCATTACCTGAGTAATAGTGTGTGGACTTGAATCACTGTTCCCAAGAGCATAGTAACTAACAGCTTGTGGTTTAGTCTGTTGAACTACTTGATGTTTTTTGACCCCTTGCTGTCCTTGTGTTTGTAGCACTATTTTTTATTTTCCCCTTGGAGATGAGAACAGAGCATCATAGTGAGAGAGAGACAGAGAGACAGAGAGGAGATAACCTCTGTTGCAAAGGAAATTTGGCAAGAAAAAAGAAACCCATTGGTGGTCAATATTTTGTCTGGTATTTTCATTTTAGTCAAGACTGGCTTCTGACTGGTGATGATAGCTAACCCTGAGCAGGCATTCTATTTTTTTTGAAATATACTCTCCAGAGTGGAGAGTAACCAGACTTGCTTCTTCTACCCACTTTGCAATAAGAGTTACCGAGACAATACTGTACAAAAAAATATTTATGTATGCAACCACTGTCACTCAAGTGATTTCTCCCCAATGGAAAGAAGAAAACGTCCCAACTAAAGAAGAATGGCCAATAGAGTGCTCAGAATACCCAGAAATGGCAAACGTACTGGAAGAATAAGAAATCAAGATTATATACTCTTTGATGTAGAATGTAAACATTTTGTAAATCTAAGCTTAGCCTCATTGAGGGGCAGTATTTCAATATGAGTGGGAAAATGAGATTGCCCCTAAACATTTTTTTAGAAAAAAAAGCACTGGGGATGCTTCTGCAGATGCATCCTTGAACACTACAATGGATAATCCCATAATTCCCAAAAGAAAAGCCTCTGGTTTCTTAATAAAAGTTATCTTAAACATTTTTTCCTATTCATTATATATCATCTCCCAATTTTTATATCATCTCCCTTTTACCATTCTAGAGTATCTGTATAGACCCTTCATAAGCATTGATTAAGGCTGCGTGTAAGTTCTGTTACCTTATGCACAAATACTGTGATTAGTGTAGTCCATGCATTTGGGTTTCTAGTGTGAATTTGTTAATTACTTGAAAAAAATAAAAATGATAAATATTAATAAAACAACTTGTTCTATTTATTTTGTGGTTCATTGGACTAAGAAGACTGAAGGACTCCTTTAGTCATCTAGCACACATCTGCCAAATTGTAAGGATAGGTCAGCTGTACATATCACACGATATACCCCTGCTTCACAAATCAAGTTTTTTCCCCAGGAGGTTTTGCCCTGGTTCTCCAACCTCAGAATATCAGCAACTTCTGAGAACAATCCGTCTGTCTTTAAAAGTGCTACAAATTGAGAACATAGCATTTGGCACTGTTTTCTATGCTTTCCAGGTTGATTTATGTCCATTGCAGGGTTCTCATGTTGAACAAGGGAATTTAAATGTGTAACTGTAAAGCTGTTTGGTGTAACATGATATTGTGATTCAAACAAGTTGATGTTGTTTATCTTTTTCCTTCATGTTCTCTCATTTTAGCACAAAGCCAAAGTAGAAGCAATAACCTTAGACCTTGCATCTCTTCATAGTGTACAGGAGTTTGTTGAAGCATTCAAATCCAAGCATGTGTAAGTACTTGGGGAGAGGGTTCTGTATCATAATTACCACCACTACATCAGCATCATAATTAGAAATAAATAAATTTATCAGCTGAGCATAATCATTGTAAACAATAGTTATGTACAGCTTTTTGCATGCAAACTACCACATTTCTATAAACTTTTGGTGTTACTTAGGGGGGATAACTATAGATAACATGTAAACTTTGTAACTGAGCTCTTGTATATTCAAAGAAAAGCAGCGTCCAGGCAGGATTTTTGTGTGGCTAAAGGGCATTGTTTTTACATGCTGTATTTCTTGGCTACAGTTGCAATTTGAACCCTAGACATGGGAAAATCCACTTGCTTTTTCACACTGGCTGAATGACAATTTGTAGTGGTACGTAGGAATGGTATGTAGGAAAGGGATAAGCACTGCCTCTCTCTTGCCACCCCCTTGCTTATTGTACTTTGCATGATCCCCAGATGCTGGAGACATAATGCATATGAAGGCATCTCAGATCAGATGGAAACCTCTCCACTGTTCTCTTGTCTGTTCTGTGAAGTAATGATAAATAGGTGGTGGCTGGCAGGAGTGGGGCTCCCCTCTGGGGAGCTTCCCCTCTGGGAAGTCTTATAGTTCCCATCATACTGATGATGACACCTAGCCCTACAGGACTTTTTAGCCCCATTTCTGAGGCTGTGACTTTGCTAGAGATTCCAGTACAGGGACAGAAATTGTGGATTCTTCAAAAGGAGCAGAGCCAATTTATGACCACACCATTATGAAAAGTAATTAACCCTGAAGCCTGTCAAAAATTGAGTCCATGCAGCAATCTAAATTTTGATCTTCCAAATTGCAGGTTTGGATTCATCATACATGCTGATAACTTGTTTTTGCATGACTCTGTTTGGCTGCTATAGACAATTACCATGTGAGATTGCTGTTAAAGGAAGTGATAAGCTAAATGAAACCAGCATGTTCTTCAGATATAGCACATATGCTACTGAACACCCAATTCCTGAGGCCAACGGTGGGGGAGAACAGTTCCCTTCATGCCTTGTTGACTGCCTTAGAGCATTTACTTAGAAAGAAGATGATGGACTCAATTGACCTTTGGCCTGTGATTCAGTAAGGCATGTGCTCATTTTTTGTGTGTCTTTAAATTAGGCTGCATAATCACTGTTAAGAGACCTATCAATTAAGGCTCCTTTTCTTTTCCCAAAGACTGGAGCAGACAAATAAAATATTCTTTGTATTTTGAAACTCCATAAAGGTGGACATGATCTGCCTTGAAAAGAGGGACATGGCTTTCAAGAGACATTTGCTTTGATGCTTTTGCACAAGATCTAACCAGCCATAAGGGGCATGTTGGGTAGATAAGCATGTAAAATATTTATGATTTAATATGTATAGTTAAAATATCTTTTGCTGCAAATAAAGTAGTAAGCATTTTGCAGTTTTTATAGCTTAATGGTTAATGAGAGAATTTTTAAAGGGTATGTGTGCACAGTATTTTAATTAAAATTTTAATTTAAAATAATAAAGCCATGAAGAATATTACAAAGGGCAATAGCAATCGATATAATGACCTAAAATTTTAAACAAAATACATTGATTAAAAGCACTCCACAGGATTAAATAAATAAATAAGAATGTGGCAAGTGTATGTGATTGTTTTGACACTTTTTAATAGACCTGAAATAAACCTTATCTCAGTCCTGAACTTTATAAACTAACATGTCACTATGAAGTTGCTCTGTTTTATCATTAACTGCTTCCAAGGGAATTTAACATTTTGGAATGCAACCAGTTAGGCTGTGTATACAACGCATAGCTTACTTTATAGATGTTATTAAAATAAGTATGTTAAAAAGGAGGTCTGATAGTGCAGGTAACCAACATGGGAAATGAGATTAAAAACAAGCAATCTAAGAAATTTAAAATGCCAGTTTTCCGTCTTCCTCCGAACACGTTGTGATACCATTTAAATAATGCAAATATTTGTATAAATCCGTTTAAAAAGAACACCAAAATAGTACTAGATTAAGCACTTATTAGGACCAAGCTCATCAAAATGTTTCATTATGTTCAATGTGGAGTGAGCAAGTGGACTCTCAGGCCTCTCATGTACAATATTGGGGATAATAATGCTGACAACTTGCAGAATTACAATGAGACAATGCCTGTAGAGTGCTTTGAACACTCATAAGCTCTGCAAATGTTAGGTATGCAGTAAGTAGTTACACACACTGACACACTAACCCAGAGCTTCCAAACTTTTCATGTTGGTGACATACATCATTTCACAACACAGTAATTCAGCTTTACTAGCAAACAGGAGGTTGAACTAACCCCTTTCTAGCCCTGGGAGGAGCGTGTGGAGCGTTCGTGCAACACACTAACATGTTGCAACACACAGTTTGGAAAGCTCTGCAACCCAATTCTTGGGAGAATTCTTATCAGTCCTCATAACAGGCTTTTGGAGGGGAAATCCAAGGTTTGTGGAATGATAACAATATCAGCAAAAAGTAACAACAAAACTAAGGGTGGGGCATCAACCCCAAAACAGCCCAATGTTGACTTTGTATGCTCAGTAGAAACATAATGCTAACTATGTTTTTAGGAAGGAGGGGACATAAAACTAGAAAGTGTTCTTGGTATGGAGTATTCTGCAGAAGGGTATGACTGACAGGCCAGAACCTTGAACAGGAGCACCCAATACCCCAAAATTTTGTTGCAGATCCCACTTATTGTTGTGTGTTGCAAAATTTTATAAGGGACTGAGTTACATAGCCAGCACTCCACCCTGATTGTTTCAATTCTTTGTTGTGTTGGTTAGTTAGAAAATAAGGAACTTCAATTATTTTCTCAAAATTTCTCCATTTTAAAGAGATCCTACATGGGCCTATCCAATGTGTTTCTTGTTTAGAAGACCAATTCCTTTCACATGTACTCCATTGGTGTGGGAGCTGCTTCCTTGCCACACAGTCCCACACTGCTTTATACACACTGGTGTGTAGGACCATTTCTATGGGCAGTTCCCTCTTGGATCTTAAACCCCTCCCAATGGCAAAGAGAAGTATAGCAGTTGGGTGGGAAAGAACCACATGACTGGAATATTTGCGGGCCTCCCAGCAATATGGAATCACACTTTGGAGGATCAGTGTGTATGTTATAGTTTTTGTCCAAATTTGTGAATTTGGAGATTAGTGAACCTATTTCCAAATTAGGAAATAGGTTGTGCCTTCCATAAACGGGAATGCACATTGTCTGCAAATGGAGGAGACATGTGGTCTGAAAAAAGAACTGCTTCTCAAGTCAATAGGAGAAGTAAAAACTTGAAGGAAACATGCTCTGACACAGAATTGAAAAGTCACATTACTATTTCCATTTACCTTTGGGCTTTTCATGATGTTATCATCACAGACAGCTTTTATAGGATACAGGATATTTTTCTATGGGTCATAACCCCAGGGTATGATATACGTTAGTTGATGAAATCTAGATCATGAAATCCTCCTTAGCCACTCGAACCCAACCAGCCACAAAGGACCACCAAGGCGGTGCTTTACAATGAGATGCTTAGTGTTGCATGGTGGAGACAACCTCTGCTGTTTGTAACTGGACTTCTAAAATAGATAACTGTCCAGTAAGCATTGGTACACTAATGTATACTGTAATCCTATACATGTGTACTCAAAAGTAAGTTCTATTGAGTCCAGTGGGTTTTACTCCCTAGTAAATGTGTATGGTATTGCAGCCTAGGCATCCATTTGAGATGGCAGCTCCAAATTCCCTTGAGACTGAATCCACACAGGTAGCTGCTTAACAGACCTGATAGTGTCTGGCATAGCTCCACTGAATATAGGTGCATATAGGCAACATGTGAGTCCTTGTGGGTAGGGAATCTGTGTTACAATTTGACTATGACACCATAAATCTTCCCCTGCCCCCATTGCCTTACTTAGAAAACAAATGATTTTTGGTTGAAAAGTAGCCCAGTGCCTGTGTTTTACCAACATATGAAAACTATAAGTGACTTACCTACAAGGCAGCCTTTTTATTGTCAGAGTGAATTATGTTTTGAAAATGGAAACATTTCTTCACCAATAAAGGAATGTCTTTAATATGGATTCATTTATTTCAAGAAATCTTTACCTTGCCTTCTACATAGTATTCAGGGTAGTTTACAACAGTTTGCAAAGCTTTGCAAAAATAACAAGGCAATTGTAGAACCCTGTTTTAAAAAAAGAAAAGCAAAAGTTGAAACTATCCAAAAATCAAGGGCTATAGCTATTAAAAATATCAACCTGTAGGAGTAGGTCCCAACAAGATACTGGAAATGTCTTCACACATTCATCATTGTAATTAATTATACCATTTTCATCTTGATTGTGATTCTGGTGGTGATTATATATATGTTTTTTTAAAAGGTCTCTCCATGTGCTGATCTGCAATGCTGCTACTTTTTTGGCTCCTTGGCAACTGACTGAAGATGGTCTGGAGTCCACCTTCCAGGTTAATCACTTGGGACACTTCTATCTCATTCAGCTTCTTGAAGATGTTCTCCGTCGCTCAGTTCCTGCAAGAGTTGTAATAGTTTCCTCAGAATCACATAGGTGAGTTCTGACTCAGAACATGCTGTATGCCACTTAGAGATTTTTAAACTATTAACTGATTTATGAAAGTCCTGAAGCATTTTCTTGGTCAAATGGAAAGTGAGTTCAGCTAGAAGTAATCATGCTGGGACATTCTTAATGTTTTAAATTTTTATTTATCATTCTGCACCCACACCCATTCCCAGCTCCAGGTCAGCAGGATAGATTGATGGCTCCCCCATTGTCAGTTTCTCTCTCCTATGTTAGAAATGAGGGGCAATAATTAAAGCAAAAGTTTCCATTTTTCAAATAAGAACTTCAGTACATAAAAATTAAAACTAATGTAGTATTCCATGAAATCAGTGTGTTAGAGGACTTGAAACTGATATGGTGGCATAGGTTGCTGAATTTACACCTTAGTTAGTACTCAGCTGTAAGTGACTAGTCATCTGTGAAGTTCACTTAGTGTCCTTGTTTCAGTCACTCCTAATTGTACGCAATAAGGTTCTTAAGATAAAATGGAGAACGGAGGAACCCTGGCTGAGATCCCAGGAGTCATGTGTCGTGTTCTGAGCCTGTACTAGGACTTTTGGGTGTGACTTCCTGCTGCTGCTCCACATTCCCCCACCTGGCTGGGAAGCATCTCTGCTACAGCATGGGGAGGGATGCTTGTTACTTATGCTAAGGAATTTTTTTTTTAAGGATCCTGTCCTATCTATGCTTTCAGGTCCTTGAAGGAAGACTGGAATACAAATCTAAATCCTGAGTAAAAGATCCAGCACTGAGACTGGATGTTACATTGAGATATGTCTCTCTTAATATTTGTAAAGTCCTTCTTTTTTGAACAATATTAGTATGAATGCAGGTTTTCTGTGTTGTTTGAGCCATTGATTTTGGTAGGAGATGGAAAAATAATTGATTAAATCTGAATGGCACGACCTTTATTGATTTGTCATTCAACAACTTCAATGCCATACAAAGAAGAATGCACAGTTATTCTTACTGGAGAAACAATGCAATTAAGGTCTTAAAGATTGAATCCAATTTTCTTTCTGCTTTTTCTTTGTTTGAAAACAACAAAAAATAAGGAGTTGAATTAGCCATATCAATGTAATAATAGAAGTGATTTCTCCAGGACTTTTAATTTTGAAAGCAAGCCTCTTTGATTGAGATTTCAGTTTAAAATGTCACAGTTGCTCTTAGAAGTGCAATTTTCTACTGCTCCTAGAAGTCCAATTGACAGAAAAATATGGAAAATTCCATCTGATTTTAGCTGTATTTGTAGCAGTACATTGAATATAGAAAATGTTTGGTAAAAAGGCAAAAACAAATAAAGATAAAATGTTTACTGTATACTCTGATACATTATTACAAAGCTAGTGCCCCCCCCAACCCAGCTGTAAGAATATCTAACAGATTTTAAAAACCTTTCTTCTGTTTTGTTAGTGCTATTGGCTAAGCACATTATGAGTATGGAGGGTACGTAAGTTGTCCCCTCCACCCTGTGGTATATTTTATTGACCTACTATGAAGCTTACTTTTTAAAAATCACGTTTCCCTAAAATGTAACCCCTGGGACCTGGCAAAGAGAGACCAGCCAAGGGTCAGGCTGAACCCCTTTATCACTTCCCAACATAAGGGCTTATGGTTTAAATGATACACTGCAGATAGATTTACTTTAACCATTTTAAATTTATGGCAGCTGAAATGAAAGGAAGCAATTGAAAATGTCCATAATAATCCTCCCTAGTGTTAAGACATGAAACATCTAGTAATTAGGTGGTAAAAAAAAAAAAATCTTGGATGGCCTTATCTTTGCAAATCACTCCAGGTTTGTGAAAGCTAGTAGCGGAGTCCCATTAGAAGAGAGGGAGGCTACCGCAGGGCAGGCAAGTTTAGCACGAGAAATAAATCTGCCAACTCCAATCACTTGCCAGATGTGGAGGGCACAATGGGATATGTATAAATGAGCTGTTATTTAATGGGAGATTATGTTGAATTGTCAGCTGCTTGTTTCTCTGTGTATAACGCTGATCTCCAATAGTTTTTCAAACGACAACTTTGCTCCAGAGCTATTTCTTCTCTCCCTCTTCCTCCCTTGGTGTCATGTGCAGCTTAAATTCATGCTTTTGCAAAGCTTTAAAGCTTGATGAAATAAAGGCCCAAAAAACTCAAAAAAACAACCCAACATAAAGTTGGAACATTCATTGTGTAATTGAGCAAGATCAGCCAAGGTTTATGGAAACTTATTCCCCAATAAGTAAATGGTGTGATTCCAGACCTAACAACTAAAGTAACTAATTGCTTTTCCATTTGTAGGGGGCTTGTCATGCATTAAATCATACTTAAACATATAAAATAATCATTGAAAAGCGCTGCTAGTTTTACAGTGTTGAAATGCCAAAGGGAGCTTGTTAGCCACTACATCTTATTATGTGTATGTGTTTTGCAATCTGTCTGAGAATGCCAGAGCCAGTTTTGGTTACTATTTTTCTCCCCCAATGCCTCAAGAGATGGCAACATTCCACTCTTCTTAGATAGATTTTTTTTTTTTGGAAGAATGGCCTCTGTCTTGTGAGGAGGAGCTGTTCTTTTTCTTCCTTTCAGATGTTGTATGAATGAATGTTGGGGTCAGGGGGTCAGAGATCATACACACTACTCCCACTCCACATATTTATTTGAATGTCCACATGAAGTCTAGCCACTCATAAGCTCTGTATGCCACCAGGAACACCAAAGAAGCAGGAGAGAGACCTATGAACTAAGTAGAACTTTAAATGAACACCCCATACCTTATTATAAAGTTTTTAAGGTGTTTGGGGTTGTAATTTCCACAACATCTAGAGTTTAAAATTCTGATGTTTTACAAAAGAAGCACCTATCTTCTAAAATTAAGGGTGAGTGCCATAAGTGAAAATATTAAATGGTATGTTGTCACCTTAAATATTAAATTGGTTAGTCTTTAAGATGCCACAAGGTTCTTTCCCCCCTTCATGCCACAGACTACAAAGCTACCTTTATTGAAATAGGTTGTGAAGCCTGTTTTCTGGAAGTAGGCCCCAGTGAACTTATTGGGACGTGCTTCTCAGTGAGCATGCATATAATTGCACTGTAAGCATTTCCCCCACCCATTTAGTCTGTATTTCTAAGTCTCATGCTTGATCCCTTCACTTTGGGTATGATAGACAGTACCAGTCCAGGTATAACTTGCCACCAAGCAAAGGGAGGCCCCAACAGTGGTGCATCCTCAAGTTGGGGGTGTTTGCACCTCATAAATGCTTTCCATTACAAGCAAAACACTATTTCAGCTCCAGTAGGTGACATGCATCTACACAGATACACTAGTCAGCTAACAAGATTAGGATGCTAACTGCTTGGGTTAGATCAAGGGTTGTGAACCTGAGTAGCATTGGTCTCACAAGGGCCACTGCTGCATTTTAGGACCCTAACCTCCCCAGAGTTCTCCAGATCTCATCTGACTGCAGCAAGCAAAGAAGATTCAGCATAGCACAGAATTTTGAGGTTTATTCCAGCCTACAGGAAAGGTCTACAAGAAACAAAATTTGGAAAGGTCTGCATAGCATTTGGAAAGTAGCAGCACCATGTTTAAACATACACTTCTGCTATTTTTTTGCCCCTTATTTCTTGTTGATATTCAGTTTAATAAACCACCAATATAAGGACAGGCAGATGGCTATCTAGAAAAATTCCTTTTCATGTAGAAGCATTCAGTTGTTTTTTTGCTACCTTGTTATTATTAAAAAAGAAAAGAAAAGGAAGGAAGGAAGAAACAAACAGCTGGTGTTTAATGACTCTGTCAGACCCAATTAAAAAACATCAACTAGTTACTTTGATTTGTGCTCAGTCATGCCATGGGTATACTTAAAAACATTAGACTCTGCCAGAGCTCATTTTGGCTTTGTTCACATTTATCTTTTATACCTTTAAGGCTATTGATGGCATATAACCAATGTTACAGCCCCTTTCTAGCCATCAATTTTTAATCTAAAAAGATTCTAAGAAGCAGCAAGTCTCATGTGTAGTTACTTGGGCACTTAAACTCCAGAGTATGCATTACTTGTGTACTAGAAGTGGGAGAAGATAAATGACTAAGGCTGTTCAGTTACTCTGCTTCAAAAGCCAAAAATTTTGATCTCAAAATATTTACAATTTCTGCTTAATGCAATTATAGTGCTTTTTTAAAAGAAAAGAAAAGAAAACTCATTATAAGGGAAGAAATCAGGCAGTACAAGAAAACAGTTCCTGTAGTAGAATTGCAACCCTGAAAATAAAATATTACTATTTCTGCTGTTCTCAAGCAATGAAACTTTAGTCAGCGGAAAGATGCAGCTATTACTGGACACACCTGCTCTGGGCTTTGTATACTCTCACCAGCTGGAAATGATTGTACCAACTTCTTTCCTCCAAGTTCTTTCCTCCAATTTCTCCGCATTTCCTGTATATGGACTCAGAGATAGGCTTTACTGCCTTTAGTTAAAAAGAATGGCCCATGACTCCATCAGGGAGACTTCCCATCAAATAAATGATGGGTGCTGTGCCAACACAACCTCTAAGCTCCAGAATCCCACCATGCAGTCAAAGTGCTGAACCTTTTAAGGAGGAACCTGGATCCACCTTTGCCAACCTCTCCCACACTGCCTAACAAATTAGCTGCTATTTCTGGTTTTTGTATTTTTAAAAAGTGGTCTAGCAGCCATGCTGAACTTTTTTTTAAAAAAACTAACCTACATGAATATAATAATTATAATAATCTGATACTGAGAGTGTGAACTGACAGGGGAGATGCACATGGTTCCTGTTGCTATCAAAGGCATAATGCAAATATGTAGACTGAATCATGGGCAGGGGAAGCAGGAGAGAGAGACAAGAATCTGCTTGGAATCCTTTCTTATTACAAAATGCCAAGGAGCACTCTGCTAATTCTTGTGTTGTAGAACACATTCCAGTGTTCCATTATTGGTCTTGGTAAGTCTAGAAATCAAGGTACCTAGACCTTGCCAATTTGGGCAATCAAATGTGTTTCTACATATCTGGTTACCTTTTCAGGTGTGTTTTTTTTAAAAAAAAAAATGGTTTCCCAGTTGCCACTATCCTCACCTTGCTATAGACATCAGTTGATCAATAAATATTTTGTATGCCTAGAATGTGCTCTCCTTCAGAACCAGATATATGTTCTGATGTTCATAAGATCCAGCAGTAGGTGGGTCTTGTCACAGTGTCTTTTGAAAACAAAAACACCCACCCCTTGGTGAAATGTTTGAGGAATAGTCATATGAATTCAGCCTTTAATGCTTTTATTTGGCTTATTAAGGCTCAGTAACACACAGTTAGCAAATCTTGTTTTAGATACCTGCATCCTTCCCATGTGTGCTTTGTTTATTTAATTTGCTTGCTTGTTTATTTGCTTGTTTAATTACTTTGCCTAAAACCAGTATGGATTACACAATAAAACAGGTCCTCTCTGCAGGTTTAAATAGAGACATTCATTTTTTCTTTATCCAAATGTGTTTAAGTAAAAAAAAAAGCAATTGTATTAATTCAGGAAGCCAGGGTGAATTGGCATGTCTTACAGAGCTATGTGAGTTTAGCAACAGTCAAATATCATATGGATGGTCATTCCAGTGGTGGTGGAGAGCTGAAAGTAAAAGAAAGAGAATGGATAAATCTACTCCCTCATATGATATGGACATAATTTTGTAGACCTTAACCATTTTCCATTCCATTTTAAGGAAGATGGCAAGTTACGTTTTTAGTTTATAATGACCCAATTTACTTTATATATAACACTATACTCCTGATGTCTGTGGAGCAAAGGTCCTTCTTAACCAAGAGAAGAATTTAGGAAGACTGTTGTTGTTGTTGTTGTTTAGTTGTTTAGTGGTGTCTGACTCTTTGTGACCTCATGGACCAGGGCATGCCAGGCACTCCTGTCTTCCACTGCCTCCCGCAGTTTGGTCCAACCCATGCTGGTAGCTTCGAGAACATTATCCAACCATCTCGTCCTCTGTCGTCCCCTTCTCCTTGTGCCCTCCATCTTTCCCAACATCAGGGTCTTTTCCAATTTTAGTATATGTGCTGCCGAAGCGAGCACTATCAGGGTCTTTTCCAAGGAGTCTTCTCTTCTCATGAAGTGGCCAAAGTATTGGAGTCTCAGCTTCAGGATCTGTCCTTCCAGCGAGCACTCAGGGCTGATTTCCTTAAGGATGGAGAGGTTTGATCTTCTTGCAGTCCATGGGACTCTCAAGTCTCCTCTAGCACCATAATTCAAAAGCATCAATTCTTTGGCAATCAGCCTTCTTTATGGTCCAGCTCTCACTTCCATACATCACTACTGGGAAAACCATAGCTTTAACCTTTGTTGGCAAGGTGATGAACTGTTTATTTGTTTATTTTTAAAGGTTCACGGATATTAAAGACAACTCAGGAAAACTTGACTTCAACACACTTTCTCCATCAAAGAAGGAATACTGGTCTATGCTAGCCTACAACCGGTCTAAGTTGTGCAATATTCTTTTATCCAATGAGCTGAACCGCCGCCTTTCTCCCCATGGGGTGACATCAAATGCAGTGCATCCTGGAAATATGATGTACACATCCATTCATCACAACTGGTGGCTGTTTACCCTGCTGTTTACCTTGGCTCGCCCTTTCACTAAATCCATGGTAAGTGAACTACATTTTATACATCTTTGGATTATTAAGTGTGCTAGATTTTCAGAAATCCTACTGTAACTTTCTTATTTCAGCAACTTTCATAACTGCTAACTTCAGCAGTGGCTACCATAACCATGAAACTCTGAATAAAGGAGTCTGCATTTCTAGCTTGCTTTGATTGTTTTTTGATAGACAGTTGTGCATTTTCAGTGTCGTGCAATTCTGTGCATATATGTTGTGTACAGTGTGAATATCAAGTGAGTCTTTGCTGAGTGGTGGATCAGAGATGTGAGAGAAGAGAGAGGTGGAACTGCAGGTAGCATTATGCTTGGGAGATGCTATAAAGATGGGATGGATAGAAGAAAAATAAATGCTGACATCTTTTTGAAAGCAAAACAACAACAACTCTGAAATATATGAATGATTAACTCCATAGCATCTCATTGACTTTCATAACATCTAAAATTTGGAGCTGATTTCATATACTTGCTACAGTTCTGCCTTAAAACAAAATGTTTGTGTTGGCACCTAGGGAAGCAGAAAAGTATCAAATCTTAAGGCTGCAAGAGCTTAGCAGATGTTTCAGTGAACGGAATTTTCAAATTCTTTAGCATTAAAAATAGCTAGAAATCTGAGGTGCTTGGGTTACACTTTCTGTTTCGGTGCAGAGCCAATCATTGTGCTTGAGTTTTAACAGATGTGCTGTTCTTTTTTTTCCCAAGTGGATGGGAATATAACACTACTACTGCTGTGTAGTTATAAATTATAATCAGAAAAATTTCTTAACCTTAGATCGGTATAGTGAAATAATTGTATGCTCAAGCAATATGCCTGCATGTATATGCCCCAGTGCCACTAAGAAGATCCATGCTGGTAAGGAGATTAAAGCATATATATTTCTTGCTGGATTGGTCAAGTGAATTTCACATTTGGATACACCTTTTATCAGTCAGATAAAGGTGAGATATACTGTCCTGAAAAGATACTAAATACTTTTTTAAAATGAAAGCTCAGATTCTGGGGGTGCCTGCCCAGTGGTATTCCTAGAAACCTTCATGGGCACCTTGTTTATATCATCCATAAACAAATCTGATTCAGTAGAATTGCTCAGATATGTTAATGATAGTTTAAAGGAGGATTTAAGAAGCAATACTTTTTAAAAATCCTGCTTTATTATTTTCAGTCTTTTCATTTTTAGCACACCTATGACTTTACCTACCACCTACTAAAGCTGACAGTACTTAAGTAGTGAACACATGGTGCAGTGGATTCATGAATGGCACCCAATATGCTTACCTTACCTTAGCTGAATGCCAGCTTGTTCTCCACCTTCTTCTTTAATTAAACTTTAAAATGAACAATGAAGAGCAAGAACAGAGAAATACTTGAGATTATTGGCTTGGAAGAAAATGATCTGCACCCTAGAGAAAGCCAATTGCACATAAGCAATTCCCCAGTGGATCATATTTAGCCTGGGTGTCAGCACAAAACTCTTGACATTGAATCCTCCCTCACAGACCAAGTCATCAAACCATCTTTGATCATGCTTTATGCAACAGCAGTTTCAGTTATTAAACCTCCTACAGGGTCTGCTGCTGGCAGGCTAAACCACTGTTATTTCTTTTTTTAAAAAAAACCCAGCCAGGATCAATCCAAATAGAGGCAGAAATCCTGAAATCCCTTGTTCACAGTGGGCACCACTGAAGTGGTTTTGAGGCTGTTTTTTGGCAGTTCAGGATGCCAGTTCATACTGAAGTAATTAAAGTTATGCGCTCTAAATGGTATAACTATTTTGATTCTAGTTAGCTTGTAGGCTGATCTCAAGTATGGAAGAGCTTGCATTAAACTTCAAAGTGTTAGTGAAGTAGTAGGGAACCTGCCCTCCTCAGTTCTTACCCTTTGCTTTTGGACTTCAGCTCCTGTCATCACCAGCCTGCAAGGCCAATGGTCAGGGCTTATGGAAGTTGCAACTACTGAAGGGCCACAGGTTTTCCAACCCTGGTTTAGTGTATAATATTTTCACTATATATTGGTAATTTGGTAACTTAAATATAATATCTTACCAATGTTGTTCAGTCCTCACAAAAGTAAGATATTTAGTCAAATACTCAAGAAATCAAAAGTCACATGCAAGGAACCAGGAGAACCAGTCAAATACACAAAAAGCTGAAGAGAAAATAATTTTTCCAGAGAGTAAAAAAGACCAGGGACTTAGCTACATTGGTCAAATTAAAGGTAAAGGTAAAGGGACCCCTGACCATTAGGTCCAGTCGTGACCGACTCTGGGGTTGCGGTGCTCATCTCGCTTTATTGGCCGAGGGAGCCAGCGTACAGCTTCCGGGTCATGTGGCCAGCATGTCTAAGCTGCTTCTGGTAAACCAGAGCAGTGCATGGAAATGCCGTTTACCTTCCCGCCGGAGCAGTACCTATTTATATACTTGCACTTTGCAGTACTTTTGAACTGCTAGGCTGGCAGGAGCAGGGACCAAGCAACGGGAGCTCACCCCATGGCGGGGATTCGAACCGCCGACCTTCTGATCGGCAAGTCCTAGGCTCTGTTGTTTAACCCACAGCGCCACCCGCGCCCCTAATTGGTCAAATTACAATGTTATAAATGTGTTATAACACTGTGACACCAGATGGCGTTGTAGAGCTGAAATCACAACTCAATGATATTTTCCATTGTGAGCTTTACGACTTTTTTAAAAGAGCGTTTTCAGAGTGGTTTTTTATAGCTTGGTAGATCTAGTCCCAGTCATCACAGGCTGAAGGCATAGCTGGCCTGGAGGGCAGGATGACTCCTGCCTGTCATGGCCAGCAGGAGGAACAACCCTAATGAGAAAAGTCATCCATCCCTATCACAACATAAAAATTCATGGTCAGTAAAAATTTTCATTTTCCTACATTTCCTAAGAGCTGGAGCTTGCAGAGGAGCAATTCCAAATAGGTTGCCCCTTTAGGCATGATATGGTTTCACACACTTGGGTGCATAAACTTACATATGTCTGTATAGCTGGAGGTCATCTGAACAATAATATGTAGAAGGTTTCTTAAAGTGTGCTTTGTGCCATGATATTGATACTTCTTCCTGACCTTTAGGAATGGCTGGCTTGCTTTACCTAACTCTGGTCTTTATTTCTGTTCATGCCATCTTTGTAAAAGTGCCATACCGCTTTAAACCTTTCCCCAATCAGTTTCATATGATGGGTTCTCTTTAATCATTTACATTCTGGGGAAAGTCAAATATTCCATAAGAAGCCAAAGTAATCTAGCTGAATATATAGTGTTTGTGCAGCTGGATATTTTATTTATTTGAAGTATTGCGAGAACTCTCTTCTGACTTTACAGAAAAAAGGATGATGAGTAAACAGTAAGAGGGTCCAAGTAATCTGAACCTGAAAGTCCCTTCTTTTAGAGCAAAGTCATAACATTTTCCATGTTCCAAAAAAGAAAAAGAAGTCTACAAAGCTATATAATGCTCTTATAGTACTGCTGTTTCTTTCTTACTTTGACCAGTCTTTAAAAGTGTTGATATTACCAGATAGAAAAATACTAATTACTGTCTATTCTATGATATTTCATTCATCATTACTTATATTTTTTGGCTAGGCACAATACACACATAACATTAACATTTTAAAATGAATTTTCCTTGCCCTTTTCTGTTCTCTTTCTGCTCTGTTCTTTCACTAAATGTCTTAAGATGTTTATATATCCCATTTTCTTTCAGAGGTATTAAAGCTGTTCAATACTCTGATAGAAATACAAGATATTTTGAACTACTGTTCCATATTTTTAAAAATAAATGATGCAGGGAATGTGTGGTCATACCTCTTAGTTTGTGCATAGTGCAATCCAAGCATGGGTGACAACTTGAAAAAAATATTGGGGGGCCCAGGTAAGCCCCACCCCACATAATTGATGACATGATGCAGGGCACACACACCATTTGAATGGTAATGCCCATCAACTTTTGTGGGGAAGCTCCCTCTAATATTATAGGTGGGGGTGAAGGGACCTTAGCCTCTAGGAGTTGATTTTTAATTTTCAAGTTTATTTTTTAAAAAAAATTATACCCTGATTTTTGATGAGCCTGCTCCACAAAGCAGATTACAGTGTGAAATATACAAATGCAACACACACAAATAATAAGCCTAATGAATTGTTTATTATTGATTATTGTTTTGCTGTTCTTTGAACCTTGTTAGTGGAAAGGCATATACATTATTGTAATAGGAATGAATCATCCCCAGCAAAAATTCAGGTACAGCCACTCACAGTGTCAGGGAACTGCCATTGGAGAGTCAGGTGGTGGAAGGGCTCAAGGAGGTTAAGAGATCATCAGATGCTGAGGAAGGAACCAGCAGGGGGAGAGGGAGAGTTCCTGCAGAAACTCAGGCGGAGGGATGGCTCCAAGATGCTTCCAGTGAGAACAGCGGGGAGGGCTCAGGACCTCCGCTGGGGACGCCTACTCCGCGCAGGAAACTGTCACGCAGAGAATCCAGACGTAGAGTTTCCGTTAAGGAACTCTTATGTTGGCGTAAATTCCGGAAGCGTCCACTGACGGATTCTGCCAGCGATTGAGGGAGTCATGCTTTGAGGGCTCCCGTAAAGGCAGAGCTTTGAGACCTATGCAAAGCTCTGAGGGATTCAGCTTTTACGCACAAGCAGCTCATTATCCCATCACACACAGCTATGGCCCGGCACTAACTAAGAGTCTCTTGCTGATTGTTCATAGCTGCATTGACCCACCAACATACAGCAGTCCTCCATCTGGCCCCTGAGTTTAAATATCTAGAGACAAAGGAGTGCTTGCTAGCTGGGTTTTGTCTGCTGTTACTCTTGGCGTGTACAGTAATACTCAGTATCACATTTCGGTGTCTCCTTACTGCTGACATTCACTAATCACCTTCAGTGTTGTGTTTGAACAAACCTCAGCTTATTTGTACTAAGCCGAAATAAGTAAAAGGTGGATTCAGTTTAGCACGTTTGAACTTAAAACAGAAAATGCATACAACAAAATAAAACAAATAGAAGAAAAGAAAAATAATCTCACAAATTCTGTTGATGTGAAAACAGTTCACTACCTTCCTCTAAAGACTGTTGTGTGATCTTATCTAAGATGATTTATTATGTATGTTGAAATGATTGATCCTGTTTGGCCTTTTCATTCAATTATGAAAGAAAAGGGAATAAATATTACTGAATTGATCACTCAGTGTTCAATATATAAATATGGATTTAACCTGTCCATTACTTATTTCAATTATTGTGGAAATATTGATTGCAAAACACACACAACCATAATGCACTTTAAAACTTTCCAGTTCAGGTATGCATATTGCTTTGGATTTTTTGGGAGGGGAGGGCTGTCAGAGTAAGAAGGAGACATTTGTGTATCATTTTATTTTTCTGCTTTCTAGAGTTTTTAGATTAGTCATATCAATCTCTTCTTGGCAGTTGGATGACAAATATAAAGATCATAGTCAAATTCCATCCATTATTTTAGTGAAACCATATATATTTGCAGTTAATACCAATATTGATATAGCAAACTCTTCTGTGCGTGCCAGAAATGCATATACAGTACTTGAGGAATTATATTAATTGGAAAAACATTCCATAGAAAAGAGATAAATATAACAGTCACATTTAAAATAAGTCATTTTTTATGTATACAAAGAGCTGTTCCTGTAGAAAACTCTTGTATATTTATCTTCAATATATATGGTCCGGCTAACAGCACTGCATGTTTCTGAAATAGTGGCAAATTCCATGTATAATCTTTATTCCTCCTTATTTTGGATAGGTTATATACTATTTCCTACCATATTTATTTCTCCCTTTCTTGTTAGCAAATTGGCATCTCAAGGTGACTGAGTGGTTGGTTTACAGTGGGCCATGTTTAGTGGCTATATTTCCATACCAGCTGTAAATACCGTCTATCCAACACGTATATGGCCAAATCACCTTTCAATAAAGATTTTTAACTTTTGAAACTTATGAAACCAAGAATATAACATGGTGCCATATGCAGTTGGAAGTATTGGTTATCCATTGTGCATCTTCTATCACACAGGTGGAGGGGATTCAGCACATTAAGGCACCACTTCTCAGTACAATGGTACCTTCGGTTGTGGACAGGATCTGTTCTAGAGGTCCGGTTGGATCCCGAGGTTTCTGCAACCTGAGGACCACTTCTGCGCATGCGCAGACCGCTTCTGCGCATGTGCGTGTGGCAAAACCTGGTAAAATACTTCTGGGTTTGTCGCGCGCACATCCCAGAGGTTTACGTAAACGGAGGTTTGACTGTAGTTGAGTAGCACAACACTTGAGAGTTTGTCAAGGACTGAGGTAGAAGATGGCAAGGGTGGAAATGAGGGGTTGGTGGGTGAGTACAGCTAGGTTCTGTTAATAAATTCACGATGCTGGTAATGTATGACTGAGTAACAGAACACATGGTTAGGGAATCAGTTTGTGTGCCCCTCTCTCCACCTTACCTCACAAACCTGCTGTAATATTTAAACACATTGCATGCATGCCCATTCCATTGATCCTAGGTGCAATATGTGTGAT
This sequence comes from Podarcis gaigeae, assembly GCF_964106915.1. NCBI lineage: Eukaryota > Metazoa > Chordata > Lepidosauria > Squamata > Lacertidae > Podarcis > Podarcis gaigeae. The sequence goes on from NC_139684.1 coordinate 48,359,430, forward strand.
ATTTAGCTCTGTATTTTAGGAATTAAAATATCATACCTATTCACATTAGATTAGATTACTTAATTTCTATACCTCTGAATATATTAAAAATATCTCTAAACAGTATTCAGAAAACTGAAGCAAAAACAGACATCTTAAACAAAATATTTCAAAAATGTAGTTCCATATTAAAATGTTACATTAATACAGTTACTAATATATATTAATCAATATAAATTCATTTTCCTTCTGACACACCCTCCCTCTCACCCTCCGGGTTCTAACCTAGGGTTCAGCAAATTCTCAGCTCACCTGTCAGGATGTCACCAGAAGGTGTGCTGTCTTCCAGGTGTGAATTACAATGAACATAATCAATGTTGCAAAGCACCAGGGCATTTTTTCAGGTGGAACTCACTGGAACTCAGGTTGAGCTCTCAAGTGGGCACTATTGCCATTATAAGAGTTCATGGTGAGTTCTGGCATATCTTTTTCTAGAAAAATAGCACTGTCACCTCCATTGGACTTCATGATGAAATAAGAAATGGGTCTCTATCACTGAAGAAGAAGAAGAAGAAGAAGAGTTTGGATTTGATATCCCGCTTTATCACTACCCGAAGGAGTCTCAAAGCGGCTAACATTCTCCTTTCCCTTCCTCCCCCACAACAAACACTCTGTGAGGTGAGTGGGGCTGAGAGACTTCAGAGAAGTGTGACTGGCCCAAGGTCACCCAGCAGCTGCATGTGGAGGAGCGGAGACGCGAACCCGGTTCCCCAGATAACGAGACTACCGCTCTTAACCACTACACCACACTGACTCACTGAAAGCTGGATATAAAGAGTCAGCAAGGATACAGAATAGAAGAGATAATTGCTACAAGGTTATGGACAAGTTTCCATTACACCCTTTTCATGGTAGCCACTACATGACCTGAGCTCCAGTTGTCAGCACTCTGCAGAGAAATTGATCCTATGGAGGCCGAGAGATTTGTATGCATTAATGCTAAATATGCCACTGGGATTTTGTGAAAAGCTGCTTCAAGAGTCTGCCAGTATGTGCAGGATTGTGGGTGTGATACTGGATATATACAACTGGCTAGAGATGAGTGTGTGTATCACCTTCCACATTGGAACACATTGGTAGTATAAATAATATTCACAAGGCTGCAAAGTTTATTGCTTCTGACTTTCTCACTTTCCCCATCAATTCTACTCTGACTTAAAACAATTTTAATTGCATGCTGTTCAAATACAAAAGTGGGCATTATTGTGTGTCTACCAAGATGATTCCAAAATTTATAACCCCAATGAAACTTCCCTTATTGATGGGTACACAAACAGTCCCAACAAATATTTCATGGTTGAGCTGAAGGTTAATGGAGTCATCAACAGAGCCTTTGATATCTTCATGTGATTTTGAAGACGTAGAAAATATGCAGTAGGTGTAGATTTTGTATCTTTCCCCTTGTCAGTGGGTAAAAATCACCAGAGGAAAGTGACCAGAGGAAAAAGGATGAAGCAGTCCTTTCCTCAACAATGTTCTTCCACTCATGAGCATAGCCTCTAAGTCTGCTCATCATTTATATCATCAGTAATAATGATGATGTCTGGAGAGAATTATTACTATCTGGAGAGAGTAGCACAAGGCAGCTCACAAGTAGTTTGTCCTGGTCTGGGTTTCAATATACATGTGTCCTACAGATACAGTTGTTCAAAAGAGAGGATTGGGTTTTCCGCAGCTAGCCATAGTCCGGTACTGTGTAATGTGTGTGACAAAGTCCTTAGATTATATATATAAACTATTATTCATGATTAACTAAAGGAAATTTTTGTACTAAGAATTACAAATGTGTGTTTTCATGGCAAGGAGAAAGGTAGACTTATAAATCATAATATAAATCTGATAGATTTATGAATGAATGTTCTTGGTTTTTAGTTGTTTGGATACTTACGGTAAATTTTGGGGCAGGGGAAATGCCTCTGCCTTTCATAGATTCTTTCAAAAATAAGAGGAAGAAGATTTTCTCTCTCTACTTCAGAGACACATATTACTCTGCCAGCTTGAATAACCGGCCATGTTTCAGCCCCAAATGTCAAAAATAAACAGATGAAAGTGTGTGTTATATTTTTTCACTGTTGTCAGATGCTATTGGTTTGTCTTTTTCAGAGTTCTATTTATTTCAGTAAATGCTGTTACCTCTGCAGCTCTACTTTCTTAGACTTCCATCAGAACCATTCTCTTGAGGTCAAATAAATGAATTATCAACTTTTTTTTATCCCTGTTATCCATTTTGCTGCTGACACTTAGAAGTTCCCTGGTTATTTATTTATTTTGTTTGTTTTCTGTAGTAGAACAAAGCCACCGGATCATGATGTTAACTGTCACTTTTTGGAAAACAGAGGCTGATGCATCTTCAGCCTGAAAGTGAGGCTAGGAAACAATATACCCCTTTTGTTTGTGATACGACATGCATTTTATTAAATTATGAACTAGCGAAGGCAGAGTGAATTGAATGCTGAATTTTAAAAATGAGATCACTTCCAACTAGCCAAGCCACACTCTGCTCTTTGCCAATAGATTTAGTCCTCATATACACGTTCAGTACACGTAGAATTACCACTTTCCAGTTCTCAAAGCCAAATGGCCTAAGTAGCATTTTTTACTAATTGTTGCTGATTAAAAAAATTAAGTAATGGTTTAGGAGAGGGCTAAGCAACCCCCGCCCCAATTTTCCACCCCAAATTATCCCCATCAAATAGGGCAACAGTTTCTTCAAAGGCCTCCAGTTTAGTTTGGGTCCATCATGCCAAAAATTGGGTGAAGTCATGCCAAAATAAAAAACCAAATTACCCAACTGCAACAAGATTCTGGTTTGATTCTTACCTTTTGTTTCAGGAGGGAAGTGAACATGTTGGAGCCCAATCACAGCTATGTTATAATCCTATATTTCTCTATTGTATCCTGTGGGCATCTCTACTTTAGGGTACACTTGAATTTTGATCTTGCTGGTCGTGCAAATATTTTGGGTGGTCCTTTGCAGTCCTAGAACCCATCTCTGTGGGGTTTGCAGATGCATTACAGTGCATATCATGCTTAAAATTTGTGCTTATTTTAAAGCTTGAGGTTGTTCTTGGCATCCATCAGTCTCAAGAGACCCTGGAGTGTACCTCTGGGGATGAAGTCAAACAGCTGCATCAGCAGCACTGCAGTGACCTCCCTGGGGTCCAATCCTGGGTGGTGTGTATGGAGATCCTGGATTGCCCAGTTGATAGGACTCCCTTACCATAATATGTGTGAAGTTATGTAGGTTTGGTGTGGTCACTGAAGAAGATACTGTTCAGATCTCTGTGCAAGTATACAAACCCCCTGAAGAAGGCCTTTTTGTTGTTATCAGCAGCTGGATACATAGTCTCTCTTTTTTGCAGCTTTCCACAAGATTGGTTTGAGTTTGTTTCATTGAACCAATTTCTTTTAATTTGATCTTATATTCTTTAATAAAAATCAAGAAAGGAGTAGTCCGCCATATACAAAGTTTCTTAAGGTATTAATTGTAAATGTTTACATGAGGCTAAAGACGCTCCAGGTTGAGATCTACCATTTTGTATGTTCATTGAGACCTGTTGCTATAAGGGTTCAAAACAAAAACAAACAAACCCCAATTTGCTGTAAAATAGTATGCTTCCTCATTAATATTCATTGTTTTATTTTAAAATATTTGCGTATATTACACAATACATCTAGTCTTAAAGAGTGTAGAAAGATAGATTTTCCTACAAAATGTTCCATTTTTGTTTGTATGATCTTGAATTATGAATTATAGCAGTTCTTAATTCTTTATTTTTGAGGAATCTGAGGATCTTTTTAAAAAGTCCTTTCAGCATAGCATTTATGCAAGAATAACTACTCTTGGATTCAATTGCGTTTAAGGAAATGTTGTTGTATGGCTTTTTATGTTCCGAACTTCAATCAGCCAGTGCCAGCAGTATCCCTAAAGAAACACCCTCAATAGACCATTTTCAGCATTTTGCTGCAATTAAACTCCTCTGGTTTTAGCCCTCAGGCAATTTAGTACCTTTTTACATATGCACATTATGAACTTTTGACCAGGGCCTGGTAGTCATATATTAGAGAGCAGCTTTTGAAAGCAGACTTAACAAGTTCCTCTGAGTATTACATTCCGAGTCAGTTGTGGAAAAGGTAATTTAACCAACTTGCAGAGAGGCCATTCAGAATCTTACTGATGATCCTAAATATGTCTCCCTCTCTCTCTGCCCCCCCCTTTCTTGTTTCCTCTGGAAGCTGGTAGCAAGAGCTCTCAAAGTATGTGATTGATCTTTTATTCAGTAGCTAACGAGGGCTGTGATTCTATTAGTGCTCTACAAGGCAAGGGAACAGTGATTTAATGAAGTGTCTGGTGAGCTGGTCATAGATTTATCCTGTTGTCTCTAATTTGCAGAGCCCTTGCGAGTGGTAAAAGAAACTGCACTCACGCTGCCATTAGGCAGGTATTTCCTTAGTAAATTGTTGTAAGGTCAGGTGTAGTTACCTTAGTGGAGACAATGCCTTACCTCCTCAGTGTCTCCAGATGACAGCCGCTGCACTAAGCACTCACTGAAGCAGAAACACGGAGATCAGAGGTCCATTCCGAGTCCCCCTTAGCCAATGCTTGAGCAGATGAACTGCCAAGTGCAGCTAATAGAGTCATAATTGGTGATTAGAACTGGGAAGGCACAATGACATCTTAATACAAACTGGTGCGTACTGTAGTTAGTGCCAGCTGTTGTTAAGTGTGTTGGTGTGGACTAATATGTGTTTTCTCTGCTTCAGTTCTAAGCAATTAGGCGACACATCTTTAATAGTTATTGAGCAGCCAGAAAATAAAGGGTGGTGGTTGTGGGAGAAAATCCTAGGCCCATCAAAATGGCATTCATGTGCTTATTGTACACTTAGCTCAGCATATAAGCTGTCAGCATTAGCTCTGAAATGATGCAGTAAAAAGTTGGCATAAAGAGCAGAAATCTAATAAATATGGTGTGGTGCTTTTTTTGCTTCACCAGTGGCAGAGCTTTTATTCTTCCCTGTTCTCAGGGATCATTGATTCCCCCCCCCCCCAAAAAAAATGAGCCATTTCCTTTCTGATGAATAACTATCCTGCTGCAATTTGCTGTTTTACCAAATTGTTACAGCTGGCACTGGAAGCTTCTGTACCCGAATTAACCACAAATTAGTTTTGGTTAAGGGCAGCGTGTTAGGTTGGGGTAACTGGTATATAAGGCAAACATGGAAACTGTTGAGACCAGAATGGAAGGGCTTTTATTGTTGCAACAATTTTTTGTCCTTTGTTCTTGTGCACCAAAATGGTACTTAGGAAGAAGCACATGAATGAGCTTCTGTAGCTCATTAGAGTGTTAGTAGCCACACAGAATTGGTTAATGCGGCCTGATTGCTTTCCACTTAATTCTTTCATTTATTTCATGTTTATTCCATCTTTCATGTATTTATTTGTTAATTACATTTCTATTCCATTCTTCTTCCATAATGGAACTCAATATGGCATGCATGGTTTTCCTGGCAGTCTCCCATTCAGGCCCTGATCTGACCCAGACCTGTTTAGATTCAGCAATGTTCCTATATCATCGGCCTTCATATCATATACTTCCAGCAAAGATCTCAGAGCAATGTGCATGATATTTCCATACTCTCACTCCAAATTTAACTTCACAAGCCTATGAAGGAAATCAGACTGGAATAGTGTGTGACTGCTGCAAGGTTACCAAGCAGTTTTCATGGCTTTTGTGGGGATTTGAGCCCTGATTTCCCTAGCCATAGTCTGACACTCTCAGCACTACATCTTGTAGGTCTCATAAGTGTGACAATAGCTTGCTATTTGCTTTTCCTATCTTTGAACGTAGTATCTTATTTTTATATCATTTTCTACCTAAGAACTGTGCTATGTAACCTGAAGGATGGTAAAGGTAAAGGTAAAGGTACCCCTGCCCGTACGGGCCAGTCTTGACAGACTCTGGGGTTGTGCGCCCATCTCACTTAAGAGGCCAGGGGCCAGCGCTGTCCGGAGACACTTCCGGGTCACGTGGCCAGCGTGACATCGCTGCTCTGGCGAGCCAGAGCCGCACACGGAAACGCCGTTTACCTTCCCGCTGGTAAGCGGTCCCTATTTATCTACTTGCACCCGGAGGTGCTTTTGAACTGCTAGGTTGGCAGGCGCTGGGACCGAGCAGCGGGAGCGCACCCCGCCGCAGGGATTCGAACCCCCGACCTTTCGATCGGCAAGTCCTAGGTGCTGAGGCTTTAACCCACAGCGCCACCTGCGTCCCTAGGATGGTACTGCCAGACAATTTAGATCTTTAGTAAGTGACATTTGAATTTATGTGATGTGCTATTTAATTTGTTGCTTGCTGTTTGTGCCAAAGGATCCCTGGATTTTGGCCCCCATGAAAAGAACTGTAATTTTTATATGTCAGTTCTGGAAAAAAAGGAAATAGGTGTGGGAAATCAGTCAAATAATTTGCATGTAGTTAAAGGCAGGCTGTACAATGTGCTTGCTAAATGGTAAGATTCCCAACTTGCACATGTTTTTACTGGGATGTCCGTAGCATAGTCTCCTCCTGTGCTGAACTAGTATAGCACAGTATATTGTCATATAGCAGATCAAGCAGAAATCCTGCTTCTGTGGATTGGCATCTTGACAATTAGCTTTCTGTGAATTTTAATTGTAAGCTGCTTTGGGAGCCAATCTTGACTGAAAGGGGGGTATTCTTTCTTGTTTCTGCAAACCTTATGAAATTCAGTGCACTTTTCCTTCTGTAAATGCCGCGTCCTGCAATTTCTGTGGTTATATTTCAAAGGGAACTATTTGAAACAAGGAGCCATGTTTTATGGACTGCACTACTACAGATTGTAAGTGTTGTTGGGAGTGGGGGACATAACTGAATGCATCCTGAGTAAGAGAGATTCCCTGCATGTACAATATTAGCATTATCAGAGAACAATCAATACTGGAACTTTTTTCCTTGACATTTAGGATGCGTAAGAAGAGCATTCAAACATGTAGTTCCTTAATCTGTTATTTTAAGTAGTATAATCCAGGAATGGTTTTATCATCTTCCCTGGTGTGTGTGTGACATGAAGAAAATTGTTCAAGGAGAAAATGGTGAATGTCACTGAAAATGTGTTTTTATTTATTATTAAAACATTTATAGGCTGCACTTCACCCTTCTGGATACAGTGGGCATGAATAAAATTAAATACGCCACAAAAATGCAAACAGGAAACAATCTTATTTAAACAATGCGAGGCAAATGAAAACACTAAAATCATTCTAAAATAATCTTATCAGGAACACAGATAAGTTTTGACCTGGCCCTGAACAATTGTAAAATCACTGGGTTGTGCTGCTAGGGGAAGCCACCACAGAGAAGACTGCGCTTCTTGTAAGGCTTTGTTTTCTGTACTTTTTTCTTCCTACTTATTTCTTAATATTACAGTATTAGGGTTTGTTACCAATTAAGTAAAATTTGCATATTGCGGTCTGGCAAAGACCTTGAACAGTTTTACACTGAACTTCTGTGAAGCTGAACTGTATCTCCAGATAAAACTGGTCAGCAAGAGGATTCAAAACAAGTTAACTAAAGTTTCTAATTTTCTAATAATGTCACTTGTGTCTTTTGCAATCTTATTATAGTATTTTCTAGCACACTTCCATATCATCATTGTCATTTTAAAAAGTTCTGTGATGGGACTAGAAATCTAAGCCTTTTAGCCCATAGATCATTTCACTAGGAAACTCCATAAATGGCTTATTGTAGATTAGATGATGTGGTTCAGAGCACATCCAAATCAATAAAAGATCAGTCTTAACCTAGCAAAGTGCTCTTACTTTGATTCTTCTTAGTAAGCAACCAATGTGAAAATGTATGGTTAAGTGTTTTGACTTTTTTTGAAGGGGGTGTAGAACACTGAAACTTTAAGTATTCCTAATTCTTAAATTTCTATAATAACTCTTTCTTCTAAAAAGGCCCCAGTTCCTTCAGATTCTGTTAGCATTAGAATAAGTGTTTTCTCTGTGTATAAAACTATATATACATTCATAGCCTGATAAAAATGTTTGCCTTGTCATAAGGGACAAATAACTTCCAAAGAACTGAGCACAGACAGGCATTTGGTTTGAACCACTAATACAAACCACATTCCCCTTCCCCCTAAGCACTACAAAGTATTTCACAGAACAAAAAACCCCAAACACAACAAAAAACTACCTACACCTAAAGACCACACAAAAATGCAGCTGGACTCACTGACCTCCCTCCTAAGGGTTGCGTGCTGAGGTCCCCAAGACACCCCAAACCCAATAACTCAAACTTCACACATTATTTTTGTTTAAGGTTTTTGGCATAATTTTGGCCACAACTTTATTATCAATACAAATTGTGAGTGGTTGCTTAGGCATTGGTTAGACTATCTGTCCTCCCCGCCTTGGGGACAGCCCTGACTCCGTAGTCAGTGCGGAAGAGCAAGATCAGGGTCAACTGGAGCTGCGAAACAGACCCTCAGCTAATCCCCGCATGCTCCTTGGAACTTACACGGCCCGCACCCTGCACCAAGGGTTTGGACGAAGGGGATGGTAAGTTCCAGAATTCCTTTAACGGAATACCCGTGCAGCATTGGAGGGGCAGGCCCAGCCTATCCATACCCCTCCACCAACCAATTTTAACCAATGCCTAACCGCCAACCTTACAAGTTGTGACGATTTGCTACGCAGTAGGCAAAACCCAATTGGCACACACTAATCAGCCAAGAGGTAAATTCCTACTGGGCCCCCGCACCAAGGCGAACGACCCCATGACAGGCATAGCAAGGTCAAGCGAAGCCCAACAAGGGAGGGCGGGCGGGAGATCCGATGTCCACAGCAAAAGAGAAAGAGAAAGCTGTGGACCTTGCTTAAATAGCCACTGACCCCACCCCTAAGTTTGCAACATCAACTTTCCCCAGATAACCAGATCCTCCCATCTAAACAAGCCCTGGCTTTAACTTGCCTAGCAATCATGGGGTGCCTTGTATAGCCCCATCCGCAACCCGTGCTCTCCTTTTAGTGAGAACACGCTTTAGCAAAACCCACTCACCCTTCAAAGCCATAAAGGAGCAGCTATAAGCTTGCATCTTTCAACCACAAAAAATAAAAATAAAATCAAAATTCATGAGGGGCAAAGGCCTGCATAGGGAGGAACTGAAGTTCATCTGGAGAACCAAGAAAGGGACCAAATTGGGGACTCAGGAATGTATAATAGTGTTTAGGTATAATTAATTATATAGCAAGTGAAGTTGTCCATCATCACTACTATTGCTGCTTACTGCTTTTATTTTCTTTGGTTTTTTGACCCATGGGAGTTTATATACTTTATTTATTTTTCACAGTCACTATTTCTCACTCACTGTTTCTCATACTGTAACTTAGTCCCAGACACATTGTTGTGCTGTACTGTATGACATCTTCTGCTGGGTCTTATTCGAGAGCTTTAGGACTCTAGATCCATGACTTCATTTTTGCCTTCCCAACAACGCTGTGCATAATGTTCTGCATTATGATCCACTGAGGGAGAAAGTTGTATGTGCAGCTTCAGCCTTCTATCCATGATTCTCATGTAAGGACTGACCAAACAGTAAAAACCTACCAACTGGGACTACAAATGTGATGATTCTAGCCCTGTGAGTTATTGAGAAATGAATGTACCAGTGGCAAATGCTTTTGAATTTAGGTCAGCCAGGCCTAGCCCAATCTGGTTCTGTCTACTGGCCCACACATTGCCAAACCAAAATTGCTTGATATACTGAATTGTTGGATTGCCTGTGTAGGGTTTGGGGATTTCTGCTTAGTTTATTATGGAGCAGATTGTCATAATTATGTACAATTTAATTAATTGTACTAGCATGGTTTAAACTTGATTTTGATTAATATATGTTCCAGTTCCAGTAAGGATATTACAATGGGCCAGAGAGAAAACATATAAAAGCCCTTAGTGTTGCTTTTGTGCAATCATCCTCTCATTTGTGGCTTGACTGTTATTTCCAGCATGTTTTCTGAAGACACTGACATACCGGTATTTCAAATATAACACTGAGCTATGATTAAGCGTTACATGCACAAAGAGTGGTGAGCCTTGGGCTACAAGGAGAATACAAGAAACATTCACTTCTGCTTATAACTAAGAGGAGTTTCAGTTTCAGTTAGGAAAACTCTGGCTAAAAAAAATGGCTTGAAGAAAACCCAGGACCATAAACCATTGTTTGATTGCAGACCAGTCAGGATTATAAACCACAGTTTGATCCTTGTTTATTGAACAAACCATAGTTTGCCATATTAGAGGAGAGAATGCATGAGCCAAAGCTGCTGTTCATGCATATAACTTTAAACTACACTTTAAGCATTAAGTCTGAAAAGGACCCACAATATATATTAATCTAATAGGTGTAGTTACTTCCTTCAGCACCCTTTCACTACCTTTAAGTAAACCTAATGCATCTATTGGTCTTCTTGAAATAACTACTGATGCATTATAATTGGTCAAGGAGGGAGGCTAATGTTTCTTGACCAGGCCTATTGACCAGTATGCGTTTGCACATGTTGTTAATAATTTATTCTTTGGGGGGGGGGAATCTATGTGCATTATAGTCTTTGATGTCATCATGAATTTCAAAGCCAACCATTTCATTTTCATTAAAAAAAAATTCAAAGAGGGCAGAAAGGAAAATCATTTTAAAACTTTTTTAAATAAAAAATGTGGGGAACTTCCAGTTAACACTCATCCATGCTAATGAGACTGTACATTAATACAGTTTTTTTTAATCAAGGCAAGCTTACTGTACTCTGCAGGTGAAAAGTATTTGAATACAAGACTTAATGCATCTAGTAGATTAAAAGAGAAATTAAAGACTTGAGACTGAGAAGAGATCAAAGGCTGTCTTTTCATTGTTCTTTTTTATTGTTTATTGACTTCAAAAAGACTTTTTAGTTTAAGCTGACTTTAATATCTCTTGAATGCTCTTTTGTAAAGTGACTTTGAAAACTCATGGATAATGTCTTCATTAAGTGGAGAAAAATCTTGGTGAAAATATAACTGTAACTTTGCTTTCATTATAGAACAAAGAGATAACACTTTGCTTAATTAAGGTCTGTTTTCCCTCTGTTCTTAATTTTATGAACATTTTTTTTAATTCCTGCTGATAACAGCATGAAGTAGTCATACTCAGATTTAAATTGTTATTTTCCACAGTCATATAACAATGTGAGGTTTGAGTCTACATTCATTAGTAAGGTTGTGGTCATAAGAATTACTTTAGTGAATTGGTCCAGCTTTTGCTTTTTTTTTTTGTATTGGGCACTTAGATATAAATCCAATTGAAATAATTTTCTTGTACTAGTCATTGGCCATGACAAATCTGAATAAAAAATAAATACAAGAAAAAGGGGTGTCACACCACAAATCATGGTCTCTGCGTCTCCCTTGCAGTTCACTGCTATAGTGTCCAGGGACATCTTTCTGATCTTTTTGGCCTCCAAAGCAAAATGAGTCACTGAAAACCAGAGCGCAGTTAGATATAAAATAAAAGCCCAGAAATATTGCAAGAAAGCTATCTTTCCGTATTTGTCTCTATCTTGTGTTTAGAGGCCTCTGAATATTGAGGTTCTGTGTAACTGTTATGGATGTGAAGCATGAATAGAGCTGTCCTTCAGGCATTTGTGGAGCACCTTTTCAATACAAATCTTATCACATTTCACCATCCACATGTGTTGAGTTACACATGTACAGGATGAGCACAGGTTTCCTGGGGTTTATTTCAGAGCTGCGGTGCACCAGTGGGAAAATTACACACATGGGGGTGGGGTGGGGATTAGCAATAGGCCAAACTGTGGGATAAAGGCATTTGCACTTAATTGCAAAATATAGAGAATGTGAGCATTTACACAGACAGCATTTGGTTTGAACTAGTGGTCAGGTCTAAGAGGAGAAAGATACATAGAATGCAACATGGAAAATGTGTGACAGGCATCAGATAGACATGTGTGAGTCGAATGGGGTTACATTAGAATGCAACTATATGCTGCTGCAGACCTATTCCAAGATGAGGGTGGGGTGGGTGTTCTCCACGAGGCTGCAGAGAATCAGGTGGTTATCCTTAGCACTTGGACAGCAGTGATGTATTTGGCTCTGCTTACACCCTGGGTATTTTATAAGATGCTTCTTATGATCAAGGAACATTGGACATTCAGAATACAGTGATGGGACACTGGAGGTAGGCTTGAGCTTTCTTTAGCCCCATATGCCTCAAAACTGCCTTTGCAATGGAGTCTTCAATAGCGTGTTAATTGTTGTAACCTGCTCTGGGTCCATATGGTGAACGGCAGGTAAGAAACAGTGTAAAAAGGAATAGTAAAGATTGCAAGTTATGTAACTATTTTTAACAACAGTAACTGCCTCTGGGTAGGCTGCAGCTGAATGCGAATATAATGTATATTTCTGGTTTCAGCTAGGAGTACAAAATTCACCCCCTTCCTTCATAAGTGATTATATAGTCGTAACTCGGAAGTGGAACAGAATCCGTTCCAGAAGTCCATTCGACTTCCAAAATATTCGGGAACCAAGGTGCGGCTTCAATCGGAAGCCACGGAAGCCGCGACGGTTCCAAAGAACGTTCAAAACTGGAACAATCACATCCATGTTTGCGGCGTTTGGGAGCCAAAACGTTTGTCTCGCAAGGCATTAGACTTCTGAGGTACGACTGTACTGTAATCTCAACAGTGTTTGAAACCAAGTAATTTTGGAACCTTTCAGTTTCTAATGACAGATAAAGTGGGGCCGCCTCTTATGCCAGGGTTTGGTTCCAGGCCTCCACATGCAAAGGAAGTCCAAAACCCACAGAATCTCCCCCCTCTGCAGAAAGGGCTGCTTACTGGATTCTGCGAAGGTCCCAGGAGGTTCAGGATGTGGGAAAGTGAGGCAACACCTTCCTCATCTGCCTCTGGAAGCATCCTAGGCCCCTCCTGCCACCTTCCCAGAGCCTGGGTGCACAGGGGAATTCAATCAATCAATCAATCACTGGGGATGGCAGGTTTTCCTCACTTTCCATTTATTTATTTAGCCCTCCTTCCCGTATAAGGTTGCAATCGTATGTAAAGTGAACGTAACTTGCAGACCCACTGTATACTGTTTTCTTCACAGGCATCTAATATTTTCATAAAGTCAATAATATTAAGTCATTAATTGTGTTATGGATTTTATCTAGATTTAATTCTGCACAGAAAAAAAATGTTGCAGTCTCTTCTGCTATTTTGATATAACAGTGCTTTCCATTGGGCAGTTTAGCAGACAGAAGTTAATTTTGTGGAGTTGTTTTTGTATGCATAGCTGCAAAACAAATTGTGCAATATAAGCATCTTTATGGTGTATATAGCTAACTAGTTTACAAGCATAATCTTTGTGGGTGGTTTAGAAGCTCAATTACCACTGAAATTGAGGGGATAAATGTCCCTACAAGCTTCCATAAAAGTTATGTGTTTTGTGGCACTTACAGGGCTGGGCAGGTTTTGCCATCCCTTTGCAAACCCTATAGCCTTATATTTAGAAATAGTATGCAATCAGTTGTAGATCACTTCTTTGTATGTTTCCCTGAAATTAGTATGGACCTCACAGGGTTTGTTATTGAGGTTTATTTTTTTAGGCTGTAATTCATACATGTAAGTAATCTTCTGGATGGCGGCCATTGTCAAGTATACCTAAGTAATTCTTAACACTGCTCTTAGTAGCAGTGTATCCTGAAAGTGCATTTAGAGAGCATTTGTCTTTCAAAACGTAGCACATGACCTCTCTTTATTACTTCATTTCCATACACATTCTCATTATTTGGCTAGTGTAGTATAATTGTCCATTTTGCCACCATTCGAGAAACATGTAATCACTTATTTTCATGAGTGTCCATGGGAGCACTTGCCCCCTCCCAGAATGCTTAATATATTTATTTTTTGATGTACACATGAACACACCTAGTTAGTCAGCAAAAGATTTTTATTAATCTCTAATTCCTATTGAAGGTGTCTGTCAGATTTTGACTTTTGGCATTTTTCTGGAGGAGAGCCTTTCTGGGCCGGCAGGTAGCTCAGGTGAATTTTGCTTGTTTAGCTCTAGATGGTGTTTCTACAAATATTTCAAGCTTTGGAAACCTTAGAAATACAGTGATAATATAAGCAAAGGAGTTGTGGTGCTTTTTGTAATAGGTGAGAAGCTTAGAGGTGCTGCTGGACCTACCACAACATTTGAGGAGCAGGGAGGGAGTGGCCAAAGATAGAAACCAGGCTGCAAACAAAAAGTGCTGGCAAAGTTTTCAGAAGAGTTATACCAGTGGTCCATCTGCATTCCATATCTCGATTTGCTTATTACCTCACCAAATATTTGTTTCTTCATATTGAAGAAAAAGACTTACAAGCCCATGCCAATTCCATTCAGAAGCATTATACACTTGAAAATTTGGGGGGTGAATGTGTTGCCTGGTATGAATTGGTAGGCAAAATGATAGATGAAAGAAATGCATTCATCAATCATGCTTCATACACAGCAGTAACCTTACTGAACTATTGGACCGCAACAAACTGTTCCCTGCTATTGAAACAAAATGCACATATGAACTACAGCACTCCATGCAAGGTGTAGAGATGGTTGTGTTCCATAATAAGTGAAGATTGGTTGTCTGGCTTGTGTGTGTTGAATGTGTTGAATATCCATAGAGAAAAGTTGAAGATCTATGCCAAGACCGTAAGAGGCTCCATTTCTTGTTTGTATTATATTTACCTTTTTGTTATGGATACACAAAGATTATCTAAAAGGTCTTGACTGGTTTCAGACCTTATGTCTGGCATTCACTACAGTTTAGGAAGATTATGTGTGAAAGGTGTTTTTAATTTGGTTGAGAGGGAGTTCCACTGAGAAGTCCTATCTTTCATGCCACCAGTCTGGCAGATCTTATAGCAGGATCTATGAGGAGGGCCTACACAGCAGATGATCTCAGGGTACAGGCAGGTTTGCTCAAGTGATGGCCTTCAAATAGCCTTGTGCACAAACACACATGATAGAACTGAGAACATACCCTAAAATGCTAAAATGGAAAGGCAAATTTTCAATTCAACTGATAGGTTTCAATCAAAAAGGTCATTTACAGATGCTTGAGGGTAAACAGTATTAAATTTCTAGTTATAGGTGAATTAGGTCAGACATTTGTATAAATCATTTTAGTAATCCAGAAAAAAAATACATAGGTAGCAAAGCTTCTGTTTATCAGAGTCAGTTCTATACTGTGGGTTTAGCTGCATTATAGTACAATATAGAGTCCATTTATCGACAAGTGGCATTTACTGCCTAGTCTTTTAGGTAGGTAGTGTCATATTATGGCATTGTAGCTTGCTATTTTTATCCAGCATCTCACCTCTGTCTTTCAAAAGGTATATATATGTCTAGCTACATATTTTCTTTTTCACATATTTGAAACATAGAAAAGCAGCTAGTAGTACTTTTAAGCTCATGAATCTGTGCATAGATTGACATGGAGTCTATTTAAATTACAGTTGCATTAATTACATTTAATATAGTAGCTGCTTAAGATGTCACTTCCTTATGTTTTAATGAGGTTTGAGTACATTTGATATATTGTTACATGGAGGGAAGGAGGTTCTTGCGGGAGTTAGCTAATTTAAGAGGAGGACAGATGGCCATTAGAAATTACCAATTTTTACTACCTATCAGTTAAACAGAAAAGCAAACTCTATAAAGAACAACCTTTGCTTTCGGTTCCTTTTTTAGATACACCGTTTAATAAAGAAAGAAATATAATTGAGAAAGAAATATACCGGTATTTTTGCACTCCAGAGTATGGGGTTATAACTTTGATTTTATTTTTGTGATATTAGTAATCTTCATTGTACAAGTAACATAAATGTCCAGATGAAAAATCATTGTGAATTTAAATGTGAAATAAGTATCTAATCATAATCAAATCTATTTGAGCTTCCAGAATCTGGAGCTGCTAAAGGTCCAGATCCATTCATTCATTCATTAATAGAATTTATATAATGTTCTTCATTACAAGGTAATTTCCAACATAATATAAAAAAATATTACACAAATGAATCATATCATACAACTCTAATAAATTAAAATCCAATATGAAACAATTATAATCAGCAGATCAAACCCACTAAGACCTTAGGTACCAGTTAAAACCAAAGCAACTTACCGTATGTATCTCCAAAGGCCTGAAAGAACAGGTGTATTGTATAGCATTGTAACCTGTTTTACTCCAGCTGTGTTTATCACTATACATTTTTGCCCCGTCCTCATTTTCCCTGCTGAAACAAGAATCCGGGGAAATTTTCAACCAGTTGGCCACAAGTACGTTTTTGTGTGATATTTTTCAGCAAAGAGCATTCTGCTTAAAAATACCAGCCTCATACCTGGCATTGCTCAGGCATTCTAAGAAATCAGTTTTGGTTGCAGTTTTGTAAAGTTCAGTCTGTCATCTTGATTCAAAATGGCACCTAACTGTATGCAACATCAATGAAAACCTTCTCCTTGATCTCAGAAACAATCGTGCATAATTTGGTTATACCATCTTTAAAAGTACTCACATACATAGTGGACAGACAAACAACTTCCCAAAACATCTTAAACAACATGTATAATGCACTAATACACAATGCTGCTCAGTCAAATAGCATCTAGTCATACCCAAACATAGGCAAAAACTTGCTCCCAGATCCCAGGAGCCATTATGCAAAATTTGCTTACTGGCCAGCTTCAGATGAAATGCAAGACTAGTAGTACCAAGTCCACTCATATGGACAATCCAAAAAGAAAGGTTTGGTCACAGGCAGGGGTCAAAACACAAAGGCAACAGGAAAAGTGGTACAGAAACACTCCAAGAACAAACACAGGGAAGCCCAGTGACCAAATAGATCACAAAGCAAGTGAGAGCGCTGGTGCAAGGACCAGTACTCAGCCAGCAACTGAATACTTTCAACCAGCAACTTTTAGAGCTCCACCCATTTCACAGTTGCAGGTTGTCGGAATTGCCTGAGGGGTAGCTTCCTTGCAAGTAGCCCCTCACTCCCATTGAGTTCTCGTTCTTTAGGTGGGCACTCTAGTGTCTAGTAGTTGATTGGACCTGCTCCTTTAGTTGCTGGCTCTCCCCAGACTCATTGGCTTAGCTTCCAGTTTCATGTAGGGGCTCTCTGTGTCTTGCACAGCAGGTTGGGGTGCTGTGACCTCTGAAGATTCCAGATCCCCCTGCTTTGTCTCACTTTCCATTGACACAGCCTGCTCCTCTGCAATTTTTGCTTTCACAGACAGATCCTCTTCTGAAGAAGATTCTTCCACTGGGAGTGTGAGAGTTATGACATCTTAAGGGATGTCCAAATCACTGCAGTTTTGACAGCCCTCTTGATTTAAAATGGCATCCAACTGTAGTCAAACATACACCAAAACGTGCTTTTCAGTCTCAGGAACCATCAGACAAGATTTGGTGATGATATCTTAAGAGGTGTCCAAATGTTGAGAAAGGTTTAGTACAACCTTTTAAAACGGCATCCAATTGTAGGCAAACAGAGATGAAAATATCCTCCTTGATTTCAGGAACCATTGCATCAAGTTCTGTGGCAATATGTTGAAAGGCATCTGAATGCATAGATGGAAAGGCAAAAAACTTTCCAAAATGTACGATGGTGGCTGATTCCTTCTTATGACTAGGAAAGGTTAAAAGTCTTAAATAGAAAGCTAAGTGCATTTTTACATAAACAGTATGTTTGCAATTTGCAAATCATAGTATAGCCAAATGTATGTTGGATATCTAAGGGATATGTCATCTTTAAAAGGTGGGGAATACTGTTCAGGTAACAGTCTATGTCTTTATGGCATTTTATTTCCACACCACCTGCTGCAATTAGACAAAATTACTTAGTGGCTAGAATGGTAACTTTATCTATCAGCTGATATTATAATTAATGACTATGGAGCTCCTATTATTGTGTACTTCCAAGACATCAAGTGGAAAGCTGTTGTCATGCTTTAAATAATGAAAAAGTTTCAGGTCTTGATAAATGGCTCAGTTGGATGCAGTTTAGAAAGTTGAGAGCATATGCTTCTGTCATTAGGAACTAAGGATTAGTTACCCTTCATACGACTCTTCAGATCTCTCTAATTCTTTTAGGTATTGTTCAAAATGTGAAAGTATAAGAAGAAAATGGTGTGTGGAAAATTCAGTCGATGACTGCTACCATTTATTACCACTTTTAAAGCAACTAGAAGAAATATTGTAAAAGTTGTAATCTTTTGTTTAGATGGCAGCTGTTATTTCTGCTTCTGCTTCCTTTTCTTTAGCAATCTTTTTTTTTTAAAAAAGTGTCCAATAATTTAATAAAACAAACTAAAATTGCAAGTTTTGAAGTAATATAGTGGCAAAAAAATGAAATGATGCTGTGACTGTGTGCTTTTCCGTCTTGATTTTTTTGCATTTCTGAAGGTCTGCTTTTGTCTCTGTAAATGTCTAGCACTGGAGCAATTTGCATTATTTGTCTAATTTTGTTAGACTGCTTTGTGTCATCTGAGAATCATTAATTATTCACAGCATACTACTTCTGTTAAGCAATACTAATATGGGTATTGAGGTGAAAAAACAACATTGCTAATTCTTCTGGTTATCATCCCACCCCTCTTAACCTTGTAGTGGAGGTAAGTTATTTTACATTTCCCCACCAATCCCTACATACCTCCTATTTTTAATAAAGCAAATTGCATGCCCTTTCAAACATTTTTTTGCACTTTCCATGCTCAAGAGATGAGAAAAAGAAAAGTGGAGAATAATAAAAAACAAAACAAAACACCTTTTCAGTAGGTGCTGGAGGTCCTGTAGGGATGGGGCCTCTCTGACCTCAAGAGGAAATGTGTTCCATAAACTTGGGCCCAAAATACTAAATACATGAGTGTGAGTTGTGCGTCCTAGCCCTGGGGAACCACTAACAGTGACACCCCAAAGGTCTCAGTGATTGGGCAGGGATACAAGGGAATGTACGGTCCTTGATTTATCTTAGATCCAAATTGTTAAGTGTCTTGTAAAGTAATACAAGAATCTTGAACCTGACCTTGTAGTGTATGGGCATCCAGTACAAACTTTTGAGCACTGGAATTATGTACTGCTTGTAGTCTGTCCCTATCAAAATTCTAGCCACAACATTTTTCACCAGCAGGAGCCCCTGGACCAGGGCCAAAGGTAGCTACACATAGAGCACATTGCAATAATTGAGTCTTGAGGTTATCAATGCTTGGATCACTATGGCCAGGCTATCCCTGTCCAAGAACAGCTGGGCTGATAAAAGGCACTCCTAGCCAATGAGCTTCCATTGACAAAGGTGAATCCTGGAAACACCCCCCCCCCCCAAACTTCAAACTTATTTTTCCAGAGAGAGTTCAACCCCATCCAGAACTGACAACTGGCCAGTCTCTCAAGTATGGGAACCACCAAGGCAGTACCACATTCATAGTTAAGCCCAGGCTGCAAAAATGTGAAACCAGCCCAGTTCAAATTGCTGCTTTCAGCTCTTCTTATTCAAATTTTAAAAAAAACCAATACAAACTAATCTGATCAGCTTCATAATAGGTGACTATTTGGGAAAGGTTCAGAAAGGGGCATCCAAAATGATAATGGGGCTGAAAAGACACCCCTATATGGAAAGGTATGCAGGCTTTCCACAGACACCTTGTTGACCACTGTGAGAATAGGACGCAGAATATGATTGGCCTTTGGTCTTATTCAGCAGGCTTTTCTTATGTTTGCACTCAACTGCAGCTGCTGATAAAACACTTGGTCAAACAATTTGTCAAACAAATATATTGCCCAAATAGCCTGGAAGACAAGACCTTTCTTTCCTTTGAAATGTATGGATGATAGGAGATTGTGGTGGATATCAGTATAGCAGAATAGAGTAAGCAGGGAAGCCAACATGGTGCACCTTCAGATGTTATACTACATTCCTGACCACTGACCATAATTGTGGAACTACTGGAGGGCTATCCCTGGACTATTAGTGATGCATCATAGTGGATGGGTCATGCGAAAGGCTGGGCTGGATGAATCCCTAGCCAGAATTAAGATTGCCGGAAGAAATATCAACAACCTCAGATATGCAGATGACACAACCTTGATGGCAGAAAGTGAGGAGGAATTAAAGAACCTTTTAATGAGGGTGAAAGAGGAGAGCGCAAAATATGGTCTGAAGCTCAACATCAAAAAAACGAAGATCATGGCCACTGGTCCCATCACTTCTGGGCAAATAGAAGGGGAAGAAATGGAGGTAGTGAGAGATTTTACTTTCTTGGGCTCAATGATCACTGCAGATGGTGACAGCAGCCACGAAATTAAAAGACGCCTGCTTCTTGGGAGAAGGGCAATGACAGGCCTAGACAGCATCTTGAGAAGTAGAGACATCACCTTGCCAACAAAGGTTCGTATAGTTAAAGCTATGGTTTTCCCAGTAGTGATGTATGGAAGTGAGAGCTGGACCATAAAGAAGGCTGATCGCCGAAGAATTGATGCTTTTGAATTATGGTGCTGGAGGAGACTCTTGAAAGTCCCATGGACTGCAAGAAGATCAAACCTCTCCATACTGAAGGAAATCAACCCTGAGTGCTCACTGGAAGGACAGATTGTGAAGCTGAGGCTCCAGTACTTTGGCCACCTCATGAGAAGAGAAGACTCCCTGGAGAAGACCCTGATGTTGGGAAAGATGGAGGGCACAAGGAGAAGGGGACGGCAGAGGACGAGATGGTTGGATAGTGTTTTCAAGGTTACCAGCATGAGTTTGACCAAACTGCGGGAGGCAGTGGAGGACAGAGGTGCCTGGCGTTCTCTGGTCCATGGGGTCACGAAGGGTCGGACACGACTAAACGACTAAACAACAACAATAGTGGATGGGGAGTGAGCATTGATATTTTGTGCGATAATACCTCACATGGCCCTATTTTTCATCTGTTAAATGTTGGAGAATACCCTACATGGGCAAAATATTGTATGTGTTGGTATGAGCAGGTGCCCAGCTGTTTCTCATTTTCTACTGCTCCACACCCTCTTAGTGTTTAAATAAAATATTTAGCCTTTGTATGAAATCTTAAATTGCTTTGCGATTATCTTGGACACTCAAAAACAAGACCCACTTGAAAGCCAAATCCAAGCATAGATATTCCGTGGCACGTCTTACAATCTAAATATTGCTCTTAGCCTAATCGAAGCAGCAAGAGTAGTCACAGCAGTTGATGGACTATTTTTCAAATTGATTTCAAAAATGTATTTAAGGGGATGATCTTCTACTCTAGATTACCTATTGATTTTTAATATGAAAAGCTCATTATATAAGCAGTAACTGCATATAAAAACCTAGCAAACCTTTGCATAAATCCTTTAATTGAATTTCCAGAGCCTGTGGTTCTACTTTTTTTTTAATTAAATCTATTTCTTTTTTTAAGTGTTACTGTGTAATTTGCATGCTGTGAAGTGGCCCTGTCCCAGATAAAGTGCCATTGATCCTTATTAAACCTCACCTCTGGGCTTGCTGAAAACTAACCGGAAAAATTAAAGTGTTCATGCTGCAATGCACTTACTGCTTGTGTGATAGGATTATGGAAAAAATAATAAAACTAATTTCCAAGACAGAATTTATAATGCAAGATTTTATTTTTTTATTTTTTTCAGTTTGATAAGTAATAGCAAAATCCTATCCAAATATAAATCATATTTTAGCTAGCAACTGCAGCAGTAATTTGGAAAGATAATGTATATTTGATATAATGTCATCATGTATGTGTCTAATCTTTTGTGTTTTAATTTTTTTAACTGTAAATTGAACTGATGATGGCTTCAGCTAAACAGATTAAACAGAGATTGGAACTAAAAGCTGTCTCTTATGGTGTACAATATCTTACATTAGTAGCAATTTCCATTTTATTACTTTGTTGTATATATATATTTACAAATTTTGTGCTAACGATTTATGGATTGCAATTACCATGAGAGAGGGGGGGTGGGAATGCAACTGGGTATTTTTCTCTCTCTCTGTCCTCCCCACCTCATTTTTATGTAATACAAAACATTTGTTATTTTAGAAGCAATAAAATCCCCTAAAGAAATATTCATAATCAATAAGAACACAAAATATGGAATATATTAACTGAGTTATAAAAATGTTTGTAGTATGGCACAAAATGAAAAACACAGCAAGTTATGTACGGTTTAAAGTGTAATCAATTTTAAAGTTGCATATGAGGATATAAATGATAAACAGAAGTAGTAGCATTTTTAGTAAAGGCTGTAACAAAAATAATATATTTATGGCCTACTCCGTTCTTTTTATAGCTCATTAATGTAGAAAACAAACACTGTGTATCCATCTTTTTGAACAGCTTAAAATTCCCTTAAATGATAATTTTTAAAATGGAAGCAGTGTGATCATTTCGGAAGCTTCTCTCTTCAAACACATTTTATTGCATAGGATCGGATAGCCATTTTACATCAGCATCAAAACCATGTCCAGAATTATGTCATATCCTTGAAAAACCTTTAAAAAACCTTCAAAAACTATAATTTGTTATAGGCGTTGATGAGAGTGTGTGTCAGAAAACCACTTAGATTGCTTTAGATTTAAAATTTCTATTAAAGTGAGATTTAAGTTCTTTTTTTTATTACTCATATTTTATTAAATTTTGCTTTTGTTTTGTTTATATCAATAAACAACACTCCCCTCCGCTGCTTCAGAATGGGGAGGAATGGATTGTATTGGTATGTGCTCTCTGTGTTTCTGGAGGTGAGAAGTTCAATAGACAGCCTGTCCTAGGGTTTGGCTTCCTTTAAAATATTACGATACTGTTAATATTTGAGTTTATTTTAAAAATTACAAGTAGAGCATAAGTAGAGGCAAACCTCTTGAGATATCCTACAGGGTGCCTCCCAGCCTCCAGCACACTGCTTTGCTTTATCTGTGTGTCAAGGTAGAGTCTTTCTCACTGTCCTCAAAGGTGTTTTCTTTCTCTTTTCAAAAAATGCTTACCTTCTTCCACTAGACTGGCAAAAAAGCACATCACCAAAAAAGAGGAAATATATTACCAAAAACAGAGGGCAAAAGGAGAGTATGGATTTGTGAGGAATTTTGCATGTGCTATTTTTTATGTACAGTAAATTACATATGTAGAAATATAGGCCTGGATTCTAAGTAGCCCACCACAAATGGAAGGACTCCTTCCATTGGCAGAGGGAATCAGGATCCAGTGCAGGTTTTCAGTGTAATAAAGGCACAGGGAGGCAATTTCTGCTGAGTTTCTGTTCGTCCTGCACCACCTCTCACCAAACCCTCTGGAACAGATTTTAAAGGGACTGAGGGGGATGCTCCTGCCCCTGGAGCTTTATCTAGGATCTAAGCCAAGGGTTACCAACCTTTTTGGACCAGTGGGCACATTAAGAATTTTGAGCAAATGTTGTGGATACCATTCAAAAAATGGCTTCATTTTGTGATAATAATTTTTATTAGTTTTCAATTACAATCCAATCACAAAATGGATTCTATGGGGTGTGTGGCGTAACACAAAATGGTTACCATGTGAGGACATATAACACAACATAGCTTATTTAGGGTTGCCATATTTCAAAAAGTAAAGTTCCTGGCACCCACAAAAGTTTTCTTTAGGAAGACCCCAAAAATTATTGAGCCTACCCCCAAAATAATGATTTTAAGCTTTGGGAGCTGTTTCCACTGCTTTTTCCATTGTGTTGCCGATTTGGCAAAATTCCCCCTTGATGCCATTTCTACACCTGAAAACTAGGAAATGGCAGGAAAATTCCTAGCCATGACAAGCCTAGCCATATTAGGTTAAGACAGAGGCAAAGCAGATGTTGAGCAGTTCTGCCTTATCTCTGTCACCCAATAGCATCAGGTAGGAAGCTGTGTTGGTCTCACACAGTCAAAATAAATAAAGAAAGAATTGTCCAGTAGCACCTTAGAGACCAACTAAGTTTGTTCTGGGTATAAGATTTCATGTGCACGCACACATCTTCAGATACCCAATAGCATGTCTCTGTTTTCTTCATGCAGAGGACTTACTACTTGCTTGTTCTTTCTCTTGCTTCAAACATAGCCAGAAACCATTTTTTAAACCTCTCTTGTAAGCCTGAGCTCATTCTGAACTTTGGCCCGCCTGACGTTCTCACTGTCACTGTTGGCTACTTATTTATACTTTTCCTTCCTTGTGTATACTCTTCCTTATACATGCCATTCTTAAATATCAGCACATCTGTAAGCTCCTTATGCAGCCACACAAGTTTCTTTAGATGCTTCGCATCTGTTTTCTTTCTATCTGTTTTCTTTGCATAGGCAAACTCAGCCCTCCAGATGTTTTGGGACTACAACTCCCACCATCCCTGACCACTGGCCCTGTTAGCTAGGGATGATGGGAGTTGTAGTCTCAAAACATCTGGAGGGCCGAGTTTGCCTATGCCTGCCATAGAATAATAGAATTGTAGAGACCATATCTTGAGGATCAAAGTGGTGGGACATAGTTGATAGTTGCACCCATCCTGTGGAATGCCCTCCCATCAGATGTTAAGGAGATGAATAATTACTGTATATAACCTTTAGGAAACATCTGAAGGCAGCCCTGTATAGGGAAGGTTTTTAAGGTTTAATGTTTTACAGTGTTTTTATATATGCTGGAAGCCACCCAGAATGGCTGGAGCAACACAGCCAGATGCATGGGTACAAATACTAAATTGTTGTTGTTGTTGGCTTTTTCAGCAGTGGAATTGGTAGTATGGAATCAACTCCACGCAAAAAATTGAGAGGCCTTACCTGTATTGGAATTCCACCAGCTTTTCAGGGCATAAGTGTTTATAGGCATTCCAATGATCTCTTGACCCGAGTCTCCAGGTTTAATTGCCTTGCTGTCTAAGTTGCTGTTTTAATGGTTTATCATGTATTTTAACTATTATGTATTTTTAATTATTCTGTATTTTAACAATGTTCTGAAATTAATTTTTCTAATGTTGTAAACCTCTTAAAAGCCGTCTGGGCATTAAGCAGTATATAAATTGATTTAAAATATAGAATTAACTAAATAAATAAACAAAAACATTTTTAAATTGACATACAACTTATGAGGACTGCATTGTACCTTCCTCCATTACTGAAGATAGCCATTTTAAAGTAGGGCATCAAGAAAGGAAATCATGCCTTTAAAGTAATTATTTCATAGATTCTGCCCTGAGGAAATTTCCGAGCTCAAAATACATAGGACACTTAATTTCCTAATAACAAATGTGGAAAGTAGTAGTCTACTGAATACATAAAAAGGTAAAGGGACCCCTGACCGTTAGGTCCAGTTGTGGATGACTCTGGGGTTGCGGCGCTCATCTCACTTTATTGGCCAAGGGAGCCAGCGTACAGCTTCCGGGTCATGTGGCCAGCATGACTAAGCTGCTTCTGGTGAACCGGAGCAGTGCACAGAAACGCCAATTTTCTTCCCGCCAGAGTGGTACCTATTTATCTACTTGCACTTTGATGTGCTTTCGAACTGCTAGCTTGGCAGGAGCTGGGACCGAACAATGGGAGCTCACCCTGTCGCAGGGATTCGAACCGCTGACCTGATCGGCAAGCCCTAGGCTCTGTGGTTTAGACCACAGCGCCATCTGCATCTCACAATTTAAAATATAGAATTAACTAAATAAATAAACAAAAAAAATTTTAAACTGACATACAACTTGTGAGGAGTGCATTGTACCTGGTTCCGTTACCGAACACAGCCATTTTAAAAGTAGGACAGCAAGAAAGCAAATCATGCCTGTAAAGTAATTATTTCATAGATTCTGCCCTGAGGATATGTCCAAGCTCAAAATACATAGGGCACTTAATTTCCTAATAATAAATGTGGAAAGTACTAGTTTACTGAATACATGTTGTTGTTTAGTCGTTTAGTTGTGTCCGACTCTTCGTGACCCAATGGACCAGAGCACGCCAGGCACTCCTGTCTTCCACTGCCTCCCGCAGTTTGGTCAAACTCATGTTTGTAGTTTTGAGAACACTGTCCAACCATCTCGTCCTCTGTTGTCCCCTTC
This sequence comes from Podarcis gaigeae, assembly GCF_964106915.1. Taxonomy (NCBI): domain Eukaryota; kingdom Metazoa; phylum Chordata; class Lepidosauria; order Squamata; family Lacertidae; genus Podarcis; species Podarcis gaigeae. The sequence continues at coordinate 48,385,608 of NC_139684.1, forward strand.
TTGTGCCCTCAATCTTTCCCAACATCAGGGTCTTTTCCAGGGAGTCTTCTCTTCTCATGAGGTGGCCAAAGTTTTGGAGCCTCAGCTTCACGATCTGTCACTGATCTGTCCCTCAGCTTCACTGAATACATTTGTTGTTTAGTCATTTAGTCGTGTCCGACTCTTCGTGACCCCATGGACCAGAGCACGCCAGGCACTTCTGTCTTCCACTGCCTCCCGCAGTTTGGTCAGACTCATGTTTGTAGCTTCAAAGACACTATCCAACCATCTCGTCCTCTGTCGTCCCCTTCTCCTTGTGCCCTCCATCTTTCCCAACATCAGGGTCTTTTCCAGGGAGTCTTCTCTTTTCATGAGGTGGCCAAAGTATTGGAGCCTCAGCTTCAGGATCTGTCCTTCCAGTGAGCACTCAGGGCTGATTTCCTTAAGAATGGATCGGTTTGTTTTTCTTGCAGTCCATGGGACTCTCAAGAGTCTCCTCCAGCACCATAATTCAAAAGCATCAATTCTTCGGCCATCTGCCTTCTTTATGGTCCAGCTCTCACTTCCATACATCACTACTGGGAAAACCATAGCTTTTACTATACGGACCTTTGTTGGCAAGGTGATGTCTCTACTTTTTAAGATGCTATCTAGGTTTGTCATTGCTTTCCTCCCAAAAAGCAGGCGTCTCTTAATTTTGTGGCTGCTGTCACGATACATAGGTTCCCCTAAAAAGATTGGGGAAATTCCTGCTCCCTGTCCTCTATAATTATGCTTATACATAGAATATTAGGAAGCAGGAAGCAGTGCCAGCATCCCTGTAGATGAGTGATCACCCTCTCCCCAGTACAGTAATAGTGCACAAACAGGTGAGTTGTAAAGAAGCTACATTTCAATGTAACACCCAGCTCCTTCTGCGGTCCCGTTTGCAAATTCTAACACTGCCTCAACTGACTTAGCTTTTGTTGTCCCTAGCAAAAACAAACAAACCACTGTGTCCTTTCCTGCAACCATGTTACACGAGAGCATTCCTTGCAGCTCTAATATTTACCCAGAGTTTAATAGGTAGGGACTGCCTTCTTCATTTTCAAATTCATGGCTGCTTGGTGGTCTTAATTTTCTCGTCATATTCAGACATGACAGATTAATAGGTGGTTCCCCCTCAATGATGTGGGCAGATCTTAAAAGGATCCCATTAGTTTATATTACTGGGTAGCGTGCAGGGAAGTGGAAGCAGTTCCTCAATGAAAGTCCACACTGACACCTGCAGTTTCAGGCAAATAATAATAAAATGCACACACGCATGTGCATGCGTGCACACAGCCATTCATTTAAATGCTTGCAGTCAGCCTTCTGGATAAAGTGTCATCTGATGAAGCAGGCAGCTATCTATAAGGGCTCGAACAAAAATAAATAAATTTCTTTTCTTTTTTTACTGCTATAGAGTAACAAAACTACTCTCCTAAAAATTGTCCCTCAAGGAAAGGAGAACTTAAACTCATTTTTCTAATGTAAATATTAAGGACAACTAAAAGACATATTCAGATGGAATATAAAATAAGATTTCTAGTAAGATTGTGTTTGTTTGTGTGTGTGTGTGTGTTTTTGAGTTGTAAAATAATAGAAATCATGGAAGCGATAACAAATATACTTACAACTGCTAGGTGCGATACAAAGATTAAAATAACATGGGCCCCACCTGCTAGTTTACAAAATAAAAGTAAAATCAGCACACACTTGGGAGGAAAGGAAAATAAAAGGAAGGCAAATTTATTGGGTGGGAGGGGGGTGGATACTTTGCTGAATGACTCCTGAGATGGTTCAGGAAGCCAGCCTTCTCCCTCACTAGGTTTCACACTGTGACGTAAATGAGGGTGCTGGGGTCATGCCAATAACGTTTTTAGCTCTGAACTGGTTTCAGTTATTTGGAAAGCAGTTCTCATTCACCAGAAGAAATCTAGATGGCCACTTCACATCAGAATAATATATCACCTTCATGAAGGCCTTTGTTTCACAGTGAACTCTGCAGATAATTTGGAAATTGATGTTACTTCTAAAAAGCTCAGGAGAGGAGCCAGATTGGGAAGGGGCAATTTCCGTTACTAGTAATTCTAATATCTAATGCAAAGGAATTTTGGCTCCAAGTCAAAATAAACCCTAGGCATTTGTTAGTGCAAAATATGTCAAAGGATTCTGCCTCCATATATATATATATATATATATTGCAATGGACTCCATATATATATATATATATTGCAATGGACTCCATATATATATATATATTGCAATGGACTCTTAGTAGCAGCTGCCTAAGTTCCTAGGTAACCCTGAAGTTTAATAAACCTGTGCAATGACAATTAAGCACGGTAAATAATTTATCTGCTCAGTCCTTCTAACTGGCCTTTTTATCCCTCTGTAGAAAATCTGAGCCACTCTGACATCCAGAATACAGTTTGGCAAAAATAAGTGTAGCAAAGAGTGGTAGCATAAAGTGGATTTCCTCTCCATAATATATAAAGCCACATGCTGAGGAGAGGAATCCTCACAAAAGCGGTACCACAGCAATCTGTTCCTTTCATCCACAGCCAGCATTTAAAGAGAAGGTGCTGCTCCGAATCAAAAGCACAATCATTCATTTGTGAGCAGATGTCCCTCACACGGCAGGCAGCGTCTTTTCAAAGTGGAGCTGAACAAATGCACTGCTGTGAGACAAGTTCCCCTGCCCATTAAAGAAAGAACACAGTATATATTAATTTAGCAGGTTGTTGAATGTTTAAAGCAGAATTTATGAAGCAGAAAGAGCATGTGGTGAAATAAAATGGCTTTCAAACTAAATATGAAGAAAGCCCCTGCCCCCTATTCCCCCCTTGCAAAAATAAAAATAAAATCATTCCTTTGGTCATGTTAAAAAGGGCAAGATTTGTTGATGACTGATTATTCAAGAGTATTCAATGCCATCTTTCCACACCAGTTAACTCAAAGGGTTAATCGAGCCTGGAGAATCAACAGAAAGAAGTAAATGAGTGTTTATGCTCACACTTCATGCTGTATTCATTTTTTGATGTGCAGAGCATCAGTGCTCAACAAAAGTGACTGGAGGCTTTTCAGGAAGAATAGTGAAAGTGATGGGGAGGTACATGGCAGCTGGCTGGATTGTTTTCAGTGGAAGTCCATATCTCTGAGAGCTGATTCACATAACCAGAGAGTATCATTAGGGATGAAAGCCCAGGCAGACATGTCTCTCTCCCCCCCCCCCCCAGTGGTTCAGCTGTGTGACCTCTTTACCAGCTAGCTGCTAAGTGATGCATTTGGTGCCATTATAACCATTACCTACCAGATGAGCATGCAATTCATAACTCAATTACAAGACCAAATCCTCTCTTATTCACATTCCAGAATCACCCTATATGGTTATGTGTGTTGACCCCAAAAAATGTAGACTATATAAGGGATAGCAGAGTTAATACTTGCAGATCATCTGGTCTACTTCCAATCTTAGTACTTTTAGGACTGCTTCTAATTTTATATTCTACACCTCCAGGGTTGCACTCCTCCACCATTAGGGAGAGTGAGGGCATCACCTCAGATGGCAGAAGCTGCAAGAGCAGCAGTAGTTCCTCCAAAAATTGCTCTTGTCCTCTTCTGATGGAGATAAAAACTATAGGTGCCACAGGCCTGCCATTCATCTAGTAAACTACGTAACCTGTTGCCCTCATCTGCATGGAGGCCATTATCCTGTTACTAGTATTGATGTAAGATTCAACTACTAGTCCACTCAGCTTCTGTACATGGAACGGTGACAGCACCATCTTGTTCTTTGCCACAGACAGCAAAATGTCTTGGACTAGCCTGTGTATCCTAGTAAGTAAAGGTAAAGGTACCCCTGCCCGTACGGGCCAGTCTTGACAGACTCTGGGGTTGTGCGCCCATCTCACTTAAGAGGCCAGGGGCCAGCGCTGTCCGGAGACACTTCCGGGTCACGTGGCCAGCGTGACAAAGCTGCATCTGGCGAGCCAGAGCTGCACACGGAAACGCCGTTTACCTTCCCGCTGGTAAGCGGTCCCTATTTATCTACTTGCACCCGGAGGTGCTTTCGAACTGCTAGGTTGGCAGGCGCTGGGACCGAGCAGCGGGAGCGCACCCCGCCGCAGGGATTCGAACCGCCGACCTTTCAATCGGCAAGTCCTAGGCGCTGAGGCTTTAACCCACAGCGCCACCTGCGTCCCGTGTATCCTAGTACAGAGAAGCAAATAGTACTGAGGATGGTGCAAGTATATTGTGCTTGGAACTTTGGGCATTTCTTAGTCTCTGCAGGTGGTATCCAATGCTAGTCCTGCTTGGAGTGGACCCATGGAAGTTAGTGGACATGAATAACTTTGATTCATTAATTTCTATGAGTCTGCTCAGAGAAGAACTTCATTGAATTTAACCCCATGGCATCGTCTAAGAAAACCAATCTAAACATATGTGCAACATTCTAAACTGGTGCAAGTTATATGCATTGGGGGATCTATGCAAAATAAAATCAAATAAATCCATACAGGAACACAAAATGTAAAGTGAGAAAAAAGAGGAACTTTTAGACAACAGAAAGCTTTCTGGAATCTGAGTTTCTGCTATCAATGAAATTTTAAAGTTAGGGGTGTTCTAATAATAAACATTTCTGTTATGTTCTAACACTCAGCACTGAACTTTATGTACCCCCAGCAAAAATATATGCCTGCATTTAGAATGACTAATTAATGCAATTACTACTACTACCACTACTACTACTACGACTACTACTACTACAGTGGTACATCGGGTTACAGACGCTTCAGGTTACAGACTCCGCTAATCCAGAAATAGTACCTCGGGTTAAGAACTTTGCTTCAGGATCAGAACAGAAATTGAGCAGCGGTGGCAGCGGGAGGCCCCATTAGCTAAAGTGGTGCTTCAGTTTCAGGTTAAGAACAGACCTCCAGAACAAATTAAGTTATTAACCCGAGGTACCACTGTATTTTATATTCTGCCCATCTGGCTGGGTTTCCTTAGACACTCTGGGTGGCTTACAACATATAAAACACAACAAAATATCAAACATTAGAAATCAAAATATCCTATACCAGCCGCAAACAAACCAATAAATCTATAAAAACCAATAACAATAACAACAATAATAAACAGTTTACAGTTATACCCAAATTAAAGTAACCGCCAACACCAACCTGACAAAAATGAAACAGAGGAAGCAAAATTAGAACCGTTTACAACATTTTGCAACATTTTAACCAGTTGGCGGAACCCAAGAGTTGTTCCATCAATGTCCCAGTGGCCTCTGAGGAGCCTCTTTTAGCTGTTTAGTGATCTGGGCCCTGCCCCAGGCCAGGTGGAAATGGGCCTTGCAACAGGGAACAGTTCTTTCTTCCAGCACTCAGGCAGAAGCAAATGAGGCAGGAATTTTAATGTCTATTAAGATTGTGGCCTCTATTAAGATTATGAAAGTTTTTCACAACATTCAGCCATATGCTGTTCCCAACTATAAAAACTATTTCTATCACTATAATTATTAGTTATTATAATTATTATAAGCTGATCTCCTGCTTAAGAATGCATGATTACTAGACTACCTCAGTAGTGGTGCACAGAAATAAATGCAGCTAATAACTCTTACTGTAATGATTAATCAATTTATGCATACATTATTTAAACTGATAGTTCAGGTAGGGTACCTTACAGAGTGCCTTGTTACAGAGTACATTGACCAATTCAAATACAAGCTACCAGAATCAATAGCAAACTGCAAATAAACTCTGGAGAATATGTATCCTTGCATACAAATAGTGAGGGCTTTTTGTTTTTTTCAGAAATGGCCCAGTAGAAGAAAGAATAAATAATTATAATTTTGCTAAGTGTTTGGATATTAAATATCATTATCTTAACTAAACACGCTTGCAACTAGCAATCAGCATTCACAGCATTTTAAATCACTGCATTTCTGTTTCTAGTCTTCATTTATATCACCAATTTTCTGTTTTCAGTCTCCCTCCAACTCCCACTCTTGCAATGAAACATTGCACATTTGAACGTTTTTGGAGTTTTTAATCTTTCAAACATATTTCATGTTTGAATTCAGTATATAAGACTTAGGGGTGGGGAATGTTCCACAAAGCACAAGACAAACTACATTTTAAAAGAAACATTAGATGATACTAATAGAGATGTTCTGAAATTCCACACAAGAGCTTTTTAAAAGTATGTGTATTACAGGGTGCACACGTTTCGCCACTTGGCAACTAACTCTTCTATTTCATTTCTTTTACAAAGTAAAATAAAATTCCAAATGTTGAATCCACATTCTGCTTTTCAAGAGCATCTTGGTGTCTCTCCCGTCTATGAAAAACAATCCCCCCATGAATTAATTGATATGGTCACACATACCCCCATGTTTGTTGCTCTAATGCAAAACAGTAAGGCTGCAATCCTAACTCCACATACCTGGGAGTAAGTCCCACTGAACTCAATAGGACATACTTCTATGTAGGCATGATTAGGATTGCACTGTTAGTCATATGCTAATTGCATACACATATGTTGCAGGTAACATGATAGTCCCCTTCTCATTTACATTGTGTGGAGGGACATCATCCGTAGATTGTAGGGCTCTATCTGCCACTACAGTTATGAGTGAATGTCAGCCCAGCTCCTGATTATCCAAGCATCAGATGTGAATATCTGCAGGGGTAAGTCCACTTGTGTAGGCTTTCCATGCAATCTGGAACCCTGGTCATATGGCAAATCTACAAACATGGACTTTCCTTTGCAACTGTCCAGGCCTAGTATATGGATGTCAGGGCAGTGGTACCATCCAACAACGGGCACAATCCCACAGCCTCATTCTATGCTTAAAGGAGACTCTTGTCTCTCTCTCACACACACAAACTTGTGCTGATTATAAGAAATTACATTGCTGTGTATGTAATACAATCCCTAATGCAAAATGGTGCCAGTGTGGTGTAGTGGTTAAGAGCGGTAGCCACGTAATCTGGGGAACCGGGTTCACGTCTCCGCTCCTCCACATGCAGCTGCTGGGTGACCTTGGGCTAGTCACACTTCTTTGAAGTCTCTCAGCCCCACTTACCTCACAGAGTGTTTGTTGTGGGGGAGGAAGGGAAAAGAGATTGTTAGCCGCTTTGAGACTCCTGAAGGGGAGTGAAAGGCGGGATATCAAATCCAAACTCTTCTTCTTCTTCTTCTCTACCAGTAGCCTTGAGATATACAAAAATAAAGCACCAACAATGCTCCACTGGTAAACCTTCTGAATATGTGTCTGTGCTTGATTTACTACATCATTTTTATCTCTGTGTTAAGGTTTTATTCTTTCTTAGTGGGCTTAGTAATTAAAGCTAATTCATTTGAATTTACTAAGTAAACCAACAGCTTGCTCTCCCCATCCCAGTGCAATGGGTGTATTTTATCGCAGTTCCAAGTGATACTACATTTTAAAAATTAATTAGTAGCTTGCAAGAACAGCCACACATTATTGAGTAAGTAACAGCATTTAAGTGAAACAGATGAAATATTGGTAAGCAATGCAGACCACAGTATAAGTATGTGAAGGGGGTCATAGGTTAATCCCTATTGATTTTCCAAGTATGCGTACAGCACCACTGGGAAAGGCCAGTTCTGTTGGCAATCTGCTAGCACAAATACATTATAAATCTTACTGTCCACCTTCACAGATCAGTGTCATTTACTTCCTTCACTAAAGACTTAAGAAACTACAGTAAATCTACACTCCAAACAATCTGAACACATCCATTTATAAAGCTATGGTTTAAAATCAAATGCAACAGACTATGTATCCAAAAACCCTTTTCTTGCATGTCTACAACACCATATTTGCCAAAAATTATCATACAAAATAAGCCTGTAAATTCAGAGTCCATTAGAAACTGCAAGATTATGAAAGGGTGGGTTTTTAAATAATTGCTTTGAAAGGGCAAGTAAATTTTACATAATAAATATGTAATTTGATTATACAAATCACCAGTTGCTTTAAACATGTTATACAGAGATATATTTTTGATGAACTTTCGCTGGCCTGTAAAACTGGAACCTGTTTTTATTTGTTTGTCTTACTGTTTTTACATGCTTTTACTGGTTTTATGTTGTATTTTTAAATAATATCGCTTACTAGTTTTATGTTGTTCTCTTAAATTTATAAAACTTTAAGTGGTTCATACATTATTTTAAAAAGATACATCCACAAAAAATGGTTGTCAAGAAATTAAAAGTGTAGCTTTCAAGGGTGGGCAACCTTTTTTCTGTTGAGAACTGCATTCCCTCAGGCATAAGATGCTGGAGACCACATGTCAGTGATGGGCAGAACTAGAACCAATAGTGGGAGGAGTCAGAGATAAAAATGTTCTAGATTACCTAATCTGGTATAAGGACTCATTTGCATAAATTTTCATTGTGGCTATCCTAGATTACAATTACCTGTTTTATGCAGGGCCACTCACACAGCATAAACCCCAGATTTTTTTGGGGGGGCTTCTTTTTCCCCAAGTCATAGAACTAGAATTTTATTTTGGATCACATTTTTTAAAAAAGATAAAATACTGTCCCTTCCAGTTGTTCTGAAATTATAAAGGAAGTGGAAGGGGAACAAGAAAAAATAAGATGGAAATTAACAGAAAGGAACTGTGATGATAATAGTAGGCCAGCTTCAAGAGTCTTCTGTTCTGAATACAATGAGGTTTGGGTTGCAGGTTGCCCACCCCCACTTTATATTCAAGGCTGAGTGGACAAATGAGTGCACACTACAAAATTAACAAGCATGTGTCGTTACTTATTGGGAAGACCATTTGAGTAGTTTGTTCTCCAACCCTGCCTGAAGTAAGGTTTAACTGGGGGCAGGGTGCTTCACAGAGCCACCTGCTAAAATTCTCCACTCTCTCCCTGGCAGGCTGGATATCCCCACCCCTGAAGGATATCCCCACCCCTCCATTAAACTTCCTTGCAGGTTCTTCATCCAGTTCAGTTGTGAAATGGTGCATAGTCTCTGCAGCACACCATTAAATCTTGCTGTGGCCAAGATTAACAGAGGAGGACAGGTGCTTTGCCCATCAAGTTGCTAAACCTTTGGGCAAACGGCCTCCCCACCCATTTGTTAAATCCCGCTACAGGCACATTTAACAAAGAAGCGGCAGGGACTTTTTGTGTTCGCTCCCTCCCTTAAGCAGCTTGCTTGGGCTGGGCTTCCTTATGTTGCTTTTGGTATGGCCGCCTAATGGCAGTCATCCAACATTTTCCATTCTTATATATACAGTGGTACTTCGGGTTAAGAACTTAATTTGTACTGGAGATCCGTTCTTAACCTGAAACTGTTCTTAATCTGAGGTACCACTTTAGCCAATGGGGCCTCCCGCTACTGCTGCGCCGCCACCACACGATTTCTGTTCTCATCCTAAATCAAAGTTCTTAACCCAAGATACTATTTCCGGTATAAGAAAGTATGTACCCACAGACTCTAATCTGCTCCAAAGCCCTATAAATACTTCAGAGCACACACGAAATTCCTGAGCAAACTCCTTATATAATCCATAAATGTTCAGATATTACACTGTATATGCACAAACACTGTATATGCACTTGTGTGGAGAAGATAGAGAAATGCTATTGGGTGACAGAGAAGGCGTAACTGCTCAACACCTACAACTGCTCAACTGCAAGGAGGGAAGATAGAAAAAGAGTTGGTAAGGGAACACCTAGCTACTTTAAATAAATTCAGATCTCCAAGACCTGCTTAGCTGCACCTAAGGGTGCTAAAGGAACTTGTGGATGTAATCTCAAAGCCTCTGTCTATAGTATTTGGGATTTCATGGAAAACAGGTATGGTCCGTGCAGACTGGAGGTGAGCAAAAGTCCCTATCTTCAAAAAAGGAAGTTGGTCGAAGACCCAAGTAACTACTGACTGGTAAGCTTGACATCAATACCAGGAAAGGTCTTAGAACACATAACTAAACAGTCAGTCTGTGAGCACTTAGAAAAGGATGCTTTGATTACTAAGACCCTGCATGGGTTTCTCATGCCTGATGAATCACATTTCTTTATTTCTTTTTTCTTTTTTCTTTTCTTTTTTTGAGAAAGAGTTACAAGCTTGATGGATCAGGGAAATGCTGTGCATGTAGTTTATCTTGATTTCAGTGAGGGTTTTTTAAACAAAATCCCCCATGATATTCTTGTGGGGAAGCTGGTGAAACGTGGGCTGGATGAGGTAGGTGGAGTTTAGATAGTTGACTGATCCAACTAACAAGTGCCTTGTCATCCTGGAAGAAAGTGACAGGTGGGGTGTTGCATGGTTTTGTCCTGGGCCTGTTTTTGTTCAACATATTTATAAATGACTTGGATCAAGGAATTTAGGAGATGCTAATCACATTGGCAGATGCCACCAAACTGGGAAGGGTAACCAGTACTGCAAAAGACAGAATCAGGATTCAGGATGATCTTAACAGATTGGAGAACTGGACCCAAACTAACAAAATGTATTTCAATATGGACAAATGTTAAATTCTGCACTTAGGCAGGAAAAAATATAAGTTGTAGTACATGTGAAAAGGATCTATGGGTCTTGGTGGACCACAAGTTTAACATGAGTCAGGAGTGTGATGCAGCATCGAAAAAGCTAATTCTGTTCTAGGCTTCATCAACAGGTGTATAGTGTCCTGATATGGTCAGAGAGATTCTTCAAAAAGAATTAAACTAAACATATTTCTGTTCTTCATTGAATTAATGATAAGACTTTGTCTGGAACATCTATTTCAGATTCCAATTTATTGCATGCTGCATCCTCTTACAATAAAAAGCCCTGGTAGTGTGTCCCCTAGGACTCTAACATATACAATGAAAATGTAAAAGTTCTATTTCTAAGTGAAATTCCTTGTGTATTTTCTTTTTATAGCAAGTAATTCTTATACCCTGGAGGAATGGTCTGAGAACTATATTGACAGTACCAAAGTTTAACTCTGGAAAAGCATAGTACAAACACACAGAGTCATTCTTTGTATAATCAGACTTCTGGAAAAGAGTAGTCCAAAGATACTAACATGATCTTACCCGTTTTCAGAAATATAAATATCTGCAGTGTTTCTAGAGTTGTTCATACTTTCAACAGATTCATAGTGTTAGCAATGATGTGTTAAAATTAAGCCCCTTTCAAGTGCCTAGAAATTAATACAATGAATATTCATGTTGTTGTTGGCATCCATGTGTCTTGAAAGACAATGGAGTCAAACCACTGCCTTAGCAGCACTGAAGTGACCTTCCTGGGGTGCAAGCCTGGGTAGTGTGTATAGAGACTGCCCAGATGATGGGAATCTCCTCTTAGCCTCACTGATATGATCCAAAGGAAAGGACAGCAACACATTTGGCACTAGTTTAACTGGAGGAGGTGCTAGAAGGAGGCATTCAAGGCAGCATTCAACTTTTTAAGGGATTCCTCTCTGGATTTGTGTAGGGTTTACTCATCAGCCTTTAATTCTTCCAAAGAGACTGCTCAAGCACCAGAGTTTTCCTTCTCCGAGATGGGCTACCTTCCCTCACTTCCCTCTACAGCACATGCAGAAACCACCTTCTTGACTGTTGGACTCACTATTGGTCTTGTCCACTCAATCTGCTTGAGCCTGTCTTCACATGCAAGTGAAGTCCCTAACTCATTGAGGGTTTGAGACAGCCAGTCGAAGCCATTCCTGGAGTGTGGCTGCTATCGCATGCTGACACAGGTGAGAGCTGAGTTCAGGGTGGACACACTGTCCCAGAAGGAGCATGATGTATGGCCAGCAGAGGTACAGTATTACCCTTCCCCTAACACTCTGTACATATTCATGAGGGAGATGATACTGACATTGTAGCAAGAGGCTTTTGCTCCTATGTGTTGGCAGGAAAGTCAGGTTGTGGGTTGCTAACCTGTGTTCCTCCTGAAGATGTTGCTGCTATCATCCCTGGCCATTGGCTATGTGGCTAGGGCTGATGGGTATTGTAGTTCATCAACTTTTGGAAGGCCAGAGAATAGTGACTCCTGGTCTAGAGAGAAGGCCTTTGTGTAGAGGCCTTTCTTTACGTAGATCAGGCACCTTTAAACTCAGGGTTTTCAGGTTTGTTTTCAGACAAATGTAATAAACACCCACACCCACAGCAATACATGGAGAACTTTCTAAAAGTGTTATGATAAACTGATATAGAGGCAGAGTCTGCACCACCCTAGGCATGCATTCCCTGTAACTATTGTTGATGCCTAGAAAAGCTCTTAAATTGTTTTTCACAGGTTTATCCACTCAGGTAGCCATAAAGCTACATGCATACTTATTTTTAAGTAAGCCTCTTCAGACTTAATAGGGCTCAGTTCTGTGTAAATATCCCTAAGACTTCGTCCAACTCATAGCCACGGACATGCCTTAGACTTGGTGTTTACCTCTACGGATGTTGGTGATCTGACATTAACTAAAAGCGAAACAAAAGAAGTGCCATGGTCAGATCACTTCCTGGTGCAACTGGACTTCTCCGCAACCCTTCCCCTCTGCAGGGAGGTGGGACCGATTCGGATGGTCCGCCCCCGCCACTTAATGGATCCAATTGGCTTCCAGAGAGTGGTAGGGGATGCTTTATCCCAAGTTGATGGCCTTTCAGCTGATTCCCTGGTGGCACGCTGGAATGCGGAGTTAACCAGGGCTATTGACTGTCTGGCTCCGAAGCGCCCTCTCCGATTGCATGGAGCCCGGACAGCCCCGTGGTTTTCCCCGGAGCTGAGGGTGATGAAACAATTGTTGAGACGGCTAGAGCGCCGGTGGCGGAAAACTCATTCTGAATCAGACCGGACACGGGTTAGAGCTCAACGTCGAGCCTACCAAGTGGCAATGGCGACGACGAAGAGGGCCTTCTTCGCCGCCTCCATTGCATCTGCAGAAAACAGCAGCAGGAGACTTTTTCAGGTGGTTCGCAATCTATCAGAACCACCTGTACCACCAGGGCCTGGTAGGGACCCCAAGATCTCCTGCAATGCTTTTGCAAAGTTTTTTGCAGATAAAATCGCTCAGATTCAGAAGGAGGTAGACTCTACTGTGGGAGCAGGGCCAGGGCGGGAGAGTGCTAGAGTTCTGTCTGGTCCTGTTACATGGGATCAATTCCAATCTGTTACCTCCGAGGATGTGGACAGGCTGCTTGGACAAGTGAAACCGACCACCTGTCTCCTTGATCCTTGCCCATCCTGGCTGATAAAAGCGAGCCGGGAAGGGCTGGGCGATGGGCTCTGCGGGGTGGTGAATGCTTCCCTCTGTGAGGGAGCCTTCCCAGACCCGCTGAAAGAGGCGGTCATTAAACCGCTTCTTAAAAAAACATCTTTAGACCCGGCCAATTTGGCCAACTATCGCCCAGTCTCAAATCTGCCATTCTTGGGCAAGGTGATTGAGCGGGTGGTTGCTGAACAACTCCAAGCACGCCTGGAGGAAACGGACCATTTGGATCCCTTCCAATCGGGATTCAGGCCTCACCATGGGACTGAAACTGCCTTGGTCGCGCTGGTTGATGATCTCCGGCGGGCTAGGGACAAAGGTGAGAGCTGTTTCCTAGTTCTGCTGGATCTCTCAGCGGCCTTTGACACCATCGACCATAACATCCTTCTGGACCGTCTAGAGGGGCTGGGAGCTGGGGGCACTGTCATACAGTGGTTCCGCTCCTTCCTCCTGGGCCGTGTCCAGAAAGTGGTGGTGGGGGGTGAGTGTTCAGACCCCTGGGCTCTCACTTGTGGGGTGCCTCAGGGTTCTGTCCTCTCCCCCATGCTTTTTAATATCTATATGAAGCCGCTGGGAGAGATCATCAGGGGGTTTGGACTGGGTGTTCATCAGTATGCAGATGACACCCAGCTCTACCTCTCCTTTAAATCAGAACCAGTGAAGGCGGTGAAGGTCCTGTGTGAGTGCCTGGAGGCGGTTGGAGGTTGGATGGCGGCTAACAGATTGAGGTTGAATCCTGACAAGACAGAAGTACTGTTTTTAGGGGACAGGAGGCGGGCAGGTGTGGAGGATTCCCTGGTCCTGAATGGGGTAACTGTGCCCCTGAAGGACCAGGTGCGCAGCCTGGGAGTCATTTTGGACTCACAGCTGTCCATGGAGGCGCAGGTTAACTCTGTGTCCAGGGCAGCTGTCTACCAGCTCCACCTGGTACGCAGGCTAAGACCCTACCTCCCCGCGGACTGTCTCGCCAGAGTGGTGCATGCTCTAGTTATCTCACGCTTGGACTACTGCAACGCGCTCTACGTGGGGCTACCTTTGAAGGTGACCCGGAAACTGCAATTAATCCAGAATGTGGCAGCTAGACTGGTGACTGGGAGTGGCCGCCGGGACCACATAACACCGGTTCTGAGAGATCTGCATTGGCTCCCAGTACGTTTCCGAGCATGATTCAAAGTGTTGGTGCTGACCTTTAAAGCCCTAAACGGCCTCGGTCCTGTATACCTGAAGGAGCGTCTCCGCCCCCATCGTTCAGCCCGGACACTGAGATCCAGGCCGAGGGCCTTCTGGCGGTTCCCTCATTGCGAGAAGTGAGGCTACAGGGAACCAGGCAGAGGGCCTTCTCGGTAGTGGCGCCCGCCCTGTGGAACGCCCTCCCATCAGATGTCAAAGAGATAAAGAATTACCTGACGTTCAGAAGACATCTTAAGGCAGCCCTGTTCAGGGAAGTTTTTAATATGTAATGCTGTACTGTTTTTAACACTGATTGGGAGCTGCCCAGAGTGGCTGGGGAAACTCAGCCAGATGGGCGAGGTATAAATAATAAATTATTATTATTATTATTATTAGTCACAAGTTATTGTGTGTAAATTGTTTTATTTCCCTGCCATTTGAAGTGGATACTGTTCTAAGAAATGTCAGTCACATTGTGAGAAAATGTACTGGAGTTTCAATTTTTTTAAAAAAATGAGTAATATTTATGCAGTAGTAGAAATGCAAATCTGCAGATCTGTATGCTGGCTTATGGAAACAGGCGTTCCTTTGTTTGAAAACAAGATGTAAAAAAAAATTAAAATAAGTTTTACCTAGCCACTATGCTACATCAGCTTTGAAAGTGTATAAGTTATAGATCAAGAAGTCTCAGATTTGAATGTCACTAAGGTGCTCCTAGGCAAGCCTCAGTCCCCCTTCCATAATACAAGAATAATAATACAGATCAACCGTACAAGATTACTGTAAAGAATGCAAGATTTTTTTCTCTTGTATATGGTGTCATTTGTATATCCTTGTATGTTATTATTTAGGGTTTTTATGTGAAGGTTGTGAAATACTGGGTATAGAGAGACCTGGCTGCATTTCTTATAAATTACATTTTACAGGGCAAGTATTTTTTTTAAAGCGTTCATCCTTCAAATAAAACAATACTGTCATCATCAAGGGGTTGCAAAGAACCTGTCTTTTCCGCTGCACAACTGTATCGTTGTTACCCCCCTGTGCATCGTGAAGCGTCATAGTTGAGAGAGGGAGTAAGCATGTTAATGGTGAAGGTTTAGGCAGTTTTTTTGTCTGTGCTAATTTTTCTGTTTGAACAAATTCGTGGTTTCAATGATGGTTTGATTTCCTCCACACGGTTGCCTGTGGGGCAAACAGCTGTTTTGTATTAGAAAAACAACATGCTTTGAATGAACTGAAATGTTGCCTGGAATTTTGAATAGGTGCTGTAATCACAAAGGGACTGGTTCCACCCCCTCCCTGTTGCTAACATGCCCTTTGGGATTGTGTGAAGCTGAACAGTAGAGAAGGGAGAGAGGGAAGGTTGCAGGTCTGGGATCTGTTTACTCACAGTGCAATCCTAACCATGTCTACTCAGAAGTAAGTATTTTTAAGTTCAATGAGGTTTATTGCTAGATACGTGGGGTTAGGGTTACAGCTAAAATGGATTAAGGAGCAGAGCAAGGAAGGAAGGAATGATGTGGTGAAGCCAAATGACAATGTTAGCTATGGCACTAACTCAGCTACAGCCCACACTTTTGGCCCTGTTGTATAAAAATGTCTACCTCATAGGAATATCTTGTTTATTAATGTGCAATTTCCAAATTTATTATTGTAGGCAGAGCTACTTATTGGATTGTTCATTTAAGTATGCAACACACATATGGTAAAAAACGCTCATAATTTTCTTTTCTTTTTGCGAAAGCACGTTTAGCTTTTCAAGAGGATCTTTTTAGGATAGAAATTGTTTTCTTCATGTCACTTATTGTTAATAACCACTAGGGGTCATTGTAGCTTGATTGTC
Source organism: Podarcis gaigeae (assembly GCF_964106915.1). Classification (NCBI taxonomy): domain Eukaryota; kingdom Metazoa; phylum Chordata; class Lepidosauria; order Squamata; family Lacertidae; genus Podarcis; species Podarcis gaigeae. The sequence goes on from NC_139684.1 coordinate 48,401,871, forward strand.
ATTCATAAATGCACAGTCTCTGTCAGAAGAATTCCTTTGTAATAGGACACTTGGGAATGGGTATAAGGAGGAATCTTATTATGAAAGGAATGGATGTTGATTATTTCGCTAGAGTTCAACATTCTTTTTTTGATGAAATTTACTGAATGTATTTGGATGGTAGCGGATCCAATAGGCAAAGGATGACTTAAAGCAGTGTGCAATGGTGTGTCGTCGATATTTCTTCTGAACTTGAATGTTTCAGAATTAAGTTTGCTTACCCTCTTGGAATGTTAAGCAGAAGTAAATGTTTACGTTTGTAACCAATACAGATAGGTTTTATTTTAAAGCAAAAAAAATATTATGGGACTTTTATAATCCTTGACCATCTATGGGGGTAAAACGAAATGCCAGTAGATGGGAAAAGCAACTTGAGGGAAAGAAGGTGATTTGGAATGGACAGGCTGGCATTGGAGAGAGCATTAAGCACATAAACACCCATACTTCTCCTGTTCAAATGTCCTTGATCCTGGAGCTGCTTTTCTTAAAAATGCAGTACCATTGGTGCCATCATAGGCATCACATGCAGTTTGCCTGCTTTTTAAATTGAACTTTTGATTCTGGTTTTTTGGGGGGAGCAGTCTTCTGATAAATGTAGATCCAAGCATTAAAATACAAGCTCTTGATCCAAAACATTCTGTTAGCTTTGACAAATGGAAGCCATCTATCCATTTTAGACTGGAATGATTATGAAAAAGGACTTTGGGTAACTTAAAAGCTTCAAAATTCAAAGAGCTGTAGAAAGTGATTAAGTGGTGGTGTGGGTGGAGAGAGTTTGCTTTCTCATATTCAACAATAAGCTTTGATTTGATAATGGCCCCCACCAAATTTGTAGGCTACTAATTCAAACCAGATATTTCAGGTCTTCATATGATGCAAACAAAACAGAGATGGGTGGCATCTGTACAGTATCGTTGCATACCATCCCCAATCTCCAGATGCTTAATTTAGTGTTCCTGTTTTCTTTTGGAAAATTAGGAACAGCTGAGACTGAGGTGTCTTTAGGATGTATGATTTATTTAGGCATCTATACACTCTGAACCTACAATGGAGAGATTCACAGCATCAGCACTCCAAGAGGATCTTGACTCTTCCATAGGCACAGCCTGGAATCTAAACAGACACCAACTATTGTTCTCTGCTTGTTGCTTCCCTCTGCTAAAACCGCTCACCTTCCCAGGGGGGCAGAGTTGCAAGCTGGCCATGAGCACTCCCCATGTACAGCGGAGGGCATGGTGCATCATCGGGAGTCCCGGCTGCGTCACGCCCCATGGCCGACCAATCTGGTTGACCAGGGGGCATGGCTTACCTGTTTTAAACATCCATGCAGCCGGGGGCTCAGTCTCCTTTTCTCCTCCAACTCCAACCTCTAAGCTCATCTTCCAACTAGCTGTGAATTGAGGTGGGGCACCTCCCATTTGCTGTCTCAGACAGAGTCATTTGATCCTTTGTTCTTCTTAATGGTCCATCACTGAGCCTAGGGCTTGCCAATTGGAAGGTCGGCGGTTTGAGAAGGTCAGTGGGGTGAGCTCCCGTTGCTTGGTCCCAGCTCCTGCCAACCTAGCAGTTCGAAAGCACATCAAAGTGCAAGCAGATAAATAGGTACCGCTCTGGTGGGAAGGTAAACGGTCTTTCCGTGCACTGCTTTGGTTCACCAGAAGCGGCTTAGTCATGCTAGCCACATGACCTGGAAAAACTGTCTGTGGACAAACGTCGGCTCCCTCGGCCAGTAAAGCGAGATGAGCGCAGCAACCCCAGAGTCGTTCGCAACTGGACTAAACTGTCAGGGGTCCTTTACCTTTTTTAATTAGCTCTTAACATTAGTTGATTCCAAGGGATATTGTCTAGCACATAGCTTAATACACAAGTTTTAACACTCCAAGCATTGATTAAATTCTTACATTTGCCTGATCTTGAGATGATAGTGGTCTAGCACCCACAAACTCCTTACTTTATTGTACTGGGTTGGGAAGCTTTTCAGCAGCATACTTTCATACCTACTTGCCTTTCATGGAGGTGGGGAGAATGACCCCCTTCGCAGTATCATTGCTGCCAGATGTTCTCTTGCCAGGAAGAGAGCTGGTTAGTAAAGAAGTGGTTGTAACTGCTGGTCATCATACATTTTAACCTCACTTTTGCTCACAGTCCCATGCTCTAAAAGTCCCCCAAGCTGGACAAACATTATCCCTATACCAAATGATAATCACATATGCAAAAATGTGCAAAATGTTTAGGGTTCAATATTACTGAGTTTAATAAATAAATGTCAGTTCATTCCCTAACAATAAAGAAACTAACAATGTCACAGCAAATATAAACCAAAGAAATGGACAGTCTCCCTCCCTCTCACATGCATGCATGTCCCTTCCCCTTTCAGAGACTCATGAAATGGATGGAGACCACGAAACAATCAACAAAATTCCCACAATATTTTTTCTAGAGGGGAAGATGGTAATGAGGTAGAAACTATAATCATAGAACACAGACTCTGAGCCTTGAAGGAGGCAGTCCAGAATAAGTATGCCACTATCTATTTTGATGACCATTTAGGATGTAGAAATTGTTTTATTTATGCTTGCTATTGCATAAGCAAGGTTTATGCCAGCATTGGTTCACTTTGGCATAAATTCAGTACCACCCATCTTGTAAGTATTTGCCCTCTGACTTCAGCTTCTTGAATGTGGCTGTAGGAGAGCATCTATTGAACCAATAATATGTGAACCAAAAATATGATGTGCTTAGTATAAAGGCAGTAAGGCATTGATATTCTCTTATTAACTTGTCTGTGGGTACTGCTTATAGTTAAGAGCTGTTTAACAATGGTTGAGGAATAATTGGGGAATAATTTTAATATGCTATAATTGTAGTAATGCCCTACCAGAAAATGGGCTGAAAAGAATATTTGCATAGTCTTGAAATAATATTTCCCTTTTCTAGCACCTGTTTTTTTTTGTGTGTTTTTTTTAAGATTATAATGTTTAGATTCCTACCAGTTGGGACAAAAGGATTCTGAAGTCATTATACCCTAACTGCTCAGATATCTTGGTATATTTCTTGTTATTCTACTTGAGTACCTCATTCAGACAGAGGTTGCCAATAAAGTTTATTGTAGGAGCTAAGTGTCAATATGTGTAGTACCCCCTGCCTAGGGTGCTTGTAATTAAAATGCCACAGATAGTCTGGGAGAAGCATGAAAATTTGATGGCAAATTGATTTCAGGTTCATCTTGAAATTTGTCCTCAGCTGGACTCGATACTGCTGGCAGACGTTGGATGGCTTTTGTCAAAAGGGTTTGCTAGAATGAGACAGAGATGCCTCGATCTGAATATTAAATACAACACAGCTTATGACAAAAATATATTATTTTGTTTAGTGGAAGAATCATCAGGTGTGTTATTTCTTATTTTATTATTTTAAACTCAAATCTATCTGCTTTTGAGGTTTATCTGCTTTACATATGTAAATGAGTTCTGGGAAAGTTAAGGGAGGAGGGAAACAAAGAAAGTTTTCTAAGAGCCAAGCCTCTGATCCATAAATATATCTGAGATATACTAGATGTGCCTTTTATTTATAAATGTGTGTGCGTGTTTGTGTGCAGAATTCTTTTTAAAAGACAGAGCAGGCAAATTCACTTTTTTAAACAGGAACATCATTTTTATTCCCTTAAAAGCTCCACACATTAAATAAAATTGGAAAATTTATAGCTGCTTATAAATGCTTTCTGCCTATTAGGTTATGGTTTCTTGTAGGTTCCAAAGTCTTATCAGTTAACATGCCTTCTTATCAGAGATTTTACACTAAACACTGTAATGTACAGAACAGAAACATATTTTCTTTCTCTCTCTATGGGAGAAACATTTGGGCCAATTTTTGTTGTTGAAACTATAAGATCTTCATTTCTATTTAAGTTCTGATATTATGATATCATTCAAACAAACCTGAAAGTGACAAAAATGCTCATTTTTGGGAGAGGTATACAAAAAAGGGGGATTCTGGAAGCGGATGATCAGTGGTGTCATGAACTTCCGACTTGCGACAAAACTATCTGATGTTGGCATGAGCATAGTAATCCAACATATTGGCATGCAAAATAAATAAACACAGTAAATAAATGATCATTTTAAAATAAAAATGTAAAGATGCCTCAGTGCAAATTTGTAGACACTGATAGGAAGAGTCTACATACTTATGTGTGCGTTCATTCATTGTACCTCCTGGTTGATATGCCAAGAGGTAACTGCTGTGTTTCCACCTAGACACATTTCAAAAATTAAGACTCATCAAGCAGTCTATCTGTATTTGTAACGCAGTTATAAACAGGAAATACCATGGGGTCAATGTCACCATAGTGAACTCTGTGCACAAATACATTTTTAGCTTGGTAGGAAGGGATTGCTCATAACAAAATATTGTGTTGTGATGAGCAGTGAGAAACTGATTGCTGAGTGACAATTTTATCAAGCCAAGTAGTTTTATTATTGTAGCTTGACGGATTTATAAAGCGTTCAAGGACATTATTCCAGTGCCCAATCCACTATTTAAGGAAACACATTAGTTGACAAATTATTCCCCAACAAGTAAATTAGTGTCGAACCAAAAGTTCTTGACTTTTCTTTTATTAGGAGGAAGAAAAGACACCCCCCCCCCCGAAAAACACCCTAGGGACATTTGAGGGGATAAGCTCATCCAGTTGTTCATGGGCTGGGGTCTATTGTGGCGATGATCGTGGTTGTCATCAGCCTCTCTTTTTGCTATCACCAGGCAGCAGTAGTAGAACATTTTTGACAAGGCACTATTTTTTAAAAAAGAAAGCAAAAAACCGTGCAGATAGACCACAGTTCTGTGTCATTTGGGATTTTAAAGGATTTTGTCAGTTCCTCAGCAGTGTTGGGCTTAAAATAAAAGAATTTTGGGGCAAGGGCAGCAATGACAATAATAAAAAAATCAAGGATCATAGGTGCCCATGTCACCCCCCCAAAAAAAACCCCCAGTAACAACCATCCCTGAAAATGTAGCAGTGAACTGGGGAATGTGAGAAAAATTGTTCAACCCTAATTAAAAATTATTGAATGATTTCTGGTGGTCACTGCATTTCCTCCCATTATTACTCTGTTTCTCTGTTTTGTATTTTCTGTTTCGATTTTCTGTCTTGCTAAACCACAGTTTCTCATTTATAAGTAGCACTAAAGCGCAACTTTCTGTTCTCTATATAGCCGCTCTGAGCCTGGCCTTGGCTGGGGAGGACCGGGTATAAATAATAATAATAATAATAATAATAATAATAATAATAATATCATTGGAAACTGGGAGTAGTCAGTGTGTGCCTGGGTATTAGACTTGTTCTGAGGCTGATAAACTATGGTTTGTTGGCTGGATAATTTTATGGGTTATGTCTATGTGAAGTAGACCCATTGACATTACTAACCGAGGCTCATTAATTTCAATGGGTTTACTCTGAGTAGAACTTCATTGGCTACAGCTCTATGTTTAAACTGGTTAGTTCCTTATTGTGTATTGTTACAAATGTTACCTCTCAATGCCAAGCGGTGGCTAGAGCCCTTGGGGTCCCAGTCATCCACACAGGATCTGTGGCCCTTTGGAGAATGGAAGACACGGCGGAGACTGTTGGGCTTTAATAAATATGTTTTATTCACCTATTTACACATTCAGCGCATGGAGGGAGTCCAGATCTTATGGCATAGTCATTCCAAGAGGCAGCAGTGTAAGCCGCCTGCAGCCAGCCTCTCCCGAGATGGATCTTAGCCCTTCTTCCTCCTTCTTCTTTCCAGAAACCCTTTTCCTCTCCTCTCAAACATACACCCATCACCTTAGTAACATCAACACCTTTTGTGATGTTAACTGGTTTGCTGTTCACCCAGGCAGCCAGGCTGGTTTGCATAAGCCAGTCCAGGAATTGCCTGTTGGGCACAACTCTGTAGTTTGTGCTTTAATCCATATCCCAATCAATCAAAATCCTAGTATTTTGTCATTCCTAGGGTTTAGGGGGATTCCCTGCCCCCAAGATCTTCAACACCGTGCATTCTCTCTCTGTGTGAGCGTGTAATTATGGGAGTGTTGGGCTTGGAGTGTACATTCCCTGGAATGCCCACCCTCTGTGATTAAATACCACCCCCTTTTTTCTAAGACCACCAGTACTGGAGAAGTTCTGTAGCTGTATTTCAGTGTTTGAGGAACTTGTTTCGCTTTTGGGGGGTTTAAAAGTCACCAGGCCCACTTACTTTCTGGACTATGTCTTTGCAGTCATCCATAAAACAATGATTGTAAGATTGTAAAGCCAGTCTATCTAATCTTCTTGTAATACATGCTCTTTACTCCATATCCAATGTTGTTTCTGTGTTATACACTCCCCCTTTCTGTCCAAAGCTATTATATGACCTCCAGATCTCTTCTAGACTGTTAGAAAGACATCCACATTCAGATAGCATCACTCTGTTCCTGTTTTTGATTAATATTTCATCAACCATGAGAGGAAATGGTATTTATTCTGTAGCAATGTAAGTAACTGAGCAGATGAGATACCTCTTCTAGCTTTGCTTAAAGTGGAGGATATTGGAGAAGAGCTGTAAACGAAGCTAAGAGTAAAGTGAAGAATTTCAGAGATTAAAAAGAAAGTTTTATGTGATAAAGGTCTGTCAGCAGAAAGGAAAGAGGTACTTGCTTTTACCTAAACCATGAATTGTAATGATGGCAATATTAATAAAGTAAACTATTCTAGCTGCTGTTAATCATTTAACTTCAGCATTTACTGAAATCACATGCTTTAAAAATGTTACAGGTTTTTAAGCGTAGAGATAGAATAGAAGAAACAAAATGTGGCATATTTGCCTCAAATAAATTTGTCTGTGTACTCGAGTCATTTGGTGAGTGACAATGACAGAGCCATTTCCTTTAGGAAATCTCGCAAGCCCCCTGTCTCTGCACCAATGATGGGCAAGCATTTTCTCTATCAGGAGTTCTCTGTTGAGGGACACATGCTGGTGATGGGTGAGGCCAGTAGTGAGCAGGATGATCCCTCACCCCATTATATAAAATAAAGGGGAAAGAGGGGCATCAATTAGTCAAATATGAGCATGTTTTGGGAGGATCATCTGTACAGAATTGCTAAATTTAACATGAAAAGAGAATTCATTATGGGCCAGATTTTAATTTAATGTCATCAGTGACCTCACAGAGAATGTATACGTGTACTTTAAAGAGGCAAGTTCTTTCTTCACCAAAAGGATTCTTCTCCGAGTAGTTGGCTTGTTGGTAGTGCTTTTTTGCTGTCAGAGAAACATGCAGAACCCTTAATCCCTGTCAGTTGAGGATGAAATTGTTTCAACCTGCTGTTCTTTTTCTCTAAGTGTATGTGCTGTAGTAGAGACCATAACCTATGGTGGCCTCTTCTCTCCCCCTGCCCCATCATTTAAGCCACAGCAAGCAATACATTCCTTTGTGGATTTTATCAACACAAATTCTTCAAAATTAAATTAGAATCTTTTTTTTTTTTAATCCTTCAGAGTTGTTTATTCTGAACTCCGTAAAATGGAGAAATTAGTCTTCCTTTCAGAATATGTTAGTACTCTTCATTTCAGGTTAACTTAGAGTACAGTATTGACATGCATTGTTTCCTTTGGAATTTGCATGCTGTGTGGCGCCAGCTGGCAGGAATTAAAAGCTGCTATTCTCTAATAGAAAATAATGGCAAGTAGAAATGGCATATCCCATAACCCTAATTATTCTGAGAGAGCTTGGATGATGTGCTTATTGCAAGAGTAGAATCTTGCAGTGGTGTAGGCTAAATTACCCATATTTCTGGTTTTACAGATTAAAAAGACAAGCAGAAAGGGAGAGATCTATAGAACCCACACTTTCTGATATTCTTAGGTTATTTGACCTGGTAATTTTACTGTTGGAAACTTCACACTGCTGTGAAATTCATTTGAACCCACTTGAACTAGTTGGATGCCCCTTTTGATATGAGTGGGTATGCATATAGGAAGCTGCATTATTCTAACTCACACTATTTGCTGATCTAGTCCAGTGTTATCTGCTCCAACTGGCTTCAGTTCTCCAAACTCTTGGGCTACTTGCTACCTGATTCTTTTAACTGAGATGCCAGGGATTGAACCTGGAGCCTTCTGCATGCAAACCGTGTGCACTGTCCCTCTGATCTACTATCCTACTTTTGCATTTAGGACTACCAGTGGCTCTGAGTGACTAATTGCCCATGACTGCAGCTGGATAGGGGAATTATTTTTACACGTAAAATATTTTTTACATGGGAAAAGGAATTCATTCTTATTTAGATATATACCCTCACATTCACCATGGCGTAGAGGACCTATAGGAAATTTCATGCTGTGTCTGCGTTTCCTAAGAGTGTGCAACAGTTACATGTTTCTCTTGCCAAGACCATAGGTTTATATGTATATTTTAATAATACTTTTGTTTCTCTTTGCATTCCAAACAGCAAAAACAGCGGATGAGTGTAGACATAGTTTGCCCACCAGTGCTATGACTGCAGTTTGGTAATGAAGATGAAATGATTGTAATGATGACCTTTCTGTGCCTTTGTCTGTACAATGCCCTTCTCTTTAACTGAACACCTTTCAAATGAACACATTCTGAACTCTTGAACTGCTCATTCTGTTCACTGAGCGTATTGCTCAATCTGCACTTTATCATGATGTGTCTCCAAAGACTCTGTTTCCTTACATTTGATGTCTAGATGAGATTTTTTTCAGAATCCTTCAGTAGTCAGAAATTGGGCTGTTAAGGGACCACATTAATCTGTGCCATGAAATCCTAAATTAGGGACTCTTTGTAAATAGTTTTCAAACCATTAAATAGACCTTAACATATATACTGCACAACTCAAGTCTTATTTGTCCGTCCTCATTGGATAAAGTACTTCACAATTTCTATTTGCCACATATTATGCTCCCTTCTGGTTATTTAGAATGTCCCAGACAGGTGTCTATATTGAAAGGTTCAACAGAAGCTAAAAAAATTATAGAATATTTATGCATCTCTCAGCATATTTGAACAGGCATTGGGAAAAGTTGCTTATGGCTGGGAATACTTCTCCCAGCTTGATTCAGAATTACCTCTGCTGAAAAGAACTCGTTTGGTTTTGATCATATTTGTGTGGTTAAGCACATGCCTTGCATGAAAAAGGTTTCGGGTTCAATCCCTGGGATCTCATCTTCAAGTATGGTTGGGGAAGAACTCCTGCCTGAAGTCTTTGAAAGTCATGCAGTGTCAACAGGACTGAACTAGATGGACCAATGATCTGATTCAGTATAGGGAAGCTTCCTATGTTCCACTATTATTAATTGGCTTGTTTTAAGCTTGGCTCCTTTACCAGCCACAGCTGCAGTTGGACTCCGAATGATGGGAACACAAGAACACAGCAATGTTTAGAGACCTTGCAGCTCAGTTACTGTTCTACCGTTTCCTGCTTCTGTTGTCACCAAAATGAGTCTGGTGGTTGATAAGAATACAATGGTACCTCTGGTTGCAAACAGGATCCGTTCCAGAGGCCTGTTTGTAACGTGTGTGTCTACGCACGTGTGGGTTGCGATTCACTGCTTCTGTGCATGCGTGAGCAGAGAAACCTGGAAGTAACCCTTTCTGGTACTTCTGGGTCGCCGCAGGACGTATCCTGAAAGAATGTAACAGGAAGTGGAGGTAACATGAGGTATGACTTTAGTTTCTGTGCAGATTTTGTTAGGCCATGAAATGGATGTGGAACATTTTTGGCCCAGTATGATGAATCTGTTCAGAACTCTGTTCTGTATCTGTTCAGAACTCAGTGGGTCAGCTTTGGCAGGTACATGAGATGAACTGCCTGTTAATCACCAAATGTCTTTCTGTTTGACAGGTGGGTTCTCCTAACTAGCCAAACATCATTGCTTGGTACTTCCCCAGCACCTGACTGAAAGCAATAATTCTTCTTATTGGTGTCATTGCTGCTACATTGCTGCCATGTTAGTTTTAGCAAGAAAGTGAAGGGATGGATATTATAGAAGTGGAGGGCTGCTTAATCCTGAGTGTTGGCAGAGTTTGGGCTTGGCCTGTAATTATCCCAGAAGCTCCTAACTATGGAAATTTCTTCTTAGAGCTCTCTGATTCTGAACATTATTTAATCACTACAAATTAATTGTCCAAAGCAATGCTGACTGGGATAGGTCCTCTTCACCATCATCAGTCCTTTCATCTGCATACCTTTTCTCCATCTCTTCCTTCTTGTTTCCCAACTTACCGCATTTTTCGCTCTATAGGACGCACTTTTTCCCCTCCAAAAATTGAGGGGAAATGTGTGTGCGTCCTATGGAGCGAATGCAGGCTCCTTGGCTTCAGCAATAGCAATATGAAGCCTCCAAAGCGCAGAGGGAGCACTCCCTCCGCGCTCCGGAGGCTTCGCATTGCTTTTGCCGAAACCTGGAGAGCGAGAGGAGTCGGTGCGCACTTCAGGTGGCTATCCCTGAAGTCTTTGGAGTGCAGCGGGACCTCGCGCTGCGCTCCAAAGGCTTCAGATTCCTTTTGCTGAAGCTGGGAGAGCAAGACTCTCCTGGCTTCAGCAGAGAGGGAGAGCTGCGCAGCGCCCCTTTAGCGAAGCGGGAGGAGAAATGGAAGGGGCTCCGTTTCTCCTACCGCTTCGCTGAAGGGGCTCTGAGCGGAGAGGGGGAGAATGTTTTTTTCCCTGTTCTCCCCCTCCTGTGGTTCGGTGCGTCCTATGGTCCGGTGCATCCTATAGAGCGAAAAATACGGTACTATGTTGTGAGAATAGGGAGACAAAAATGAAAGAAGCTGAAAAGACTGGGCAATACCTCTCTTATGATTCTGATTTTCTTGAATTAAGGCTTTTGAGTAGCACAAACAAATCTCAGTCTCTTTCCATTATCTGTTGCTTTTAAACAGAGGTGAGGGGAATTATTCCGTCTTTTCAACAGTCATACTTGAGCTTCCCCTCTCCCTCCTTTCTTCATTTCAGATCACACAAAGTTTCAATTTTTGCTTGTTAATATCAATATTACTCCAACGTCCCTTCCTCACTTGTAAATATATTTTGGTCTTGTACTCCGGAGAGACTTGTCAAATCATAAATATATAAAAGAAACTTAGAATAAACAAACCATGGTCTTCTCTCTCCCCAACCAAATCTCATGCCGAATAAAAACTTATCTCAATTCAAACCTTTGATCCATGTAGCTTATATGCAGTATGTTGCTGCAACCCTCATGCACCCTCATGCACTGGTACTTTAATGTCAATTGAGAATTAAATTAAATGGAGAACTTCTGCTTCTTAATGGCAGTAGGAGGGTTTTCACCAGGCGAAGTACTTTTGTGCTCAGTGCCTCCCTGCCTCCCATGTTCCATGCCAGAGGGGGAGCCAGGTACCGAGACGAACTGTGAGTGAAGGCCATTTTCCCCGACCCTGGGGAGAATTTGCAAGTATGATTTACTCTCTGTCATCCTAGTTTTTCATTCGCCAATGATTCCCCGCTGTCGTGGGGGCTGCTTCCATTAAAACAGGCAGCACCAAAAGCCTAAAATGAAAAATTTAAAGTAAAAGTTTGTTATTGTCAACCCAAGGTCCTTCTTATATGTTAGAGTTCTTCCTTAATGAACAGGCTCAGAGTTTTATGTTCTTTTCATCATATTTAATATCCCTTTATTGTTCCTAGTGTTGGACTGTTGCAGAACTACACATATGTGCTATGTAAATGTATTGCTAGACATTTATACTGAACCGCATACCAATATCACTGGAACACAGAGCAGACAATCCATTATCCAGCAAATACACCTTTGCTTGCATTGGGTGGGCGTGCTGGGGAGACTCTGTGACTGTAGCTATTTCAGGTTCAGAAGCCATTTAGAGCTCAGGTGACAGGAGATTGGAAATTACTTTGAAGGCCTGTTTAAAAGACAGTTTGCATTGTTGCATTTAACTCTTTATATACAGTTTGACTTTCAGGGGACACTTTTCATAACTCCTCTTCCTTTGATGTGGTGCTATGAGTATCTCTGCCAGTAGTCAAATAGGTTATACAGTGTGTGGAACATTTATCGGAAGGAAATTCTGTGAGATCAGATTGTATATCATGCCAATAACTCTATCTGATTTTCAAATGTATAAAGTTTCTCAGCATTGCAATTTAATCTTCTCCTCAAGAGGGTAGAGGTTAAAGTATAATATGTATATGTGTTGATATATTCGATGGAGATAAAGAACAATCTCTGGACCCAGACCTGTAAATAACTTTACATTATTTTTAATGTGTGTAAGTGAAAGAAGCAGCTGGCAAGTCAATCCCCATCACTTCCCGATGATAAAGCTCTGTGCAAATGCTACCTTTGTTTAAAGCCATATTAATTTAGCTTCAGTCACACAGAAAGGTAATAGTTTTCTAGGATTTAGACTAACAACTTCCCACTGTAAAGCATAATGTGATTTATAGGCTCCATCTGCCTCCATAAAGGAACTCCTCCCCCCATCTCAGCATCTGCATCTTATTTTGCACCTGAATCATAATGAGTAAGAATTCTGAGATGAGTTTACATTCAGTAGTGCTGTTCTATTTATACGTCAATGCTGTTTATTATAACATAAATCCACATCCAATATTTACTGTTAGCCGTGCAAGAAAATTAACTTTCCTGTGTGCATTTGTGTACAGTAATGCACAATCTGAAAAGCGACTGGTAGGCCCTGCTAATGTGTGACAACATCCTTCACCTGTTGGTAGTGTGTGATTTACCATGATTTCACTTTGCTAAATGTGAGCACATGCGTGCTTTTCTTATGCCAACATGGTAGCATATGTATACCCTTTCTGATTTTATAATGTTGTCTGTTGATACCAAGCAGAACTGCTTGCAAAGTATACTCATCTAAGTTATTTTGTAAGTTCATTAACTATCTCATCTTGCAAGCTGAATTTTGGCACTTTTTTGTTTATATTAAAGCAGGGGTAGCAACAAGGTGTCCTCCAGAAGTTGTGGATTGCAACTCCCATAAGCCACAGCTAGCATAGGCAATGGCCAGGGGAGATGGAAATTGTAGTCCAAAACATCTGGAGGGCACCATGTTGGCTATTCCTGTATAAAAGCATTAAAATATAAGTATGCAAAATCAAAAGTTATATGAAAAGATGTATAAATAAAAACAAAACAAGAGTATGTTTAAAGATAATATTTACAGACATACGGATTTATGTTACGCTGAAACTTAATATTCCAGTAATTAATAAACAGTACCCAGTACTTTTTTTAAGACTTGAGAAGCCTGAGCTGCAAATTAGAGCAAAATTCTTTAAGATACTTCTGTATATATATATTACTTCTGTATATATATATTACTCTGCTTTGAGAAGACAGGAAGGCCAGAAGTTGATGCCAAAATCTACACCATTTGAAATTTTGAAAGTTGTTAGAGAAATCACCAGTGCATATTAATTCCATTGATTTCAATTAGTCTACTCTGAACTAGCATTAGATATCACACCTAATGTTTAGTTAAATGGGTAATCTGATTTTCAATTCAGCTGTCTTACTTATTAGAATTACATTAACTTTCAGAGGGGGCGGGGAAGCTGTTTATCCAATTTTGCTACTGCCTGCATGCTGGTGTAACTAAGGCCAGATATAAAGCTTTGCAAGAGCCAAAGAAGAAAGATAGTAAGCACTAAATGCAATGGACACTAGTTCATATGAGAAACATCTGACACAAAAGAGAATGGGCCAGGTGCTCATGCAGTTTTCTATTTACATCTGGCTTCCCATGTTCACACCAGAGCCATTACATTTTTATGGTCATGTTCAGAATGAGATAACTTAGTTTCATAATGTAATAATGAGTTTTAGTAAGTGAATTTCATAGTAGCACCACAAAATACCATTATGTTCTATTAAAGGGTGTGTTTTACGTCACAATTCACATCCTAAGTTATTGAATCCAAATTATTTATTTCACAAAGGGTGTGCTGGTTAAATAAAAGTTATGCCCCTTATCAAGCAAATCTCATAACTTCGAAAGGTCTTACATGTTATCCTAGAGTCCTGAAATGTTGATCAGCTATTTTAGGGAGAAAGTGTTGAGTGTAACATTGTGTAATGACAAATCCTCTTCAGTAGTGTAAATATATCAAGAGGAGCTTTATGGGATTTGAATCAGGAACCTTTGATTCTGTGTGTGCTACCTTGTGTAAAAAGGCCATTGCATTGTTGATTGCGTTATCTGCCTATGCAAGCAAATGCTCTCATGCCCAAGGCTGGGCCTGCCCACCCAGGCAGGCCATTTGACCTTAAAATCCCAAAATTTAAAATTTCCAAACAGTTTGACCCTCACATAATGGAACATAGTTGCTCATACAAAATAGATTTGAACAGCAAGGGGATGAATAGTGAGCAGGCGTTTCATGTTTGTAGAATGTTGTTCTCCTGGCAAACTCAAAGCTCAGACATCTTATAGAAGGAAAAGTTTTATTATTTGGGCTAGATTTTTGTGGCTGAGACTACACAGATGATCAGATGTGTTAGGAGGTTTTTAGTAGCTCTAGGAGTTCTATATTGTCCATTTTTAAAAAATGGCTATATTAACCTATATTGTAAGTTATAGTGATAAGTCTTTAGAATAAAACACACTAGAAATTAAAACCATTTGAAATTTGTTAATAGACTGTCTTTTGTGAATCTCTGGGCTTATTTTCTAAATAAAATCTATACAAGTATGATGGTCCCCCTCCCCTCTTTGCCTCCAAATGACACAAGAGAGAAAACACTGGCTGTTGAAGACTCTTTTCAGTATGCGCTTATTACCATATTTGCAATATATGGCTTCAGTTCCCTCCTGTAACTACTCACTATGGGCTGTTTTCTCTTTGGAATTACACTTGCTTATGAAGGACAGCAAGCTGGGCTACTTGGGGTTTGTTTTGTTTTGTTTTTCAAGAAGTAACTGTAACCCAGCGCCGTGAACCAGAGGTCCAACCTAACCATGGCTATTAATCATGACCGTCCATTATTTACGGAGGATTCATTCATTGTTCCATAAAGGTATCTAGAGGGTCAATTAGAGACAACAGACAGGATTTTTCAAAGACACAAGAGGGTCAATTAAGCCCTCCTTGTAATTTTCTGCTTTAACAGCAAATGCCAGCCTATCGTGCAACAGATATAGTGAAGTTTAGAAATAAACAGGATGTTTTTTTCTGTTTGGGAAGAAAAGGGGGGGGGGGGAGCAAGATGTCAGTTTGCTAGTAACATATGGTTCACTGTCAAGCCATGGCCAAAGCAAAAAGAGATTTTTTATCACTGCAACTGGCAAAGTGCAAAGTTCCTTTTAGGGTCAGTGTACCTTGGGTGATGAGGGAATTTCTAAGAAGGAACATTCTGATTCCACTTCATAGGCACATCATTTGTCTCTGGATTCTTCTTGCCTGTGGTGGCACTTCTCTACACGACCAGACTAGAGTTGCAATACCCCAAGCACTTCTGTTGTACAACCTCCATTTATTTTAATCTCGACGACTGAAATGAATGAAGTGCTTAGTAAGGTTTCTTGTTTTTATTCAAATCTGATTAGAAAGAATAGATATTGCTACAGATAGCACAATCAAGAATCCTACATGAAGTATTTGGCAAAGGTACAGAGAGAGGTAGGTACAGGAGAACTAAATGGTTAGCAGCTCTTAACAAAATTTAGAAGAATACCACAAGAATACATATTTACATAATTTCCATTCAAGTGATGGAATCCTGGCTCCAGATTAAACCTAATGACATAAATGGAGTTACTTTGGAGTTAGAAAATGTTGAGAATTGAAAAATATTCAGGTGACATAGAAGCATAGAAAGCTGCCTAATACTAGAGCACTCTACAGGTTCATCATGTTCAGTATTGTTTACACTGACTGGCAGCGGCTCTCCGGGGTTTCATTCTACCATCCCTACCTGGAGAAGCTGAGGGCTGAACATTGGACCTTCTGCATGCAAAACAAATGCTGTACTACTTAACCACAGCCCTTGCTGAATACCTAAGAGTTGCATTCTTCAATACTTAAAGATCATCTCTTAATACCTGCCCAGGTATTAAGATCCTCATCAAAGGCTCTTCTGAGAGTCATTGCATGCTGGGATAGGGCCTTTTCTGTGGTGGTGCCAGTCCTTTGGAACTTGCTTTCCAGGGCAGCTCAACTGGTCCTTTATCCCTGTGGCTCCCAAGTGAAGATGTTTGTTCGCTCAGTCAGTTATCAAGCTCACACCAGAGAGCATGCAGACTATTGAACAACCAGATGGCCTTATTTGGATTCAGTTCCCCTTTTACGTGAGGTGTAAAAGAGCCTTTCTGTGTGCAGATCCAGCCAATTATTACGTGCTTTTTCTGGGCACTAAAGATAGACAGCTATTGAAACTGGCAGTTTGACTATAATTTGCAGTTTCATTGTGTACATGTAAATTTGTCATGTCACTATCTCTGTTTTTGCTACCACTTAAAAAAAAGAATAAAGTGTTATATTTAAAAACAGGCCATATGTCAAACTTAACCTCTTAAAAGTAAGGCTAAGAATCTTTTTCCTTCAAAAGCTGTATTCTGTTGGAATCTGCAACATAACTTCCTCAGAGTTCTGAAATTTCCCACTGTACTCAAGCTGTTTTCTTCTCACTGTTTAATTGTTCATATAG
Organism: Podarcis gaigeae; assembly: GCF_964106915.1. Classification (NCBI taxonomy): domain Eukaryota; kingdom Metazoa; phylum Chordata; class Lepidosauria; order Squamata; family Lacertidae; genus Podarcis; species Podarcis gaigeae. The sequence goes on from NC_139684.1 coordinate 48,418,607, forward strand.
TATAACACACTCTGCAAAGGTTTCTTTTCCCTTCAGCTTGAAAACATGTTTTCGATTGAACAGTGCCTCTGCTTTTGTCATGTTTCATTTACAAAACATTTAATTGGTAAGCAATCTTTATTGTTTATCTTTTCCTTGTCCCCTTTTAAAAATTAAAAACGGAAGCTTTGCATTTCTGATGATTCCTCAATGTCTCTTGTGTGAGTAATTCTCAGAGTAAGCATCAGTGGTTTGATCCTTATTGTCCTCCGAAGCCCCTTATTCTCTGTAGTCTTTTAGCAGAAAGTTCTAACTAATGACTTAGGGCCACACTCTGCTCTCAGATGCTGGCTTGCAACTTGCCTAGATTCCTAGGAGAGTTGTTTGTGCATCCTAGAGAACAGAATTTGGCTCCTAGTGTGTGAAATTATAGCAGAAATGGACAGAAAAGACTCTAGCACATTCATCTTACTGACCTCAAGCATAAAGTGGGGGTGGGGGTGGGGGTGGGGAGGATATTAATCCGGCCTCTATGTTTTCACATTATTTTTAGCTTTATGTTTCAAGGGAGAATATATGTGGCAGGGAATTCTAGTTTTGCCATGTTTTGTGTCTTTACTTTTAAAGATTACTATTACTTAAATTTTGTGATGACACTTCAGTAATATCAAATACATACTATTAATCATCTTGAGGGCAGCAAGTTTGAGAAGGCTATTAGAAATGATACCACATACATAGGCAGCTGCCTTATACCAGGTCAAAATGTTTGTCCATCTTGCTTAATATTGTCTACTCTGATGTGATAGTGGCTTTGGAGAGTCTCAGGCACTCCCCAGCTATTCTGTTGTTGTTGTTATATCCCACTTTTCTTCCAGTTAGCTGAGGGCCCTCTTCATGGCCCCATTGCTCCATATTATCCTCATAACAACCCAATGGGATAGATTAGTTAAGAACTGGTGGCTGTTCCCAAAACATCCCGTGAGCTTTATAACCAAGTGGGAATTTAAACCTAGTGTCCCAGGTCTAGTCCAACACCTAACTTCTACCTGCCATGATACCTATCTGAAATAAACACCATCCCTGTTTTTGTTTTTCCTTTTGAAGATGCCCTGTTAAAATTTTGTTCATTTGCGCTTCTACAGGTTTAAGGTTTAGTTCATCTGCTACAAGTATTTTTTAGCAGTTAAAGGTTGGGGCAGTAGATACAGGTTGTCTGTAGTGCATATCACTGTTGTAATTATTATTATCATTTGCACTTAATATTTACTTTTTAACTGAAAGGTAATTCATATAAAATTATTGAAAAGTAGTGCAGAAATTAAGACCAACATAAAACTATACATGCACATGAAGACACCACACAATGTACAGCCTTCTATTACACACACTGCAACCACTGTGGTATGTTTTGAAAATTATAGAACTATACTTTTCACACTGCAATTTTAACAGGCTCAGCATCCTACATGGAACTGGTGATGTGTACTGTTACAATGCATATTGCTCAAGGATATGTGAAAGGCTGAATATAGCAAATGTGTATTTGTGTGCGCTCAAGACAGTGATCCATTTTATAAAAAATAGGGTTTGCAAGTGTGTTCTGATTTCTATCTATAAAATGTTAAATGGTATAATATTAAAATTTATAGCCATTTTGTTCCTTAGTATGTAAACCACAGAGATGAGCAATGTTCATGAAGTGGTGTGTAAGCTTTTGAGGCCCACAAAACTCTTAATCAGTCTGTGTGTAAAAAAGAAGACTATAAGAAACTGCCTTATGCCTAGTGAGACAATTTAGTTCAATATTGTCTACTCCGATGTCTACTCTGAATGGCAGGAGCTCTGGGAATTCTGTCTAAAGCCAAAATTGTGCGTACTCAAAATCCATTTGAATCAATGGTGTGTGGGATTGTCAGTCATTTTCTCCAAAACTTGGCACCCTTTCCACTCCTTTTCAGCCACATTCATAGAGCTAAATGTACACAAGTTAAATGTGCTTAAATTGAGAGTTTACTTGAAGGTGCCTTAGACATCTTGCTTGCAAAGCATGTCCTCTGCATTTAAGCTACCAAAAATATATACAGTGATGTTTCTGGAAGATAGTAAAGGTAAAGGTCCAGTCGTGACCAACTTTGGGGTTGAGGTGCTCATCTCGCTTTATTGGCTGAGGGAGCCAGTGTACAGCTTCCGGGTCATATGGCCAGCATTACTAAGCCACTTCTGGTGAATCAGAGCAGCACACGGAAACGCCGTTTACCTTCCCGCCAGAGCGGTACCTATTTATCTACTTGCACTTTGACGTGCTTTCGAACTGCTAGGTGGGTAGGAGCAGGAACCGAGCAACGGGAGCTCACCCCATCACAGGGATTTGAACCGCCGACCTTATGATTGGCAAGTCCTAGGCTCTGTGGTTTAACCCACAGCGCCACTTGCGTCCCCTGGAAGATAGAATGGTGTAAAACTACAGTCATACCTTGGAAGCTGAATGGAATCCATTCTGGAAGTCCATTTAACTTCCTAAACGTTCGGAAACCAAAGTGTGGCTTCTTATTGGCTGCAGGAACAAATTACTAACAGGAGGAAGTATGAACACCCTACAAGTAAATCAGGATAAATACAAGACCAATGTTCATTGCTCCTAGAGACTGGATATAACCTAATCACTACATAAGCTTTTGCAAGCAAATAAGGATGAATGATTGCTAGCTAGCTAGTTAAATGAATGAATGAATTTTGGAGACCCAAAATTTTGGAATGGAATGCTAGTAACATTGATTTGTTATTATTTTTAATGGATATTTTGTATCTGATTACTAATTTGGGGGTTGCTGATTTTAGCACATGTGGTTGCATCATTGGTGTCAGTCACCAACTGTAGGGCTGCCATACGTCCCGATTTTCCAGGACACATCCTGGAATTCCGAAAATGGCATCCTGGATTATTTTTTGGAATTGGGGAAATGTCCTGGAAAACCAGCAGCAGGGTTTAAATCATGTTTTAAAAAGCTCCCTCCAAAACTCAAAACTTTGGGGGTTGTCTAAAAAAGGCTAAACGATTTTTCGTGGTTTCTTAAAAAAAAAAAAACCTCAACAATTTTGGGGTCAACAACTTTCAGGGTGTCCTGGTTTTTACTTTTTGAAATATGGCAACCCTAAGCAATTGGTTCTTCACCAATTGAAAAAAAAAAGTTTTTTATTCTGCTTATATCCCATCCTTACTCCCAAAGGCGCTCTCTCTCAATCGGAAATTATTGGACATGACTAACTTTAGTTCATTCATTTTAGTTGGGTATAGCACACTGTATTGTTTTTTTCTTAAGCACTGTATCCTCCTTTGGGATTGTCTGTTTCGATGAAGAGTGGATAAGAAATATTTCAAATAAAAAAATAAAAATCTTTCTAAAAAGACATACACTAACCACATTATTTCTGAAAGCATTTGGGTAATCAGTGTGATTACCTGGGGAAAGAAATTGTAATTTTAAATTCAGAAGTATAATTTTATAAATCACTTTGGCAATGCTTGTCTTAACTCTGTTTCACGTAGTATAGGGAATAACTGTCCTTATTATGCTTTGGCTTGGGTATTAGGATCTTTAACCTGCACCTAAAGCTGAGCAAATAATCCACAATGAATTATTTATTGTACATAATGAAGCTCCTGTACATCTGCTGAGATACAGGCACAATGGTGGCTTCCTTACGTATTCATTATTCAGATATACTGCATAATTTTTGTATAGCGCTATTGATCTCAAATACTGGAAGAATTGTGTTGCGCCTCTTTATATTGAATTTGAAAAGTTTCATACTGGGTGGGGGAAAAAATGCATGGCTCTTGTGTTCTCTGATAGTAGACATGCTGGTTTGGCCCCAGGACCATGGGTGTCTGGGGCTGTACATACCGTGTGGGTCTGACGTCACACACGTATGTCATCAGGCATGCTGAGGTTGGATGCACGCACTGGTGGGTGTGCTGATGTCAGGTGTGCACACTCCTGCTGCAAACATTTGTGGGTGCCCGGCCCTTTCATGGGGAATGTTCTGAGAGCTGGAGCACCAGTCGTCGTCCCCCCCAAGTGCCTAGGTCTGAAAGGATAATTGGCCCTCAATGGGAGCACAACATCCATTACCAATAAAATTCTCAGTTTCAGGATGGGTCCTTTTAAAAGATAGGATTAATTTAAGAAGCCAGTGAGTGGCCCCTGATGAATAGAAGTTGATCCAAATTGGGCACAGCAGAGAGGATCCATCAATCACTGCTCCTGCTACATGAGCATAGGTGAAATGGGCTTCCTCCAAATTTTGCCATAAGGTTGTAATTTCTTTCATTTTAGGCCACACTTCCTCAAACACTTCCAGATAAAAAATATTACTGACTATCTAAGTTGTGAAGCTGAACTTTTTTTTGTGGCATAGAGAGATTCATCTGCTCATTTTCTATCTAAGAAATACAAAGTAACAAAATATACGCTCCTCTCCCCCCCCCCCGTTGGTCTCGGTGTATAAAGGGAAAATGCACTTTCCTACATTAAATCCTACATATGGTAGCATGTACTCAAAAAGGTTATTAATCTTTGCCTTATTTTCATACATCACTGTGCATTAGAATATGCTGTAATACTTTGGGGACAGAGCAATTCTAAACTGTTTGTATATTTCTAGAGTGCCTATTAATGCTCATGGCCAGATGGTTATATAATAAGACACTTGAAGTGATCATCAAACCACACTTCTAAAGAACACAAAAATCGCATAATAAAAGCTTAGAAAATTGTTTGGCTTCTTAAGAACTGCTCCCATATAATAAAGTGTTACTTGGTAACCTTATTTGATTGCCATTCTATCTCCTCTAGTGCCTGCATTTAACACCTTCCTTGTTACCTTACAGTATCCAAACTCATACATAGAATACGGTAGCAATTTGTTACATGTTGGATATGCTACTGTGTTGTCTGCTGTCTTCAAAACATTTTATGTACAGAAATACCATTGAAGTAAGTGAAACCAAATGCTGAGGGTAAGAAATTGGAAGGTGGGAATCTGTAATTCTGCAGTTTGATTTTTATTTTTAAATCCCTGAGGTAAATGCCACTGTATTAAATATTGCAATAAAATTTGTCCCAGACCTGGCATTCTGCTTGTGTTAAGAAGTTTTAAAGGCCATCTGTGGGCAGGACAAAAAATCACTGGTATTGTCATCATTTACATCTGAAGGCTTCTTCTTTCTTGGCTAAGTAGGTAAACAGATGAATGACACCAGCACAGCTGTCAGAGAGATGATCCTGTGTACAGTATCTTGAATGATGAGACTTCCAAATCTTGTTTACAACTTGTAACTTGGGTAGAAATATATTTATGAGAGTTAAATTACTGTTTTTGTCCCATTATTTTTGACAGCCCATGCTCATATTCTGCTTTCATTCTTAGGCAGCCAAACTACATAGGTGGAATCAGTTGTAATCTATGTTTTCATGGGGCTTCTGAAGGGCCATCCTGAACCTTATGTTTCAGCCTCAAAGCAGCATCACTGACCAGACCCAATGGCGGAGCTTCATGCTCCAGCACCGGGGGGTGGAGAGCAGACGGGGGCAGGGCTGGTGCGCGTCTTGGGGGTGTGGTGCCCAGCACAGGTGGAGGGCACCCCACCGGGATTGCGCTGCCAGGGGCGGTGTGCTCCCCCCGCACTCCTCTTCCTCCACCAGTGACCAGACCCAGACCTGCTTTGCAACAAGTGGCTATATCATGTGCCCTCAGACTATGTCCTAGAATATGGCATCATTTACAACCAAAGAGAAGTCTCTTGAGATGGGGAACCTGTGGACCTCCAGGTGTTGTTGAAATCGAAGGTCCATCAGCCACAGCTAGCATTCCTATTGGCCAGGGAAGATGGAAGCTGTAGTTCAACAAAACCTGGAAGGTGACAGATTCCCTACCCCTGACCTAGGGGGTTTTCAGTTGTTTGACAGGAACAGGAAAGTCTTCCCCTACTTTCCTGTGTTCAAGAATATACAAATAGTGCTCTCTTCTAGCATTGTTCATGTGAAAGGGGCTGCAGGACTGTTTGTTTAGCAATGCACCAGAGTTGTATGCATTCTTCTACTCCCACTGTTTCTGTCACCATGTTGGGCATAACTTTTGAAGCAGAAAGTTTGTCCTATATATGGAGACTCCATGCATAATATAGAACCTCAGGCACTCAGAATATTTTTTAATCAAAAATGGAACCTTTACGTGTAGATCGGGCTCTCCACCTCACAATCATGTCCATGAAGTCCCTTTGACAGTTGCTCTCTTCATGCAGTTAATATCTTAAGAAGGCTTGATGAGTGTCTTTTCAGACATTTAGATGAACACATGTAGACTGGGGACCAGAACCAGTTCCCACAATGCTGCATCCATGAATGTTCATTATTTGTGCTACAAATATCTCAAAATAGATAAAGTGTGCTTTGGGTAATTTAGATTTTTCAGCCACAGTCTGAATAATGGGTATTCTTCTATATTGGGTTAAAGAGAATGAGACTCACTTGTGATTATATACTGCCAATTTCTTTTGTAAGTAGAATGACTATAAAATGAAGCAATTTCAATAAAACTTTTTTTTTTTGGCCAGATTTTGAGAATTGACACATAAAAAGGATTTGTTCTCCAAACTGCCTTTGATTAATTATAGCTATAGACTAGCTATTACAATTTTGATTAAACTTCCAGTGAGCAGGAAAATTAGCACTTCCTGCAATATCTATATTATTTCATTAGTGTGAGCTTCCTTTTTAGAAAGCACAGCTCCCCCTCCCTTCTGCTTCTTTGAGCATCTTCAAAACTACAGGGGGAGAGAGAGAGAGAGAGAGAGAGAGAGAGAGAGAGAGTTGTATGAACACTTGGCTAAAAGGACATTGCTGGTTTACAAAGCCATCATCAAGATATTCATGCCATTGGTAATATTTTTGTTCTTATCTGAAGATTCATATTAGAGGAGTACTTTGATGATGTTGCTGTTTACTCTGTTTGCCCACTTTATGCAGAAGAGATGCATAATAAGCAGCTTTTTCATTAAGGATTCTCCATATAAAACTCAGAGAGGTTTGCTTCTCAGAATACAGTTCAATGACATTTGATATTTTCTGGAAAATGCTGTGTTGGAATGAGTGAGTTGTCCGATAAATTGCACTGCACTGCTCTGAGGAAGGTTCTCCAGTTTATGGGACAGCTGAGTGCCATTCACATCTACCACTCAGTTTGACAGGGTGTCTTTTCAGATGTGGGATAAATTTGCAGGATTAATCCCCTATGTTGTACGGTTTAATGTGAGTAGCATTTTTCAGCTGTCCAACCTCATTAGGGTCTGCTCATATTTCGTATAAGAGTGTGAATTCTTATTTGTTCAGCATAGTACCCTTCAAATGTTTTGGACCTCAAGTTAAATCAGTGCTTGCTGGCACACTTGTGTGAGCTGAGGCTGCAAGGCCTGGTATTTGTTGTAGGCAATCGGAGTAAAACCACTGTGTAAGTACGACATGTATCCCAATGGTGTGTGGGTTTCATACAATTAAAAACTGGTTGTGATTTGAATCTACACTGGCATTTCCCATCAGCTTGCCTGGGAAATCCATCAATTTTGCAGATTTGCTGTATGGTCAGATTGTTCATATGGTGATTTCTTTATAGAGAAAGTCACCCTTGGTGCACATACTCCAAATGGCCAGTCTGCCACGTACATATTCAGCATGAGGTGGTGGAAAATATTGGGCCAGAATGAAATAATTCACATATGTTAGTTGTACTTAAATGTATACACAAAGAGAACATGTAAGAAGATGTGCTATCCAGGATGTAACTGCTGGTGGGCAACTCCAGGTCCCCTCCTGATCCTTCTCCTTATGGTTCTTTAACTTTAAACTGGAGTTGGACTGGATAACCCTTCAAATAGATGACTCCTGTAGATAAAAGATTGTCATCTGGCAGCCCTTCAAAGAGAGGTCTGTACCTAGTGCTAGTTCCACCATTGAAGTACCATGAGTGAAAGTCCTCTTGTGCAAAAAAAGCCTCTGATGTTGATCAGAGCAGGCCTTTGTTGTTGATCAGAATGTAGGTACATGTGGGAACATGTAATCTTCAATGCTTGGTGGTTTAAAGGTTTTTAATGAACTCTTTCCAATTTTGCTGTCTAATTCCAAATACTTGATGCTAATATTTATGTATTTATTTAATTATTTTTATTGCATTGGTAAAGTATTCACGCACAGTTTCTCAGGATCAGTTTGACATTATCCTCGAAGTTTTGTTTTGCTGTTTATAATCCTTGTAAATATTTTAACATGATTTTTGTTCTGTGTTTCTCTGAGAAATAATATGATCAAAAGCAATATGCTTCAGTGACCAGTATGTAATATTTTCTCATTGTCAAATTAAGATTCCCAGAGATGCAATGTTTTTAGAGGTTACATGTTAAAAATCAATTTAAAGTGGTATCTTTTGTAAACCTTTTTTGTGTCTTGCTTTTCTGTTTATGCTACACACTAATATTAAAAAGAAAATGCAAACATAAAATTATTTTCATGGTCTCCCCCTCCCCCAAGTGTCTGCAATGGGTTATCATTTATTTATGAGACTTTTAAAAAATCTGGAATATATGGAAATTTTGTCTTGAAGCACAATATAATATTGGATTGAGAATGTTGTCTGACAGTTTCCTTCTTATAGTTCCCTAGAAAGATACTGCTGTATGAATTTTTTAAAGGGGCTTCAATATACTATGTATTTGAAAGTAATCTAGAAGTATGTTATAACTGTGGTTTCTATGCTCCTTGTACACTTGACAAATTCTTCTGCAGACTATCTTTGTGATTTTAATGTGTATAGGTGCAGATAGGTATCTATATCTGCCAGTATATTGTTGAAGACAAAATATAGACATACAACCACTTCTCTTAGTGATGGATATATATTTCCTCTGCCCTAAGTCTGTTTCAGAATGGATACATTCAAAATTGATTTATTAAGAGATTATAAACCAAATGTCTGAAATTAATACATTTTTAAAAACTGGTAAATTGTGAATTTGCAAGGCCATTTGAGTGTTCCTGCTTATGTCAACATGAGGATACAGGAGTCCTCAATCTTGAAGGACATTTCCACTCTGTGAACCATCCACAGCAAATTGCTTAGTAAGTGCAGTGACAAAGCTGTGTCTGTTCGAGCTGGGCAAAACACAAAATAGAAAGAGGCCCTGTACAGTTTTCTGAACATCCAGTTATCATAGAGGCTGTAGGTCTGGATATGACCTTCATACCTACCACCACCTCCTTAAATAATATGAGGTGGAGGTTGATTTCATTCATTTACTATTAGGTCAGGTTTTTGTTGTTGTTGTTGTTTGTAAATCACATGCACAATAAAAGGTAACAGGTATGGAGTGCTGTAAGCTGTGGGGAAGTTTCCCTGTACTCCTGATGCCATCAGGAACGCAATGGGATATGTCTTATCCATTGATTCTACAACTCTATGGAGCTATTCAGAAATGGTGCAGACAGAGCAAGCTTTATTAGGAAGGGCATGGCAAGCTCAGAGGCCTCTGATATCAGAATGCATTCCAGCATTTAGAGGCCTCTCTGACCTTTTAGGGATCTGCAGACTTTTTCATGAACTCTGAAATGGAGGAGAAATAAAATATAATTATTTAACAACACCACACCTCCAAAAAAGATCAAGATAGGTCAAAAGCAATATATGGACTTTCTTTCTTGCTGTATCAATACCCTGTGATGAATTTTTATATTTATATCCTCCCAACTTGTGTGAAATTATGGTGTATGTATACTGTGGATATCCTTTAGATAAATTGGCTGAGTAAAGATGGTACTGGTTATATAGAGAATAAAGTGTAATATGGTCATCTGAATATTTAGATTGTTACCAGGTTAATGAGGCAATTAAGGACCATCACCATGTGGCTTTTGTATCAGATTGGCTTTATGTCAGCAATTTCACTAGCAGGGGGAAATTGCCTTACTGAAATTCAGAGTTTACTTGGCTGCAAATGTTCATGTGACTAAATATGAAAACAAGGCCTTAAACTGGAATCACCAATACCAAGATTGTTTTAACTGAGTTTTTATATTACCTTCAGACCACTATAATGTCTTCATGGTTTAAAACTGTGTGGTGTTGGCATCTTTGATATTGGATGCTTTCATCTCACAAGGTAATATTACAATTTTTTTTTAATTTTTCTGGCAGACTTGTGAAACATGTTCAGTTACCGTATATACTTTCCAACACAAAGCCCGACTCTCTTCTACCCTTTGAAGAGAATGGTTTTTGGCAAGAAGGAGTTTGTAATGCTGGCATGAAGGAGTTTGTAATGTCTATGCGTCTTGGCTTTTGCTTATGAAGGTTATTTGTCAGAAAAATTATTTTTTGCAATAGCAAAACCTTATCTGCTGACAACCAAACTTAATACTGAGGTTTTCCCTCCTTCCAAGCTATAGCATGTTGATTTTATATATATATATATATATATATATATATATATATATATATATATATAATTTTATTTTAGAGTTTATCAAGTTTGTCATAGTTTATTTGAAATTAAAATATGTGGTCTTCAAATGACCTTACAGTGACTGACCCTCAAAATCTAATCAGTCCAGACTTTCATGAAAATCGACAAATATGTCAGGTGAACCTTTCAGCATCAAAAATTGTTTTAAATATTTCATTTGCGGACCAGGCATAATTTTACACAGAGTCCTTGTGGCTCCAAGGCCAAACAATGTTGTTTTGGTGATGGCAGGGCTGTATACTGGTTCATGTTACCATCACAAAATCTTCCACTTTTTGCATTCTAGAAAAGCATTGTATCTACAGGAGTATATTATGTGCATAATCTATTGATTATAATAGACTATGCAAAGTGGCCTTTGGCAGTCAATGCATGGCAAAAAAAAAACAACGCAATGTAAAATGAGAGATAAACAAAACCAGGTTTAAGTCAGCACTGCTTCAAATATTATATTAATAATTAGCATTTCTATAGGGCTTTAGAGAGCTGGTTTGTACACCAGAACTAGGAACCACAGTTTGAATGACTTTTCCAGTTCTAAGTTACAGCCAACCATATCTTTTATGGTTTGGATCAACTAGGAAGCCAAGATAGGAACTGAACTGTGAGAGGGGAAAGGGAAGACTGTGACCTCGAGGAATTAACTCTAGCTTGGGCATTGTGTTCAAAATACAGTGGTGCCTCGCAAGACGAAATTAATTCGTTCCGCAAGTTTTTTCATCTTGCGAGTTTTTCATCTTGCGAAGCACGGTTTCCCATAGGAATGCATTGAAAATCAATCAATGCGTTCCTATGGAAACCGCCTTCAGACCAGGTCCGGGGACAGTCTATCCCCCGACCTCTTCTGAAGGCTGGGGGGGGGGACAAGGGCTTTTTTTCGAACCGCCAGCCTTCAGAAGGCTGTTCTGAAGGCTGGCGGTGGGAAGAAAAGCCCTTCTCCCCACCTCCCGCCCCGCAAGCTCCGGGGACAGAAGGGCTTTGCTATCGACCGCCAGCATTTTAAAAGCCCCCGGGAGAGCGGATTATAAAATGCTGGTGGGCAGCAGCGAAGCCTCCGCTGTCCCGGGGCGATTTTAAAATGCTGGCGGGTGGCAGCGAAGCGTTCGCTGCCGTCCCCCAGCATTTTAAAAGCCCCCGGGACAGCGGAGACTTCTCCGCTGTCCCGGGCGATCTTAAAATGCTGGCGGGGGGCAGCGAAGCCTTCGCGGGGCTTCTTGTCAGAACTAGGCAGAAGGCTTCGCTGCCCCCCGCCAGCATTTTAAGATTGCCCCGGGACAGCGGAGAAGCCTCCGCTGTCCCGGGGGCTTTTAAAATGCTGGGGGACGGCAGCGAATGCTTCGCTGCTGCCCGCCAGCATTTTAAGATCGCCCGGGACAGCGGAGAAGTCTCCGCTGTCCCGGGAATACAGGCGGGGGGGGAGCAAAGACTTTCGCCCCCCACCGGCCTTTAGAAGAGGTCCAGGACCTCTTCTGAAGGCCGGCGGAGGGCGAAAGTCTTTGCTTCCGACGGCCAGCATTTTAAAAGCGGTACGGGATAGCGGGAAAGCGCAGCACAATTCCCTGCTATCCTGGACCGCTTTTAAAATGCTGGCGGTGGGGAGCAAAGCCTTTCGGCCCCCCGCCGGCCTTCCTGGACCTCTTCTGAAGGCCGGAGGGGGGCGAAAGGCTTTGCTCCCCACCGCCAGCATTTAAAAGAGGTCCCCGGAGATTTCCCTATGGGCTTTCTTCTTGCGAAGCAAGCCCATAGGGAAATTCGTCTTGTGGAACGACTCAAAAACGGAAAACTCTTTTGTCTTGCGAGTTTTTCGTTTTGCGAGCCGTTCGTCTTGCGGGGCACCACTGTACTTTACATGCCTTCTGACAAGTAGCCTTTACACCAACCCTGTAAAGATGGATACAGAATATCACTGCGTGTAAAAACCACATAAGAGGGTTTAGCTGTGATTGTGCATATTTTGGAAGCATCGGTGCAGGTTTAAAGCAAATAATCATGGGGAAACAAATGTATTGTTTTTCCATGGAATTTATCTCTGCACAAATGGCACAATTGTAAAGTAATCCAGAGATTCAACAAGTTTACTCTAAGTAAACTTGCCTTCCACCCCCCCCCCTCCTAAAAGTTGGGTTGTACAGTCTAATTGGTCATGCTTTGATTCCCTTCTGGCCCAAATGAGCAAACAAACTAGGCAGGAGATAATATAGTGTTAAATGTGGACTTGGAATTGTGGTGAAAGAAAGAAAGAAAGAAAGAAAGAAAGAAAGAAAGAAAGAAAGAAAGAAAGAAAGAGAAAGAGAGAGAGAGAGAGAGAGAGAGAGAGAGACCATTGTAGTAGCAGTAGATCTACACGCAGCAGCATGTAGCTAATGCACAGTTTGAAATATTAAGCAAAGAACCTTGGTTTCTTATTATGTGTAAATCTTTTAAAAAGAAAAGAAAATCCTGTGTGAACAGTATAGTTTAGTATACCAAGAACATTGCCTTTACCATTGCATTTTAACATAGCCATTGTTCATTGCGTACGTACTTTAAAAAAATGTGGTTTTCCTTTGAATAAATGCTGCTGAATTACTTATTGTTTGTTGAACTATGACATCTAGGTAAGACTATCATTTAAGACAGGATGATTTATCTCTTATTCAAAGCAAGCCGAACTACTAATAAATAAATAAATAAATAAATAAATAAAGAAGCCTCTTTTAATTTTTGACTATTTGAATGCAGTTCAGTATCTGACCCACCAAGGGGAGCTGCAGATTACTGTGGACAGCTCTTTGCTTTCATAAACCAGAAGTGATCAAAAGGGGATTTTTATTTTCTTCAAAATCTCTTTGCTTGCCTTTCCTGCAGTGAATGTTTTGGGAGTTTTCTTTACTTCTGTGGGAATGAGAAACATCAGGACTTCTATATGTGTAGCCCAGCTGTTGTGATACAGCATTGATATCTCTCTGTGTGTGATGTTAGTGCCTCTGGTACTGGATAATCTGGTACAGAAGTCAATGAACTTAATGCAGTATTGGTAATCCAAGGGAGTTTGAGTTAAATGCTTTTGACATGCAGAATAAAAGTCAAGGGCAAAGCAGACTTTAAATATTCTTTCTGCAGAGCCTGGAATAGCTGTAATTGAATCCTCACATGAAACATATTATCTGAAGTAAAGCTGGCTAGCATCTCATCTCCGAATACCAGAGAGTTAGGGTGTCTTCTCCACACAAATGTTCTTTTGACATTGTTGAACATCAAAACTCCCAGATAATTCATAATGAAAATGCAGACATTCTACCAAAGCAGGATAAACTCTGTATACAGAAAGTTATAACTCCTACTGGTGCTTCAGCAGCTGGCACAGTATGATGTTTGCATCATGGGTTATTATTTGTTATTTTGGTGCAAATGTAATTCAATGAGTGGCACTTTAATCACCTTAATCAGTGAACATTTTAACCTTTGTTTAAGAATAATAATAATAATAATAATAATAATAATTTATACCCTGCACATTTGCTTGGGTTACCCCAGCTACTCTTGAGATTTTCAGGTTCCATTGATGCTTCAAGTATAAATGCATCTTTGAAACCTACAGTGTAGACAGTGCATCAAACAGGTTGAATAGAAACTTAGAGCATAGGAGTATCAACAATGTGGCTTGCCCTGGAGCAGGATGACAGATGACCAGACACTCTGTCACTTCCCTTCTAGGTCTGTTCTCCTCATTTGGCAAGTAAGCCGTATATTAATTAATTAATTAAGTAAGTAATAACAATAATATGACTTGTGCATCATCCTTGCAAGTATCAGGAAGCCTGTTTGCCTTTCTCACAGTCCTACCTAGATTACCTTGTTTTTCTCAGGCACATCATCCTGTTCTGCATGGTTTATGAAAGCAAAGAGCTGTCCACAGAAATCTGCAGCTCCCCTTGGTGGGTCAGACACTGAACTGCATTCAAATGGTCAAAAATTAAGAGAGACTTATTTATTAGTGGTTCAGCTTGCCTGTGTCAAATGATCGGCTCACCTAGATGTCATAGTTTAAGAAGTAATCCAGGAGCATTTACTGTAAAACTTGAAAGACATCTAATAAAAATGATTGACAGAAGATTCAGAACAGAACTCTAGGACAACCATACAGTACATGTCTTTCCACAATACATAATAACTATATGGAATTCACTGTATGCAATTTGGTGATGGTCACAATCTTAAGTAGCTTTAGAAGGAGAATAGAAAATTCATTCGCAGAGATAGATCTGTTACTGGCTATTTACCCCTGGTAGTTAAATTGAACATCCAGATTTAAAGGCAACATGCCACTGAATACCAATTTTGTGGCAGTGATTTATCTTCATGCTTTGCCCATGGACCTCATAGAAACATCAGTAGAAACAGGATGGGCCTGGGTGGATCTTTGAGCTCCTTCATTGGGATCCTTCTCATGTAGTTATCCTTTCCCCAAACGTAGGGCTACAGTTTTCTTCTGTCCTCCCTCAGTTCTGCCCCCCCCCCTTCCATGCAAATGCAACAGCAGTAGTTTTCACCTCATCTGCTGGTCATACCACCTACCCTGTACGCATTATGTAGTCCAGGGGTTGTCAACCTGGTCCCTGTTGTTGTTTAGTCATTTAGTCGTTTCCAACTCTTTGTGACCCCATGAACCAGAACACGCCAGGCATTCCTGTCTTCCACTGCCTCCCGCAGTTTGGTCAAACTCATGCTGGTAGTTTCGAGAACACTATCCAACCATTTCGTCCTCTGTCGTCCCCTTCTCCTTGTGCCCTCCATCTTTCCCAACATCAGGGTCTTTTCCAGGGAGTCTTCTCTTCTCATGAGGTGGCCAAAGTATTGGAGCCTCAGCTTCAGGATCTGTCCTTCCAGTGAGCACTCAGGGCTGATTTCCTTCAACCTGGTCCCTACCACCCACTAGTTTCAGGATTCTAGGTGGGCAGTAGGGGGTTCTACGGCACATGCTGAATCCTCCTTCCATCGAGAACTGGTGGGCGGTAAGGAAATTTTACCATCAAGAAAGATGCATTAGTGGGCGGTAGGTATAAAATGGTTGACTACCCCTGATGTAGTCAACTCAACAAACTTTGATGGATATAAATGTCTGTTCAATTATCTGGATAATATACCCTTTAGTTGATCAGCTTGTACAGTCTTCTCATTGACAAAGTCCTTCCAGATCCTGCAAAGTGACCAAAGATGTACAACATTTTTCACCCTATGTCAGGCAGCCAAACTTCAGTATTTTGTGCTAAGTACCATTTACCTAGGCAACAGACCAGTTGGGATGGTAGAGTACAAAGAACAGTGCACATAATTTAAGTGGTACAATGAAAAAGGAAATAAGAATTGGCTGGAGGTAGAGGGTAGTTCTTTATTATGTGGATTGAAAACTGGAAGGGCAGTAATAAGTTATATTTTGAATGTTGTGCTTTATCACCTTCAAGTGTAGGTAAATCAAATTCAGAGAAGATTGCTCTGTGAATCAAGTAAGGACACTTTAAAAAATAAATAAATTCGTACACTGCACTTAAGTTGTTTTTGTCATTGTGACAGATCCGGAGCTGCACGCCTTGTCATTTTGAAATCACAGCCAAGTTTGTATTATATTTATTTGTTGTGCTACCTTTAAAAAAGACTTTCCACACAGTGTGTTGCTTTTGGAACATAACTCCAGCCACCAAATTGCATTGTGAATTTTGTTCATTTGTTGTTTTAAACATTAGTATACCACCATTTGAGGGACGCAGGTGGCGCTGTGGGTTAAAGCCTCAGCGCCTAGGACTTGCCGATCGCATGGTCGGCGGTTCGAATCCCTGCGGCGGGGTGCGCTCCCGCTGCTCGGTCCCAGCGCCTGCCAACCTAGCAGTTCGAAAGCACCTCCGGGTGCAAGTAGATAAATAGGGACCGCTTACCAGCGGGAAGGTAAACAGCGTTTCCGTGTGCAGCTCTGGCTCGCCAGATGCAGCTTTATCACGCTGGCCACGTGACCCGGAAGTGTCTCCGGACAGCGCTGGCCCCTGGCCTCTTAAGTGAGATGGGCGCACAACCCCAGAGTCTGTCAAGACTGGCCCGTACGGGCAGGGGTACCTTTACCTTTACCTTTTTATACCACCATTCAACCAACTCTTCCCAGTGCAGTTCATTATAATATAATACATCAGAATTCCAAACAGCTCAATACAAAAATCACCAACAGTTTAAAGATGTTAGAATTTTGAAAAGCAAGGAGAATGAAAGGACTTTGCCTGGTGCGAAAAGAACAGCCAAGTGGCTACCAGGCAAGCCTCTCTGGGGAAGGAATTCTGCAGATAGGGTGCTACCACTGGGCAGACCCTTTCCTTACTGGCTGCTACCAGCTTCACTAGATTGTTGTTGTCTACATGGGAGGAGGAAGAAAATCCATCTGCAAACAGTGACCCAGCAAATGACCAAGTAGTGGAGGAGGCAACTGTGAGTATGTAAGTCTCTGTCTCCTCTGGACCTTTGCTGGGGACTGGATGTAGGACCATGTACATGCTAAGTGTGTGTTGGACCCTTGCTGGGTTAACAGCTCCCTACTGAGCTTGGCATCAGTAGCAGAACTCCCTTGCTGAGCCCCAGTTTCCCCACAATAGGTGCCTCGTGGACAGCTGCTGTGGCAAGAGTTTTTTTGCGGCTTGATATATGAGCAGAGCAATTAATTATATGTCAGCATGTTTGTAGTTGATAGGAAAGCAGGTATCCAGTGCTAGCAGATGTAGACCATGAGTTGGAGTGTTGTACCCTGTCTTTGTAAATGGCAAATATGGGTCCAATCCTTACTCAGTTAATCTTGAGCAAGTCATAATTTGCCCTGTATATCTATTGAATTATTCACCTCTCGAGCACACCAGGCACTCCTTTTAACAGCCTTAAATGTTTTCTAGAAAGACATGACTATTATCTAGATGCCTTCCAGAGCATGTACCTGCCAATCAGATAGACCTCATTTATTTCCTGTTTACAAGCCTTGGCTTTGTCCCTCCCAAAACCATGCTTGCAGACTAGCTTTCTCAAGGCTACCAAATGGGTGTTCCTGGCTAATCATTAGCCACAGCACTTAGCCATGGGCAGGGATGCAGGCCAGCAATGGGGGAAGCCAGAGGGAAACAGTAGTTAAGTTGCAACATAACTGTGTGCAGATAGTGCCAGAAGTGAAGCAGCTAATGCTAAAGTTGCCCCAGGAGTAGAATAGAGATAAGAAAGGGTACTCAGTGAGAAGAGAGAAGGAATGTATGATGAGCTCGTTATTAAAAGGAAACAAAAGCTCTAGGAGCCAAAAGAACATTCAGGTCACTTATGCAGCAGGTTTTATCTTCACACACTTTTATTATAGTATACAACATGATGTCATTTAGATTTTTATGGCAACGGTTGTGTTAGCCTTGTCGACTATTTTTACTGGCCTTTTTTACTGTCACATTTGCTTCAGATGCCTAATTTTATGTTATTGCAATGATGTTCCACACTGTGTTCAAAGAATCAATACAAGTCCAAGCACCGTTCCGTGGAGATCACATTATATGAGTTTAATAACGTACAATATGGGCTTTGATGTATATGCAGGTTGTGTTTCCCAGGGTTTTTCTTTCTCCTTTTAAAAAAAAAAAAACTACGATGAAATTCTTTTGAGTAGTGTTTATTCTTTTTGTCAGCACACTTTATAATATCAAAGCCTTTCCGGAGGAGTGTAGGACTACTGAGTTATGTTTGGGTCATGTTTTGCTGTGCGCCCTTTAATACTGTAGCTTTAGAAATGCAATTTTCAGCCTCTGCTTATTAGAATATGATAAAGTATTCCTGGTCTATGTCCAGCTCCACTAATCTCCAGACTACACTTCATGAATTAGGCATGAAGATTTTAGTCAATGTGCTTTCAAAGACCAATGTTTAGGGAATCATGGATTTTCTACAAGCTGAGGGAGAAATCTATAATAGGAGGAACTGATTTTCAGACATCATATTCGTTGGAAGAAATGACCACTTTCTGGCTTAGAAACAGAAGAGAACACATTTATTAGAATGCTGACAATCTGGTTAAAATGTACTGTACACTTTTAAGAAAGAAAAGCTGTAGCTTTTTAAAATGCTGGGTAACTGCTCCACAGAGCCTGCTACTGCCTCATAATATCAGGTCCGTTTATTCTTGTAGTTTTCAAGAAGTTGCTTACAAATTAAGTAAATTTGGTCATGCTTAACCCTGTTACCTCTGTCCCCTGCTATAATTACCAGCCCTACTGGTAAGCCCATAATCCTGGTCTCCCAAGGACATCTGCAGGTAAAAGAAGCCATTAGCAGCAATCCGTTTTATACATGAAATGGGGAATGCCCGTGAAAATGTCCCACCCTTTTGGCACAACAGTCCCTTTCACTGCAAAACCATTTTTTAAAATGTCTTTTTTTTCAAAGGCTGATAATTCAGTATTATATGCACATATATATTGTACAAAGTAGCAAATCAAAATCTTAGGTCTAGTTTATTTGTTATTATCCATACATATTTTTTAATACCATAGCTATTGTGTATAGCATGGACAACCCACAGGCTTCATACAGGCCTTCATTGTGCTTTGCATGGATGTCGAAGACACACCCAATTTCTTCTATTTACTGTTGAATTTTGGTGCCCAACCCATCATGCAGGCTATTAGGTGGGCTCTTCAGAACACAGTTGCCATGGGGAGAAAAGTGCTCAGGGATGGTACTCTCCATTCACTTACTTCCTGATTGCAGCTATATTCCCTCAGGCCACTAAACATCTTTTTAGTTGGCTTGAAGGAAGCACAATTGGAATGGAGAAAGATGTGTGCAGGAAGTCATCCTTCCCCCCACCCTTGTACCTCAGTCTCCATATAAATCAAACTTAGACTGTGAGGAGTGCAGTCATGATTGAGAGAATGGTACACAGAGAAGGTTTATCTCCTCCTCCTCAAGAGTGTGTGTGTAGGTGAGCCCAGACCCTACCCACCATTGGCTCTAGCCATACCCAGTGGCATGTGATGCCCACTTTCCACCTACTGTTGCTTGTGGTCCATGGGGCAAAAATACCTAGTGCATAGGAACATTCAACACTAGATCTGCTCAAAGTAGACCCATTGATGTAAGTAACTTACTCATTTGCAGAGCATTTCTTCTGAGTGCATTTCTTCTTTTATTTAGTTTAATAAAATCCATTGCTAGCTATGAATAAATTCATGTAACAATAAACTTAGTTCATGTAACCTAGGCTTTATATAAAGTGCTTTAATCTATTATCCATCCTATCACTTGCTAGGCATTGTACAGAATGCAGAAGTGATATGGATTCCTTGACCCAAAAGCTTATACTTGGGTCTGAGTCACAAACATTCAAGAGTTTCCATCATAAAAATCAAACCCACAGCTTTGAGTGACCAGCCACAAGCCCAGTGTAAAATGTTAGAGAATAGATCCTGAGTACATAGCAATGAGGATAGAAAAGTGAGAATTATTAATAAATTATTATTATTATATTTTTATCCCACCCTCATAGGAGTTTAGGGAAGTGTATTGTTTCCTGCCACTAGCTATATTCTCACAATTACCCTGCTGGTTGTAGTGGTATCTTCAAGATTAATTTATTGTGGCATAAGACTTTGTGGTTCATTTCATCAGAGCCTATACTGGAAGAAACAAAAACAGAAATCCTTCCAGTAGCACCTTAAAGACCAACTAAGTTAGTTCTTGGTATGAGCTTTCGTGTGCATGCACACTTCTTCAGATACACGCACACTTCAGAAGTGTGCATGCACACGAAAGCTCATACCAAGAACTAACTTAGTTGGTCTTTAAGGTGCTACTGGAAGGAATTTTGTTTTGTTTTGACTATGGCAGACCAACACGGCTACCTATCTGTAACTATACTGGAAGACATACTGTATACACAGTTCTGGAGGTAGGCATAGGGAGGAGTGAGGTCAGAAGGAAGTGATATTTATAAAGGACAGATGGTGACAAATAAAAACATTTACATGGTTCCATTGGTGCAATTCACAATGTGTTGTTGGTGATAACACTGAAACTCGCTGCATAGGTAAGCTTTCATATATGAAGTAGAATTAAAACCCATAATCTCAATTCAGACCACAGGTGATAGAAATGAATTTTCTGATAAACTGATTTTATGCTGGAGTTTCCCTTTGATGTTTCATTGATTCAGAATGGCTACTTGAAGGCTAGCGGCATTCTGTAAGGCTAAAATGTCCTCTTATGAAGTCTGTCCTTTCAGATGTCTGACTTGTGTTCATTTATTCTTTTCCATGGAGGCTGACCAGTTTGTCATTAGTGGGACACAGAAGGGCATTCATTGCTGATAGATGATGATGTATGTCACAATGGAAGATGAGCAGGTGAACCCTCTGCTGTTGTAGCTGACTTTATTAGATATGAGGTCAGAGTTGGCATCTAGTTGTGTCTTTGTTATGTGGCCTGTTGTTGCTGGTGAAGAGCATTTTTAAGTTAGTCTCCAAGCAAGAATAGTCCTATACCTGAGACTTGCAAAGGGGAAAGTGCCATTGTCTGGGATGGATTGTAGATCATTGTAGTTCATAAGGCCTTCTCTGCAGTGGCAGCCATACTATGAAACCATCTCCCTTTAAAAGTTATGAATAATTTGTTAGCTTTGATTAATTTTATTTCATGAAATTTATATATGACTTGATTGTAAGAAAACCTCCAAGCAGTTTACTGTGCAACTTACAGTTTACTGGACCAGAGAGGTGATCAATGCCTCTTTACAAGAGGGGGTGGTCCCTGCATGTTTGAAGGAGGAAGTGGTAAAACCACTCCTTAAGAAATCTTCCCTGGATTTGGAAAACCTAACTAACTACCAGCCAGCTGCTAATTTTCCTTTACTGAGCAAGGTTCTGGAGTGAGTGGTCGCAGACCAGATCCAGGTGCTTTGGGAAGAAACTGATTTTCTAGATCCATTTCTATCGGTAAAGTAAACCCACTATGTATATTGGTCTAGGCTTTAAAATTATGGAAGTTGTGGTGACATTTCTTGAGTGCCATCTGTCTACGAGGCCAGATAAAATTGTCATCAATGCATCTGACCTCTACATTGTCACCCAGTTAACTTCATGGCTGAATGGCAGTTTTAACTTGTGTCTACACAGTCTGAAACTGGCACTCTAGTCACTGCTATAAATTTTGACTCTTAATTAATTTACAGAGTATGTAGTTGCTGTTTCTCAGTGATTAATCATGTTTTTGTTTAATATGTTGTATAGGATTTGGATGGTAGAGAGTATTTTGGTGGCCTTTAAATCTGTTTTAAAAAGGTTAATATTTTAAGCAGGGAGAAGACTACAGCCAACAAATGACTCATAAGAACTGTGGAAGTTTTCATCTTGATATGGTGCAATAATCTGTGTTCTCAGTTGAAGAATGTAGCGGAGTTGAGTTTCCAGTGTCAAGTTCTTCAGGGAAGGTGAAGTAGTGTTCTGAAGCTTCATGAACCATGTCTGTGCTGAATATACTGACAGAACTAAGCAAACATGAAGTCATCCTAATTACTGATGAGCAAAGGGACATTTTTCCACTGCATTCCTTTCCCCTTTTTATAAAAGGCAGGATGCTATTGTTGTAGCTCTGAGAGCCCCCAGGCTGCTCAGAAAACAGGCAAAAAAATCAATAACCCACTTGTTGAGGATAAGTGAATTAGCTTGTGTTGAATGTAACCGAGTACCTGAACACTTCACTGAGCAGCTTTGGTTTTGTGAGAAAAGAGAATTGTAAGGATTGTCTTGCTGTGGCTGGGACTGGTGCTGATTTCTGATTAATCATGCCAAATAAGGAGGAGTTCCCTGTTTATCCTGGGTACTAATGTGGGATTTTGTTCTCTTTCTCTATCTTTCTTTGCACAGTTCAGCTCTCTGAGCAGAATTATCTCTAATCCAAGCTTCGTTATTAAATGCCTTGGTAAAAATAAAAATAAAAACCTCATAGAAAGAGGTATAAATTAAAATTATGTTGTACTGCATTTAACTACAGACCAGATCCTGCAGTCCAACTTTCTTTTTCTCACTGATGAATATCTGTGGGAAAGCTGCAGCCAGGATGAACAGTATGTCCTTGTCTTAGGTGTTAGTCTTGAATGCATCCTCCCTCCGCTGCCAGTTTCATTGTTGGTTTGATCTTGATTGTGTGTTTGGGTAGGGGTGGAATCCTATGCAAAGAGATTGCATGAAAAGCTGGGAAAATTTCAAAAGTCAGTGCTCTGTTGGCTCTAAAGCCAAGGCAGATAGGCTTTGAATGGTTTTATGGCAACCAAAGCCAGTTTGTGGAATCATTTCAGTAAATAACATTTAACAAAAGCTAATCCAGGTAAACTGTCTTCTACAAGATGTTCAGACCAAGCTACAGAAAAAGAAAAAAGAAATGAAATGTTTTGAAGAACTTTTGGGAATAGAGTATTTGGTTGGCTATTAATTCATTTATCTTCTTTGGCGATCACTCGTAGCCAAGTAAGATTGTCTTCCATAAACATGGTTTTAACAATGAGTCCGTAAGTGACTGTGGAGGCCAATTCTGGATCCACACGTCCCTCCACAGTGGGGACATTGGTTTCCGGGTGGGAGTTGATCACGGTGTGGATTTGCCAAGTGTGCCTTCCTCTTAGCACGTTTCTCCCTTGTGTCCTGAGTTTTAGTGTCTTCAAAGCCCATGACACCTTTAGTAAAGGAGCGCTGGCAGGCCAGTGTTTCCCAGTTGTCAGTGTTTATACTACTTTTTAAAGATTTGCCTTGAGACAGTCTTTAAACCTCTTTTGTTGACCAGCAGCATTATGTTTTCTATTTTTAAGTTTGGAATAGAGTAGTTGCTTTGGAAGACGATCATCAGGCATCTGCACAACATGACCAGTCCAACGAAGTTGATGTTGAAGAATCATTGCTTCAATACTGGTGATCATTGCTTCTTCAAGTACACTGATATTAGTTCGCCTGTCTTCCCAAGTGATGTGCAAAATTTTTCGGAGACACCATTGATGGAATCTTTTGAGGAGTTGGAGATGGCATTTATAAGTGGTCCATGTTTCACAAGTACAGTGGTACCTCGGGTTAAGTACTTAATTCGTTCCAGAGGTCCGTACTTAATCTGAAACTGTTCTTAACCTGAAGCACCACACTTTAGCTAATGGGGCCTCCTGCTGCTGCCGTGCTGCCAGAGCACGATTTCTGTTCTCATCCTGAAGCAAAGTTCTTAACCTGAAGCACTATTTCTGGGTTAGCGGAGTCTGTAATCTGAAGCGTATGTAACCTGAAGTGTATGTAACCTGAGGTACCACTGTATATAGTAAGGTTGGTAGTACAATAGCTTTGTAAACAAGCATTTTGGTTTCCCTGTGAATGTCCCGGTCCTCAAACACTCTGCACTTCAATCAGGAAAAAGCCACACTCACAGAGCTCAGGCGATGCTGGATTTCGGCATCAGCGTTGGCCCTTGTGGAAAGATAACTGCCTAGGTAGGAGAAGTGATCAACATTTCCCAACGTTACACCACTGAGTTGGATTTGTGGCGCTGCAGAGGGCTTATTTTGTACGTGTTGGTGCAGCACTTTGGTTTTTTGGATGTTGAGTGATAGGCCAAGCTTTCATAAGCTTCTGCAAAGATATTTAGGATGTTTTGGAGGTCATCCTCTGAGCATGCACACACTACGTTATCATCAGCGTACTGAAGCTCTATGACGGCAGTTACAGTAACCTTACTCTTTGCTTTCAGCCTGCTCAGATTTATATCCAGCTTTTTTCCATCATGGAATACAACATGACACTTTCCCACTATAGCACTGACCCATCCCTTCTTATGAACACAGGAAGAAGAGAGATACTTTTGGAGCTCCTCATAATTCCCTCTTTTTAAAACTACCCTGAACAATTTGGCATCATCAGCAAACTTTGCCACTCACTGCTCATGTAACTTTCCTTCT